>NC_061510.1:98655152-98867908 GCF_022539505.1 Lolium rigidum | reverse complement strand
AAACTAGCGTTTACTTTGTCAAGCCCAAAGCCTATATACTATGGTTCACCTATGTGCACCAACAACTTATTCTAAGCAAGAGTTCACCTATGTGCACCAACAACTTATGCTAAGCAATACAAGCAAGTATGTGATAGCAAGATATATATAACTTCAAGCACGATGGCTATCACAAGGTAAAGTGCATAAGTAAAGAGCTCGAGTATAGAGATAACCGAGGCACGCGGAGACGATGATTTATCCCGGAGTTCACACTCTTGCGAGTGCTAATCTCCGGTGGAGAGGTGCGGTTGCTTAGTGCTCCCGAACGCCACAAGAGGCTCACCTTGAGGTGTGGTTGCTCGATGCTTAGTGTGTTCAGGTCTGGCCTGTTGGCATATCTGGCATTGGGTAACAAATGAGTGCACACTTTGCTTGAGGCCATGCCAGGTGAACAGGGACCTTACCTTGTGGTACGTTGCAGTAATACCACTATGTCCCCCAACACCGCTGTTATGCAGAGCTTGCAAAATGGTATGTTGAGCTTCTTTGTGATGGCCGAGCCAAATTTTTCCTTTGTACTTAATTAACCCATCATGAAGAGAGTAACCTTTGTTGTTGGAACCGATGATTGCAAGTTCGACCAACAAAGTCCGGGCTTCGTGGTCCCGCAAGTATGCCTCGTTGATGATATCCGACCATTTAGGGGTACTAGCCGAAATAGCGGACAACCGTGTCAAGAGAAAATTCCTAGAGAGAGCATCGAGCACTTGGTTGTACTTCCCTTTCTTATACACAATTTTGTACTCGGAGACCTAGGAGCTTTAGGAAAGCTTTGTGTTGCATGCCTTGTCGCAGCTTCGATCTTGCAAGTGTATTAAACTCTTGTGATCGGTGTATATTGTAAATTCAAGATGCTCGGAGGTATGGCTTCCACTTCTCTACTCGCCATGAGAATGGCTAAGCATTCTTTTTCATAAGTGCACAAGGCTTGAGCCCTTTTTCCCAATGATTTAATCAAATACGCTAAGGGATGTCCGTTTTGCATAAGCACAGCTCCAATGCCCACATCACAAGCGTCTGTCTCAATAGCAAAGGGTAGCTTAAAGTTAGGTAAGGCTAAGACAGGTGCTTGGACCAGAGCTGACTTGAGTGAGTCAAAAGCTTGTTGAGTTGTGTTTGTCCAAACAAAACAAGTGTTCTTCTTGAGCAAGTCTGTAAGTGGCCTACTGATCAGTCCATAGTGAGCAATGAACTTTCTGTAGTATCCTGATAAACCTAGGAAACCTCTGAAAGGACACAGATGTCGCCTAGAGGGGGGGGGGTGAATAGGCGATTTAAAACTTTTACGAGATGGGCTTAACAAATGCGGAATAAAACTAGCGTTTACTTTGTCAAGCCCAAAGCCTATATACTATGGTTCACCTATGTGCACCAACAACTTATTCTAAGCAAGAGTTCACCTATGTGCACCAACAACTTATGCTAAGCAATACAAGCAAGTATGTGATAGCAAGATATATATAACTTCAAGCACGATGGCTATCACAAGGTAAAGTGCATAAGTAAAGAGCTCGGGTATAGAGATAACCGAGGCACGCGGAGACGATGATTTATCCCGGAGTTCACACTCTTGCGAGTGCTAATCTCCGTGGAGAGGTGCGGTTGCTTAGTGCTCCCGAACGCCACAAGAGGCTCACCTTGAGGTGTGGTTGCTCGATGCACACCAACGCCACAAAGGCCTCACCCCAAGATGCGGTACTAACACCACACACCGAACGCCACGAAGGCGCCTCACCTAAATCTCCGGTGACCCTCGCCACAAAGGCCTAGGTCACGGTTCCACTAAGGGATTTCCTTCGAGGCGGAAACCGGGCCTTACACAAAGATTGGGGCACACATCCACAACTTAATTGGAGGCTCCCAACAAATCGCCACAAAGGCCTAGAATCCGTCTAGGGTTCCAAGAACCCAAGAGTAACAACCTTCTTGCTTTCACCTCCACGAATCACCGTGGAGAACTCAAACCGATGCACCAAATGCAATGGCAAGAACACCACAAAGATGCTCAAGTCCTTCTCTCTCAAATTCCAATAAAGCTACAAAAGCTATTGGGGGAATAAGAGAGGAAGAACAAAGAGGAGAACACAAAATTCTCCAAGATCTAGATCCCAAAGATTCACTCACAAAGAGATGGATTTGATTGGTAGAAATGTAGATCTAGATCTCCTCTCTCTTTTCCCTCAAAATGGGGCAAGAATCATGGAGGGATAGAGAGATAGGGCAAGCTTCTCAAGAACAACAATGGAGGAGAGAGAGAGTGGAAGAAGCAACAGCCCAAGGAGGAAGAAGGGGGTATTTATACCCCCCAACAAAATCGAGCCGTTGCGAGACTTTCGAGGGCCGGATAATCCGGCCTAAGTTGGGGCCGGATAATCCGCCCCGTGATAATCCGGCCTCGGGGACAAAACCTCGGTCAAAATCCGGCCAAAATCCGGCCCTATACCGAGCAAGCAATTCCCCGTGTCCTTAGTCGATTTCGAGGGCCGGATATTTCCGAAATATCCGGCCCGGATAATCCGGCCCGGATATTTCCGAAATATCCGGCCCAAGTAACCGCGGAAACACCAAAACTAAAACGGGCATAACTTTAGCATCCGGACTCCGATTTTGATGATCTTGGGCTTGTTTTGAAGCTAGGAACAAGCTCTACAAGATCATGCAGAAACCATCATAGTCCAACAAGGGAGGATAGAAACAAATGATGAAAGGTTTGACCTATCTAAAAAAGACATACCGGTAAAACCTCCAATCTCGAAAATGCAACAAGTTGCCCGTGCAAAAATCATTCTTGATGAACTAGAGCTTGTCATGAGAATAAGCACAAGCTCTAAATCATCACATGGATAAGATCCAAATGACAACCAAGAAATATGATGAACCAAACTCGAAAACGCAACAAGTGATCTATGCGAAATCCATTTTCGATGAACTAGAGCTTGTCATGAGAATAAGCACAAGCTCTAAAACATCACATGGATAAGGTCCAAATGACAACCAAGAAAGATGATGCAAGGATGCAAAGGTTTGAGCTCTCTCCGAACGATACGATCGAGTTACTCACTCGAGAGCCCTCTTGATAGTACTGAGCAACTAAACTATAAACCGGTCTCCAACTACACTATGAGACCGGTGAGAAAGAAACCCTATCAAGAGCAAACCTTATACTTGCGCATTCCACTTGAGCTTGATGACGACGATCTTGACCTCAACAAGATGGAACGCATTTCTTGCTTGTGCTTGCTTGACGAAGTCTTGTAGATTGCTCCCCATAAACCACCATGGGAGAGCTTCTTCTTCGGCGCATCTTCGCATAACCATGACCACCATGTGGATTGCTCCCCCATAATCCACCATGGGAGAGCTTCTTCTTCGGCGCATCTTCACATATCCATGATCATCATATGGATGGCAAGACTCAAGCAAAGGATCTCTTCGAGATGGATCATCTTGAACTTGCACATCATTTCTCCATGGCAAGCTTCAAGCTTATGAACTCTTCGAGTTGGCTCATCTTGAACTTGCACTACATTTCTTCATTCTTCATCATGTTGATGTCTTGAAGTAACTTGAGGGCTCACTACATCTTCATCTTCAAGACATACTTGACACTTGATATCCTTCATCAATTTCTTCTTATTGCAACCTTGAAGCCAACATATGGTTCAAGAATTGCCTATGGACAACTCCTACAAATATAACTCAATGCAAACATTAGTCCATAGGGATTGTCATTAATTACCAAAACCACACATGGGGGCTCCATGCACTTTCAACCTCTCAATTGTTTGACTGTAGCTGGTATAGGCCACTCTTGAACTGCCTGAATCTTGGCTGGATCAGTTGCTACGCCAGATTTGCTGATGATGTGTCCAAGGTACTCAAGTTGTTTCTGAGCAAATGAGCATTTGGATTTCTTCACATATAGTTGATTATCATTCAAAATCGTAAAGACTGCAGCCAGATGCTTTTGATGATCTTCCAAGGATGTACTATAAATAAGTATATCATCCATGAAAACAAGCACACACTTCCTGATCAGCGGTGCAAAAATTGTATTCATGGCCGCTTGGAATGTTGCAGGGGCATTTGTGAGCCCAAAAGGCATGACTTTAAATTCCCAATGACCATTGTGAGTTTTGAACGCTGTTTTTGATTCCTCCCCATCCACCAATCTGATTTGGTGATAACCAGAACGTAAATCTAGTTTAGTGAACCATTAAGAACCAGCTAGTTCATCTAAGAGCTCATCCACAATTGGCAGTGGGTATTTGTTCTTCAAGGTGATGGCATTCAAGTGCCGGTAGTCAATACAAAAGCGCCTGGTACCATCCTTTTTCTTCACAAGAAGAACTGGTGAGGCATATGGACTGGAGCTAGGCTGAATTACGCCTCGTTGCAACATATCTTTTAGTTGGCGCTCGAGCTCATCCTTTTGAGCAGGAGAATACCTGTATGGGCGAATGTTGACAGGTTTTACTCCAGGCAAAAGGGGAATCTGATGATCAAATGGTCGATGTGGTGGTAATTTAGTTGGTTCTTGGAATATTGCATCATGTTTTTCAATCTCCTCCAATATCATGTCAGGTATTATGGATAGATCAGTATCAGGTGTAATAGTACACAACTGAATCAACTGTGCCAAACCCCCTTTCTTAATAAGGCCCTGGAGTTTTTTTAGCCGAGATGGACTTGCAGGAAGTTGTATTATCCTTAATTCCTCTGAGAGTGACCCTGTGGCCCTCATGCTTGATCCTCATTTTTTTCTTTTTCCAGTCTACCCACATTGGACTGTAAGAGTCAAGCCATTCCATGCCTAAAATAATGTCATAGCATGGTAATGGGAGGACTCTCAATGAAGTTGTGAATGTCGTGCCTTGAGTCCACCATTTTTGATCCGTCACTTGTTCTGAACTGAGCATTTCCATCTGCAATTGTTACTTGCACTGCATCCGCAGGTTGGACATGCAAATTCAGTTGTTGAACCAGGGCAGAACTAATGAAGTTACAGGAGCTGCCAGAATCAATTAAAATGAGGATTTCATGATGACCAATCAACCCCTGCCATCTGATAGTTTTAGATCCAGTAGTGCCATTTGTAGCATTGGCTGACAACACTCGCAGATCTGCACTGCTACTGCCACTGCTGCTGGAGGCAGAAGAAGAAGAAGAACCATCATTTTCCACCTCTGAAGACAACTGCAATGCATCTATAAGTTCTTCAACCACATGCAGAGAAACAGCCCGGGGACATTTATGCCCTGGTGCATATTTGCCTCCGCATTTGAAGCATTCTCCCCGTGCCCTGCGTTGAGCTCTAAGATTGTCAAGTTTGTCTATCCAATTTGGCTTGTCATCAACTTTGTGTTTCTCCAGATGACGAGTATCAGATGGCTCAGCTCCCAGAATTCCTTTGCCTGCGTTATTGTGCCACTTAGTCTTGTGGTGATACCCTTCTTTCTGTGCAGTTCTAACAGAAGGAGAATATTTGTCCAACTCCAGTTGTTGTTCCTGAAGCAAGGCAAGTGATAACGCAGCATCAACTGTTCTCGGCTTATGCAAAATAATAGCAGAACGAATTTCCTTGCGAAAACCTTTGATGAATTTAGCTACAAAAAATGTCTCATCTAACGCATTGTTGTGTGTAAGCAACTTATGCATCAAGAGCTCAAACTGCTGGTATTAAGAATAGACATCACCAGCTTGAGTAATGTCTAAAGCCTCATTCATATGTGTAAAATAAAGATCTCTACCAAATTTGGTGCAAACAGCAACACAAAAGGGTGCCCAATGATCTACTGTGTTCTGTGTTTCAAAATTCTGTAACCATAAAGCAGCAGCACCTATAAAATGCAAGCTAGCGTACTGTGCCTTATATTCCTCAGGAACATGGAACATATGAAAATATTTTTCACATCGCTCTTTCCAAATTTTGGGGTGTTCTCCATCAAACTTTGGGAAATCAGTTTTTGGCATGCGAAAATCAGGATGACGGTGTGGCGAGTTATCAAGAGTCCCTCGCACAACCGCAGTATCAAATTCAAAATTGACAGGGTGATTCTGAAACGCACCGTTTGCCAGGGTACGCTCATGAACTGATGGAGTTCGTGAGGTCGCACCCTGATGCTGCTGAGCGACGCCGTGCCCACCAGGGCCAAGGGTTGTTGCTGCCACGCGAGATGGTGATGCCTCCAGGTTGGAGACGCGTGTGCCCAACCCTTCCACCGTTGACTGCAGCACAGTGAGGTTAGCGTTCACCTCCGGCTGCCACTCCTCGACCGCTTGCACCGATCGGAGGACGCGGTCCGCTGTCGCTTGGAGCTTGGCGATGTTGGTAGATGTTTGGTCATGGACCTTGGTGATGGATGCGTTGGTCTCCGTCTGTACTTGCTGGAGACCAGAGCGGACGAACATGGCGAGATCCGCGAGCGCTGTCTTCAACTCCGACACCTCACCCTCTGCTTGCGCCATCCTTGAGGATAGCGTGGGATTTCCGCGCGCCGTGATGCCGCAGACCAAATCGCCCAACCGAGCTTGGGATTTTGGGCAGATTTACCGAAGCAAATCCGCACCCAGAGCAATGGATGTTACGGGCAGATTCAGCTAGGGGAAACACCGAATAGCGGATTTTTTTTTTGGGATACAGATAGCTCCGATACCAGATGTAACGATACTTCTCCGAGGGCAACGCACCACAAGGATCTAGGTTCAATTTCACTGGAAAGGATACATCAGAGAGGAAGGTTCAGGAGAAAGAGAGAGAGCAGGTAGGGGATTAATTCAGTTCATCATCCATGACGTCTCCTCGGCACACAACCGTAGCCCTCTATCCACACCACACGCTTACAAGGCCGAAAGGCTCAGGCCCAGGCCCGTGACATCTTTCTACAGGGGAAGCTCATATTTTGTTACAGATTAACAGGCGATGTTTTTGAAAACAAATCTTTGGTTTTCTTTTAGCATATTAGCCTACTTTTAGAGTTAGAGGTTGGAAGGAAGTTTGGTTGTTTTTAATCTCATCATGCTTAAGCATAGAGTGAACAGCTCAGTTATAACCTCTTCATCTTCATGGATAGATATTTTTATAATTCTCTCTGCATACAGAGCTTCTTTATTCTTTTAATAAAGGGTTGTGTGGGACTCCCTTGCAGTATATATATTTCAAAATTTTCTCTCCTGATATTGTCAACATGTTCTCAAGTGAAGCGAGAGCAGCTAAGGAGGTGTTTAACAAACGCATATGGTGGCTTAATCTCCATATTGGTCCTCCGTCGTCTTAGATTGCCTTCTTCATCGTGTCGCATGCTAAGAGTTAGTGCCAAATTTTTATATCATTTGTTTGGGTTGTGTGCATCTTTGTTATGCAGGCTATATGTAATTTTGCTTGTCGTATCATCTTAATGCGAACTATTGAATTAAAAAAATCTTTTTATCGATTTTTTTGTGTGGTGGAGTCACATCTACATGGATCCAAAAGCATGTTTGTTGCTAAGTTTGGTTGGCTATCCTCATGCATCACTATTCTTGTTTTCTTCTGAATGTTGGCAGGAAAGCTACTAAATTCATTGATTGAAAAAAATGTGATTCAGTTTATGAGGGAAATCGTACCCAAAAATCATATAGCTATGATTAATTAGAGAGAAACGGGCAAAGAACGTTTCCAACAAAGAAAACATACGACTCAACTTTCTCGATCTCAAGCCAACAATGGCGAAGATCCACGACACAGAGCATTAAAGCCGTGTTACAACGCCTCCAGAGAATGACCATGACTCCAAGTAACACAGAGCAATGTACCCTCCACCCACCCGCGTAGTAGGAGTCGGCGAGTGACCGACAGGATCCGAGTGGACATGAAGAAGGCGTCTCCAGGAAACATCAGCAACCCTATACGTGTACATTGCGATGACCATGCCATGCAAAGCGCGGTGGTTCCCTACGGCAGGTGTTGTGTGTTGTTGCTCTAACTGCGGTTGCCTACATGTTGCAGGTGTCACACGGTGGTAGATCGAGGCTTGAGTCCGCTCAATCTGGCAGCCGGTGGTCGTAGTGAGTTCTATGTAGTCGACAACCCGACACCCCCTTTTTTCTTCTTCAAAGATGACACAAGAACGTGTCTTTGCGATGGTGGGCTTCCA
Source organism: Lolium rigidum (assembly GCF_022539505.1). Classification (NCBI taxonomy): domain Eukaryota; kingdom Viridiplantae; phylum Streptophyta; class Magnoliopsida; order Poales; family Poaceae; genus Lolium; species Lolium rigidum. Next base: position 98,859,731 of record NC_061510.1, on the reverse strand, counting down.
ATTCCTATTTTTCCACCTCTCTGATGGACCTCATGGGGGTGATGGTCGAGCTAGGGAGGAATCCATGCTTTGTGCTAACGACCTTGACACCTGCAAGTGTCATCCCTTTCTTCAATGTGATATCATGGTCGGAACTATGCTTGCCTTCATCGAGCAATGGGGGAAACCCTAGGTCTGGCTCGTTGGACCAAGCAACGATGTTGTTTCCTCCTTAGAGGCGTTGTTCAAGTTGCTCAAGAGTCACCGTAGCGGTTGGTGGAGTTGGACTTGGTCTCCACACACGCAGCCTAGGCCCACTTTGGTATGTATCCGGCCCACCCAAGTAATGACCAGATCGGGCCGCACCACTACACCGCGGCACTTGCTAGCATGCCACCCCACGTGTGTCGCCGCCCAGCTCGCTGACTCGTCGGCTTCTTTGCCAGACCATCGCATTGTCGCCTAGCACCAACACATGCAACGTGTGCACCGTCGAGACCGCCTCCTCTTCGCACGAAAACGAGGTTGTTCGGGTGTGCCCTCTGGCTTCTACAGCGGGCGCCGCCAACGACGTTGGCGACGCCGGAGTACAAGGAAGCACGTGATCGGTTTTGTTGTGCTAGGGCTTGGTGAGTTAGTGTCATGTCTCTCGGAAGAGATAATTGCAACAACAAAAAACACCACAATTGGGGCAAATGTGTCAAAGACCTATCTTTTTATTTTATGTCATTTGTGGTGGCTTTTTCTACATGGTTGCTACTTTTACCGCAACTATGGTGCCATTTTGCAATTATATCATCCGGGAAGAACACTTGCTTGTTGACCTGAACATCTTGCATCATGGTGTGAGCAACGAAGACATGCTCCTTCACAAAATCCAAAAGTGGCAGGATCCCTAGCTGTTCTGAACCAAAATGCACCTACTCCCAAACGATCACGCCGACTCATGCAACCTCCGTGCATGTCGGAATATTTCGTCACACTAGCTAGCTGGCCCATGCAACTCCCGTGCATGTCGGAATATATTTTCGGACCAAATCCATTAAGAATTTAAGATCACACTCCCTCTGCACTTTATCCGTCTGCCTTTCATAGCTTGCCCTCTACATCATCTCCATGGAAGAGAAGAAGCAGCGGAAGGGACGAGGACGCGATGGCGGCCTGGTGCAGTACCCGCACCTCTTCTTCGCGGCCCTGGCGCTGGCCCTGCTCTTCATGGACCCGTTCCACCTCGGCCCGCTGGCCGGGATCGACTACCGGCCGGTGAAGCACGAGCTGGCGCCGTACAGGGAGGTCATGGCGCGCTGGCCGAGGGACAACGGCAGCCGGCTCAGGCACGGCACGCTCGAGTTCGTCGACGAGGTGTTCGGGCCAGAGTCCATCGAGTTCGACCGCCATGGCCGCGGGCCCTACGCCGGGATCGCCGACGGCCGCGTCGTGCGGTGGATGGGTGACAAGGCCGGGTGGGAGACGTTCGCCGTCATGAATCCTGACTGGTAAACATTTAAAAGCATGTTCTTGCAGAGATTTTCGTAGCTTAGATGTGTGTGAAAAAATTCTTGCTCTTCGGACAAGGTCGGAGAAAGTTTGCGCCAATGGAGTGGAGTCGACGACGAGGAAGCAGCACGTGAAGGAGCAGTGGTGTGGCCGCCCTCTCGGGCTGAGGTTCCACAGGGACACCGGCGAGCTGTTCATCGCCGACGCGTACTATGGGCTCATGGCCGTCGGCGAGAGCGGCGGCGTGGCGACCTCCCTGGCAAGGGAAGCCGGCGGGAACCCGATCCACTTCGCGAACGACCTTGACATCCACATGAACGGCTCCATATTCTTCACTGACACGAGCACGAGATACAGCAGAAAGTGAGCAGAGTACTGCTCTGCTTAGTCGTCTAGATGATTGCCTTTCTTTGGTTTCTTTCTAAGATTCTTGGTCGTGGCTGACTATGGCTTGTTATGCAGGGATCATTTGAACATTTTGCTAGAAGGAGAAGGCACGGGGAGGCTGCTGAGATACGACCCAGAAACCCGTGCCGCTCATGTCGTGCTCAACGGGCTGGTCTTCCCAAACGGCGTTCAGATTTCACAGGACCACCAGTTCCTCCTCTTCTCCGAGACGACAAACTGCAGGTGAGATAAAATTGAGAATTTCAGCACGATCAACCAGAAAAACCCAGGCTCACTTAACATGTCACCCTAGGATAATGAGGTACTGGCTGGAAGGGGCAAGAGCCGGCCAGGTGGAGGTGTTCGCGAACCTGCCGGGGTTCCCCGATAACGTGCGGCTGAACAGCAAGGGCCAGTTCTGGGTGGCGATCGACTGCTGCCGGACGCCGGCGCAGGAGGTGTTCGCGCGGAGGCCGTGGCTGCGAGCCGCCTACTTCAAGCTCCCGGTGTCGATGAAGACGCTGGGGCAGATGGTGAGCATGAGGATGTACACGCTCCTTGCGCTCCTCGACGGCGAGGGGAACGTCGTGGAGGTGCTGGAGGACCGGGGCGGCGAGGTGATGAAGCTGGTGAGCGAGGTGAGGGAGGTGGACCGGAGGCTGTGGATCGGGACCGTCGCGCACAACCACATCGCCACGCTCCGGTACCCGTTGGAATAGCGGGAGTGTGCAGTGTTGATTTGATGGATTTTATTAGTAAGAAGGTGTGTACCAGTTTAAGGTCTGTCTAAGCGATGATCATGTTGTGAATTTAATTTGCAAGGATTCTTCCTCAAGCTTTGTTCCTTCTGCGCCACGTGATATGCATACGGTTATTATCTAGTACCCCATACAGTTCACGCGATATTTTTTACATACTACTACGGGTTGCAGATGTATTGATTTTGCTGTAAAAGTATAGTATTGATTTTGCTGTAAAAGTTGTGATGTTGTTGAAGTTTGCTGCGGGTTGCAGATGTTGATAGGTTAGATGGTTTGTTGTTCCCCATTTTATTTTTAACGTTTCGTGCTTGGATGCTAATATGATGTTGTTTTGTTATTGCTTCTAAAATCACAACACTTTTTATGGATCAAAGAGAGTAGTATTTCATATGGCTAGGATGTAATTGGTTTTTCGTTTATTTGTATACTGTAAATCTGTAATAAGTAGCCAAATGCTTTAGTTTCGCTACGGAGGTTCTATTTTTTTTCTTTGTTTGAGTTATTCAAACTCTTATGTCATCATAGTGTATGAATTTATTTAAAATCATGAAATTATCTACACTTTAAATCTGAATGATTGATCAAAAGATTCTTCTGTGGAAAAGACTAATAAAAAAAGTTATATGCATGATGTACCTAGAGCAAAGAACGTATCATAACCACGGAAATTAACTTGTTGGCAAGATGAGAGAGAATCTTGTAGGGGTGAACGGACCACCACCAACTCAAGTCTTAAAAAGAGTATAAAAGATGATATATCTTAAGATACAGGTGATTTCACTATGTCGTTCTTGATTGTTGTTTGTGTTATATTTTTTATGCAAATCTGTGCATTGTTCATAACAACTTGGTAATGTTTATGTGGAAGTCTCTCTCATGGTGAACTTTCTTAGTCTCGATAGAATCGAGGTTTTGACTAATAAAACAAAATAAAAGTTGGTATGTAGTTATCGATTTTCTGGTACGTAAATGTCAATTGCTTCATATTTGGTAGTTGTACCATTGAGCTCTTTCTTTTCTTTGCCACCACATTTTTCCTCCTTCCCTCTCGTCTTCCCTTATTGATGCCCCTTTGGTGCCAGTGCTGATGACGTCAAGACGAGAATGGACAAAAGATCTCATTTTTATCGCTCAAGGGTAATGATTGTGGCTGGCTAGGATCCATTGTACAAAGTTTTCTCCTGCTTCTTAATTCTGAGGAACATGCTATTGTTCTTTTTTGGGGAGCAAAGAGAATAAGTACATGCTAAGCTCGTGCATTAAAGCCCCCTTTAGGTATAGAGGCATGACCAGCCGTGTCCAAAGAGGGGTATGCATCTCGAAGGCTCACGGGCTTGGAGGCATTAACACGCTGAATATGGTAGCGTGTTGCGATAATAGTGTGGATACAATCCAGTTGTATCTATGTATTATATGTTTTAGAAAAACTCTTCAGGGGATGTGCAATATTTCAATTCTGGATTATTGTTCCCTCGTCTAGGCTGCAATTTAGAATCAATTACATGTGTTGAGCTTATCTTGTTTATTTACCATTGTGGAGAAATAAACACAAACGAAGAAGAAAAGTGGTTATCAAAACATGAAATAAGCAATATGAAATAAGATTATTATGGTCCATACTCCATCACGATGTCAAGCGCAAACTTTATGTCTTCTTTAGAATGTTTTTTTTCTGTAGTCTTTTTTAGAACTTTTTTTTTGCTAGTGTGTATTGCCATACGAAGCCCAGGTAAAGCCCATCCAGACAAGATGCCGTAGCTCAACCGGGTCGGTAAGGGCTCGGGCCGATTCAGAGGCAAGCCGACTAGAGCCGGAAATATTATCGAACAACACGGGCGTGTCTACTCGACAACACTCGACTACTCGAGAGGCGGCCGAGCGGAGCAGACGCCATGGATCGCGAGTGGGGCTCCAAGCCCGGCAGCGGCGGCGCCGCCACCGCCCAGAATGAGGCCATCGACCGGCGGGAGCGCCTCCGCCGCCTCGCCATGGAGACCATCGACCTCGCCAAGGACCCCTACTTCATGCGCAACCATCTCGGCAGGTACCCCCTCCCCAACCAAAACCCTAGATTCTTCGTGCTCTCGATTCGCGCCGCTCCGCCTGCTGATTCCGCTTGTTTTCTTCCTCTCTGTGAAGCTACGAGTGCAAACTCTGCCTGACGCTGCACAACAACGAGGGGAACTACCTGGCGCACACGCAGGGGAAGCGGCACCAGACCAACCTCGCCAAGCGCGCCGCCCGCGAGGCCAAGGACGCGCCCGCGCAGCCCCAGCCGAACAAGCGCAAGGTCGGGCCCCGCAAGTCTGGTGCGTGAACTTTTAGCCCCCTCTGTTTTTGCCCGGCTAGATTTAAGGTTCTCCTTGCAATGGTTCCACTATCTTGGGCCTGCTTATTCTCGTTCTGCAGTTGCTTGGACTATGTTTATTAAATTTGATTGCCGACCGTTATTGCACTAGGTTTGTTCGGGGTACTTGGAGAGCCAACAATATCCGCATATAACCTTGTGTCTTTTCCTTTGTGATATGGCCTGAGTGACAATGCTTATATCCGTGGATTACTTGTGATGATTTTGGTGGTATTTGAAGTTCCGTCTTGATGTGAATTCATCATGTTCTTGGGATACTCATTAGCTCGAACACGATGGTTGTGGATTGTGTGGAGGATGGGTGTGTATAATTGTGGATCCGGAGAGTGTCAAACTTTGCACTTCCATTTACCAATCTTGTACTATGCTTTGTGTTTTCTGAAAAACTTAGGCATGAGAATAAGAGGCAAGATGCTACTTTCTGTATTGCAGTAACCATTGATTAGTATTTGAACACTGAACATGTCCTGATGATATATTCTTCTAAAAATGGTGTCCACTATTAGGTGTAGTATTGATGTATTGGTAAGGCAATAGTGAAAAGTAAATAGACGGTTTTAGTAATCAAAGATCCCTAGCTAAAGGGGCCTGAAATGCTTTCTATGTTCAGTATTGGGTTGGTTGGATTGTCTCCACATCCAGATAAAAAAGCCTTGTAAAATCACCATGGACTATTTAAACAGAAGTTCTATGCTCTTTGGTGTTACTGTACTAATGGGCATTTGGGGCATAAGCATGGATCCTGTGGTACAGCAATTTCCCAAAAGTCGTTTTGACAGGACAGACAAATCTATAGGAAGTTTAATTTTGTTCTAGCAATTTCTTAAATGTTGAAACATCAAGAGTGTTGTTCTCGTGCAAGCTATTAAGGCCCTTATATTCGTTTCATTGTGGTAGTACATTTATGCTATCCTATTCTCTGCACATAATTATGTTTTCTTGCTAGCTATCTTCACAAGTCATATAACTCATAACTATGTTTCCTTGCTGTGCAGTTAAGATTGGCAGACCTGGGTATACAGTAACTAAACAGTATGATCCTGACACGAAGCAACACTCATTTCTTTTCGAGGTTAGTATTCATCGTCTTTGTATTTAACTTCTGCTTGAAGTCAGTCAATTCAGTATCTTGTACTCCCTCCGTCCCATAAAAGATATCTGAACTTTGTCTAAATTTCGATGTATCTAGACACTATGGGTGTGTTTGGTAGCCTGGGGGAACCCAGATATTCTCATCTCAACTCATCCCAACCAACCATACCTTGTTTGTTAGACTGAGTGGTCCACCTCAGCTTAGCTCACCTCATGCGAAAAAACCTCACAACTCAGCCTGGGCGAACTCATCCCGCAAAACTCCCAGCGTATCCCATCCACGCCCCCCCCCCCCCAGACTCCCACTCCCACCAATTTCTTTCCTCATTTCCCCTGTTCTTCCTCTTCTTGCTCCAGCCCTCCTCCTCTCCCGCCGGCTGATCAGGAACAGGGGACGCAGGGCAGACCCAGGAGCTCGCGACGGCGCCCTCCCGCCCCGCCACCGCCGACAAGGGGCTCCCAGGCTTGGTCCTCCTTCGCTCTGGCCCTTCTCCTCACCCGCCAGCCGAGCAGGAAGTCCACGACGCCGGCCAGATGCAGGCGCCAATCGCCGTCGCCGCCTAACCGCTGGACATGTTGGATCGATGCGCCGCCAGGACGCGCGGCCTCGACCGTCGCCTCGACGCGCCGCTAGGACGCGTTGCGTCGACGCCAACCGCTGCATCGATGTGCCGCCAAGACGCTCGGCGTCGACTGCCTCCTCGACGCGCCGCCAAGACGCGCTGGGTTGACGCGCCGCCAAGCACAGCTCCGGCCAGCATACCCAATACGGTGGCCTTGACGAATGGACTTGATTGCTTTTTATTTTTCTGCTTAAGGACCTTTCTATAAAAATTCAGGCTCAGCACGTCTAGTGTATACAAGCTATACCAAACAACTTCTGAACTCAGCATCTCTCAACCAGGCCGGTCTGCCAAACAACCACAAAATCTCAGTTGGGCATGCATGAGGTCACCATGTGTGAGGGGAGATAGTTACTCTGAGATGGCACGAGCTGCCAAACACACCCTATACATCCAAATCTAGATGAAGTTAAGACATGTTTCATGGGAAACGGAGGGAGTACATGATAATAGTGAAATCCACGTCTAATAAGTTCACTTTACCATCTTCCCATATGTAGAGACAATTTTTATACATTTCTTCATTTCATGTTATGTCATGTAGGTGTCTGAATTACATACGCCAAGGATCTTATAGTGATACCAGTTAAGTTAGATTCATTTCCATATTTAAGTTAATTAATGTGTGTTCCTTATTCTGTTTCACCTACATCACATGGGCAAACTAATTTTACAATTGTTATCTGGAAATTTATCTTTTGATAAATTAGCCTTCTTGAATTGGTACTGCATTCAGAATAGTAACCCCACAGCCAAGTAATCAGCCAGTTTACCCACAGATTGATGGGCCTGAAAATATGTCCCTCATTAATTCTTCTGTTACAAACATTTGATGAGTCTGTACACTGGAGTAGTGGACTGATATTTTTTATATTTTTTCAGATTGAGTACCAAGAAATCGAAGATAATAGCAAGCCAAGGCACCGTTTCATGGCGTCATATGAACAGGTGAGAAAACTGATCCGCGAGCGTGATCAGCCTGATATATGGTGCTTTACTGTTGTACTTTTCCATGTGCTAACATACCACTATTGTTGTACAGAAAATCCAATCTTGGGACAAGAATTTTCAATATCTACTTTTCGCGGCAGATCCATACGAAACCATTGGCTTTAAGGTGCATCTCTTGCAAAAATTTGCTGCCGAGGCATCAGATCTATTGGCAAACGAATGTGTACTGATAATCTTCATTTTTTGCAGATACCAAGCACAGAGATTGACAAATCAACAGACAAGTTTTTCTCATATTGGGATCCAGACAAGAAGTCGTACATTGTGAGTTTCTCTATACATGTTTTGCCGTTTTGTTTAGCTGCCTTTATAAGCACAATTGGTTTCACAACCTTCGATTTGTTTCTGGAAACAGATGCAACTATACTTCAAGCCAAGACTACCGGAGGCTAACAGGCAACCAGCTGCTCCTGGGACTGTCCCAAATGGGACAGAAGGCCCTCCTGGTGCTCCTCCAAGGCCACCGCCCCATCCACAAGCTCCACCGCCACCTCCACCGCATGCACCTATGGGGATGCCCCATAGGATCCCACCACCACCAATGAATGGCTTTCAACCTCCACCACCTCCACCTCCGATTGCAAATGGTCCTCCGCGATCAATACCACCTCCACCTCCTTCTGGTGGTGCAATGGCTAACTTCACTCCTGGGGCGCCTCCGCCACGCCCTCCGATGCAAGGCTTTCCTGGGCCTCAGCAGTAGGTGATCAGAGTGGCAGCAACAATCAGGCTACAAATTTTGAACACTTGCTTTATCTGAACCGGCTTGTTGCCATATGCACCAACATTGTTTTCTGAGACTTTATTGTACTGTAAGCTGTTACATTGTTCAATTGTGTTTTCAAGCAAAACATTCAATCAGCTTATGTGTTGTTACTTGTCAGTGCTTCTCTATGGAGATTTGTCTTTTACGCATTATCCTGTATTCCTGTTGGATAGTGCCTAACTGTCAGACTCCTGGGTAAAGTTGAATGTTGTTCGAAAATACTGAGTACGTTTGGAAGATCTCGAAGATGATTGAATGAGCTTCATGCTCCGACCTGCTTGTGAAGCAATTTGCCGTAACATGCTCTTGGTGCACAAGATAATCTGTTTCTTTAATCCATTAGTTTCCTCTGAATATTGCAATCATAAAGTGAAGCATACTTTGTGTCCTTCGGTTCCAAATTAGTTGGTGCAGTTTTTCTTCTCTAAAATAACCAGGGTTTGCATGTCGTTGCTGGAAACACTTCCTGTAACCTCATACAAACTTACATGAAATTTCTAATAGAAAGATTGTAAAGAATGTGCGTTACATGAGACTAGTTGGAGAAACCGGTCAAAAGCATGCTGCTGGAGGCACAATTTTGTCGACTGGATCTTGCTATGCGCATACAGAAGCTTAAAACGGATGATTGCACAGTTACAGATTATGTCAAATGAAAGATAAACGCCATAACAAGAAAAACAATCGACAAGCAATGACCAGAAGCTTAAGAGGACTGAGAACAATGATCAAATGATAACACTCAATGAAGAAAACATTTCAGGACAAACAAAAGGCGGAGACATTATATTCATTCATTCACAATGGCAAATCAGACATCTGCTAGAAACACCAGATCTATTCATTCATCCATCCATCCATCCATCCATATGCAACAAATTCCATCACTACATGCCATCACTCCCGAACAACTCACGCACAGAACCGAAACCCTAACAACCCTAAGCACAAGCCGACAGGCAGGGCCCCTCAGGCTTCAGCCTCCGAAGCCGTAGAGGGTGCGTCCCTGGCGCTTGAGCGCGTAGACGACGTCCATGGCGGTGACGGTCTTGCGGCGGGCGTGCTCGGTGTAGGTGACGGCGTCGCGGATGACGTTCTCGAGGAAGATCTTGAGCACGCCGCGGGTCTCCTCGTAGATGAGGCCGGAGATGCGCTTCACGCCGCCGCGGCGCGCCAGGCGGCGGATCGCCGGCTTGGTGATGCCCTGGATGTTGTCGCGGAGCACCTTGCGGTGGCGCTTGGCGCCGCCCTTGCCCAGCCCCTTGCCTCCCTTGCCGCGGCCCGACATTGCTGGCTGCTGAGGATGGGAGGAGGTCGGGGAAGAACGGTTTGGGGGTTGGGGATTGGGGAAATTTTGGTGTGGTAGGACTGCGGGGTGGGCGAGGTATTTTATACGGGTGGGCGAGTGCGGTGGTGGAAATGGCGGCGCGTGTTCGTGCGTTGGATTGAGATGGACGGGCTGGATTCTGGGACGGTGGAAGGAGGCGGAGCGATCCGCGTGATTTGAAAGCAGCGATGTGATTGGTTCGCAGGGGGAGAGGCCGGATCGGTGACGTGGGCATAGATATCTTTTGACTTTTGAGGCTGTGGAGAGAGAAGTTGGATTACTTATGTGGAGTGGGCCCGTGTTGGGCTAGGTTGGATATATTGGGCAGTAGGATATCGTGGGTTTTATCATGAAGTTCTCATTTTAAATAGGTGAAGTTAGTTGGGTTTTGTTTGGACAGAGATTTGATGCACATGGGCATCTCATTTTTAAATAAATGAAAAATCATATTTTTGAGGTTCAAAAAATATTGAAAAAAATCTGCATATAGCCAATAATGTATCCCACAAACGTGTAAAATATCAATTTCAAATACTTTATATTTTAAGCTACACAAAAAAGACAAAAGTGCAGATCTGAGTACTCATTTTCAAATCTTCAAAAACAAATCAGATTTTGTTATTATTGTCAACACAAAGTAAAAAGAATTTTGGGTTGAAATTTTCCATGATTGTGAGATTTATCACTGACAATCTACAAAATTATTTTTCAAACATCTTGATACCTAATAAACATTTTTTTTAAATAACGAGAGCACTGGAGCTCGGGAGGCAAAAACACTTTTCAGGTTTTTTGGAATTGAAACGTTCCTCGAATTGTTTGATGTACTCAGCGACATTTATTGTGGATACGATACTACTATTAAAGCTAACCATGATGGTCTTTCCTAGTAAAAAAAATCATCAAATACTCCTTTTTGAAAACATCATTTTTTGAATTCTGATGCTTTATTCTTTGATAATGCAGGTTGGACAAACAAGAATGACAGTCAGACAACGGCAAAGGAGGCCATTATGTGCCAAATATATTCAGACCATTGTGCCGATCTGTCGGATAAATCTCTGAAGCTTGTTCAGTTCATTAGACTAGTTCCGACATCCAAGAGGTAGCAACAAAAACCCCTTGAAAGTGAAATTTCCTACCAGCTAACAGAGTGTCACAACATTCATTTAACACTTGACCCTCCGATGCTTGAGCTCTTGCAAGAATTGGAGCAGCTGGCGGGGCACCGGTTGCTCAGCACAAAACCTTCATGTCAACGGTCAGTTCTGCTTTACATGATCGACTTGGTGTAAAGTAGAGGTAGCACGATAACTAGAGCTGACTCCCCCGGATGTTGGCCTGGTGAATTAATCACGGGCAGTGAGATAATTTGATATTGTGGCATAAATTGTTGATCATGACAGTGATGCATGGAATCAAAATAACATGTACTTACAGTCCAACAAATACTTTAAACGCGTCATATGTTGCCCATTGCGCTCCGGTAAGAGTACCAACCATAATAATTCGGAGCGGAAGGCCACGGGTGAAAAGGCCCCACAGCCCAAGGGTTGTTATAGCCTGGAAGTGCAAGTCACTGATCATAAGCAGCACAAAAAATAATAGTAATACTATACTTGAATACTATCTGACAGTGAGGTGGTGCAAGATGTAGATAACAGTTGGGCTTACATCTGCCACAGTTGCTCCCTTTGCATTGTTGAGGAAAGACACCAGGTTATCTGCAGGGTGAGAGACAGCAGCACACAAGACTCCAGCAATGTACCCCCCTGCGAAACTCACTGCTAGTTGGAGTGGTTTACTGCATTCGTCTTTTGGTTTTGGGACAGCATGCTTGTACACCATCTCAACAATGGTCTCAAAGCAAGCAAATTTCATCATAGTGTCTGCAAGGTAATGGAGAAAGCAATCAGGGTCGCACCTTAACATAAAGAGTATAAGATGGCTGCACAAACTGTTGCATAGCCATGTGAAACAATCAAGTACTACATCCATAAGCACGGTACTGAACCAACGATTAAGTGTCGCTCGACAAGTCTACGTGTCGCAACTCTGTCGACACGCTGGAGCGACACGACAAGTTGAACTTGTCGATCGAGAAGTTGACTTGTCGGCGACAAATCTCGACTTGTCTAGGTCAACTAGTCGAGAGACAAATTAAATGCCTGGGATATAAAATGTCTTCGTGAAACCCTACAACCCAGAAACTGGTCGCGTCTCCCTCCCCCAGCCGCCTCTCCCCTGGCGCCCATCCCTGTCGCCGCCTCCGCCTCTCCCCTGGGCCCTGAGCCCCTCCGGAAGCTGCACCGCCGCCTCCTCCGCCTCTACCTTCCTTAGTATTTTTTAGTAGTTCCTTGTCGACAAGTCTAGCACTTGCCGAGACTTGTCACGACTTGTCTGCTTTTCGGTACCCCAGCGACAAGTTGCGACACGTAATCGTTGTACTGAACCAATTATTTTTCTATCTTTTGTCATTTGCCAATGGCCGGCATGTTTTTCATATCTTTTCATGGATAGCAATTGGCCAAAAACTAGCAAACAAATTTACATAACACACAAATAACTGATATATTTGCACATGGATTTTCCGACAATAATGCAATAAAACCCATGTTTCAACCTCAAACCCTTGTAGAAGTCCACCCTTCAACCCTGCATTGTAAGACTATCTGAATTCTGAAATGCATGCCTGAACTATCAAAACCGTTCACTTTACAACCTCAAGTGGTTTCAGAAGTTTCTTCAGACGGCTTGAACACCACGTGTTTGCCACGTCTATGTCACTGCCACGTCATCAAATGAATCGGCTCATGATGACTGGACTGGACAGGTCAGGGTTAAAACAACATTGAGCTCTCACTACTCCACATGCCAATTACCCATCTGTTCACTCAACTGATTCGTTTAATGAAGTGTTGAACGCTTTGCATTCACATCAGCTGAAATCACTTGTGAAAAAATCCAAGGTTTCAGGAGGGTTTTGATAGCTCAAGGTTGAAATTCAGAGTTCAGGGTTGAAAAGTGAACCTTTGCTAGAGTATAGGGTTCAAATGTAGACCCTTATTTTTCCAATAATAATAAAGTGTCATGATAACTACTCCCTCCGTTCTTTTTTAATTGACTCGAATTTAGTACAAGTTTGTACTAAATCCGAGTCAATTAAAAAGGAACGGAGGGAGTATATATGGTCTGGATTACACTACGAGGAGGAATTAAGTACATGAATCATAAAAACTTGGGTTGCCTCATGGTAGTCATGATAATTCGGTCTACTTAAAATTGTGTATAACAGTAGTATTTTAACATATTCCATAAAAGGAAGCAAATAAAATCAATTAGGCTTTTCATGATGGAGCATGGGCTGCAAACTAGGTCTAAATTACAGATATTAGGTAGTGTCAGATTTTATATAGTGTTGATTTATAGAAAATCTGCACCGGCATTTGGCTAGCTCAGTTTTGTGGGCATTCTGGAACCATTTCCAGCCCATAACACTCTCAATAATATCCACACACAATATCAAAGGCTCTAAAATTGTTTGAGCTTGAAAATAGCTCATAGAAGATTCTGGTATTAAACGTTCAGTACTACTACTATTGTTTGGCCCATTAGTATGTACTACTATATTTAACCCTTAGCATATACACATACAATGGGAAAAGATAGATGGTAATCAATTTGACTCACAAGGAATCTGGCGGCCCCAGAGAGGAAGTATTCCCTTGTAAAGCCTGAAATTACCACACGGCATTAAAGAGTGTTCTGAACTAGCTTGAATGGAACTAATTTTAACACAATAATAATCAACACAAGACATGCAGTATCTATACCCAAAGGCACCTTCGGACTGGACAAGCTTGGGAAGCCCATCGGTCAGGCATCGAGCAAACCCCGGCTGTGTCTGGATCCGAACCTTGACGGCCTCCATGGGGCAGAGAGCTATATCTGCAATCACCTCAGCCGACGCGGATGCGGCAAGGTAGATCACAGTTTTCAGCCTGTCAGCATTCTCTGGGCCAGCAATGTCCGAGTAGCACTTCTTGAAGTACTCGTAGAACCCAAACTTGCAGGCTCCCTGGCTACTATACCCAACCAGCGTGGCCATCCAGCCTTTGAAGAACCCCCCAAGACCTTGCTCTTGGAGCAGCACACCGAAGCCGGATGAGATGTCCCTGTACTTGTTCGGGTCAACCTGGCATTGATGCAAGCAATTCCATTGGATATTTGTGGTGAGCAAGACGTAATTGGGAGAGAGCAACAAGGGAGTATCTGGCAGAGACCTGCATATTGCACTTGACGAGGTCGAGCGGCGTGACGGCGAGGTGGGTGAGGCCGGTGCTGAGGACCCCGCCGAGGGCGCAGGTGGCGTAGAAGAGCGGCGTGTGCAGCTCTACCGCCGGCGCCATCTCCGCCTTCTTCCCCTCCATCTTCTTGATTTCCTTCGCCCTCTGGTCGCGGACGGCGATCTCCCACCTCTTGCCGAGCTGCTCCACGTTGGCGGCGAGCGAGGCCAGGAGGCGGTCGAGCGGCAGCGTGGCCGTGGGGCAGCCGGCCTTGTCGCGGCTCGTCATGCGGGGCGGGGAGCTGGGGGCGAGTGCACGGGAGGTCGTCGCGGGCGGGGACGAGCATGGTAGGGGGAGCAGCGGGGTGGGGGGCTCCGGCGAAGGCCGCGGCTCCAGGGCTTCGCGAGCTGAGCTGAGCTGAGCTGGGAATCCCTGGCCCCTCTTCCGCCGCACCGGCGGCTGGCGAACGCGCGAAGCGGCGTGCGGACCGTGTGCTGCGCGCGGCGGCGGCGGCTGCTGCTTTTTTTGTTCGTGGGGACGCCGACGCGAGATTTGGGTGCGGATTGGGTGGAACAGTGACGCCGCGCGCAGCGAGCGGGGCGGAGGGGGCCCACCGCCGCTCCAAGGAAATGATCGGACTCCGGATGGCACCCGCCGGGTATGGAGGCGGGTATGGCACCTCCATACCCGCCCCGGCCACCTCTCCCCGCCACCACCACCCGCCTCCATACCCGCCGGCGGGTCAAGATCTCCACCATACCCGCCCCGTGACGGGTACCCGCGACCCGGTGGAGACCCGCCAGTGCAGCAAAATTCAACAATATAGCAAAAAAATTGACAGCAACTATAGTAGTATACATACACATCAATTTTGACAGCAACTATATACAAATAGTCTTAGAACAACAGGATACTGACAGCAAATATTTAGTACAGCAACATGTTGACAACAAAGAGTTCCATACAAATTCACACAATAGTTTCACACAATACAGGATACAAATAGTCTTAGAAGGATACAAATAGTCTTAGAACCACAAACTAGGTCCAGGAATAGGATACAAATAGTCTTAGAAGGATACAAATAGTCTTAGAACAACATCAATTCATAACAGTTTCAAATGAAGCATGCTTCCATCTCCATCCATCAACCATTCCAGCAAGGCAGCAACATGCTTCCATCTCCATCCAGCAATCATACAAAGGTCAAATCTGAATCCTATGGTACACAGAAACAAGAGTGAGTTAATTTATTTTTTATCATTGAATTCATATAATTTGCATGCTAGAACAAATGGAAATTGCATGTTAGAAACAGAAACATACTAACCTCTTCTTGTATGTCTTGAAGACAAGACCAGAAGCTTTGTTCACCCAAATGAGCATCTGCAAAAAATAGATTTTCCGTGCGAGTAAGACAGGTTAGAAGCATTAGTTGGAAGAGACATTATAGTGTAGAGAGTAGGGACAGATGTTTAAAAAATGCATCGTTTTCTCACCTTTATACTTGTTCCTAAGCCAATCTTGATAGCACATCAAAACCTCAAGCATGTGAGAAGTGAGGCGGCTCCTATGTTCATTCACTATTCTGCCACTTGTGCTAAATGCAGATTCTGAAGCAACACTGGTGATTGGAATAGCAAAAATATCTTTTGCCACCTTTCTTAGTGTAGGGTACCTTGTGCCAGCCACTTTCCACCAATCCAACACATTGAACGTTTCAGTATATGGCACCACGTCATCAGACAAGTAATGCTCTATCTCACCTTGAAGTCTAGCTGCTGCAGGCTTTTGTTGTGCTACAATATCATGGAAGAAAGACATAATGGCAGGGGCTGGCTTTTCAGACAAGGAGCATTCTTCTGGTTGTTGAGATAATTTTCATGGAAACAAATCAGTACACCATAATTTCTCAGTACACAACAATTTTGTTCAGATTCGTGCTTCTCTTATGGATCAACTGCAACAATATGCACACATTTTCGTACAGACACAACAATTCCATTCTCAAATCGATCAACTACGAAAGAAAAATAAGAAACATGATACCATGGAGATTTCTCCTTCTGTCGCTGTGCATCGCCGGCGGCCTCCTTCCCTCTCTTCTGCTTGCACTGTCGATGTGCGTCGCCATCGGAGGGAGGCTGCCGGCCCCGCTTCCGGGTGTTCCCACTCCCGCCCCCGCTACGAGCACCCACCGGAGGCAAACCGGCACCGTGGCGCAGCATTGGATGCCGGCCGCGACGGGGCCACGCCGAGGAGGAAGCCCAACCGCGCCCCGCTCCCCGGCGCCGGGATCTGCAGATGCGGGGCATCCGCTCCAAGCGGCGGCGGCTCGGCCTGGTCGCTCGGTTCCTCGACCGGCATGGTCTCCATGGCGGCGGGCGTCGGCAGTCGGGAGCGAGCAGGGTGGAGGCTGGAGGGCGGTGCGGGGCGGCGGGCAGCGGGCGGCCGCGGCGTGAGAGCAGAGTGGGGCGGCGGCGGTGTGAGAGGCTGAGAGCAGAGGGTGAGGGGGGCTCGGGATTTGGGGGCGTGGCAATTTAGGGTTTGCCCTTTGCCGGTTTGGGTCTTTGTGGAGTGGGGAGTGGCCGACTGGGGAGTGGGGACGTGGGGTGTCTGTTTATTCAATGACAGGTGGGCTCCATATGTCTGAGGCGGGTCTACGGGTTAAAGGGTATGGGTTTCATACCTCCATACCCGCCTCCGCCAGACCCGTTGGGTCAGATAATTTACCATTAAGAAACCCATGGAGTTTTTTTCTCACCATACCCTCCTCCATTTGATGCGGGTACCCACCGGGTTAACGGGGGACGGGTACCCATTGCCATCCGGAGATCGGACACGCGATGGGTTTGCGATCGACGGGGAGAATATGCCGCGGTATACTACTCCTAGTATGTGCGTGCAGGTGCAACCGGCATGACTCATGAGCCGTGTGATCTCGATTTCGACAAATTTAACCTTTTTTCCGGAGTTCAACACGATTTGATTCTATTTTAAAAATATTTAAAATATGATCTATTTTGTAGCGTCTTTAACCAGGACGACACCCTCTTCACTAGGCACCCTTAATTGCGGCGTTGAACTTCTGCCAACGTGGCAATGTGGGGCCTCCGATTCGCGACCTTAACTTTCTTGCCAAGGGCGCTACTCTTTTAAAGTTCAACTCCCTTCAAGAGAGTTAGGGCATATACAATGGTAGAGAAGACACGTATTCCCTTATACCGCCACATCATCTAGAGATGACAATAGATATAAGTCATACAATGCGTTATTTCTTATAGCCTTCCCTAGCAATTAATGGTAATCAATTAAAATTGGTAGGAAATTATGTTGCCAAGGGAAGACATGAACGTACAATAGAGAAAATACCTTCCCTTATTTTCTAAGAGATGATCTCTTAGCTAAGGGAAGACAACTTTCTCTCTCTTCATTCTCTCTCCTCCAACTAAGCAAAAAATCTGACATGGCACCTCCAAGGAAAGGCTGACGTCACCTCATTGTACGTGCCCTTACCCTATTGAAATATGTTAAATCCTGCGGGCCATCCTTGACCCCTCCACCTACCACTTACTGCTAAGACCACAACCAACAACGAAGCAGGGCACACCCACCTCTCTCTCCTCTCTCAAATCATTCCCCAAAATCTTCCGGATCTGAAGCTTTCTTCGGTGGATTTCGGTCTCCATCTCTCCCCTTAAGTATTCTCCTTCGATCCAATGAAATTTATTCGCAAATATTTTCTCATTAGCCCCTATTTTTCCTAGTATTAGTGAAACTCTAGTTCATCCCAAATTTTAAAATTTGTATGGTCTTGTGGGCTTTGTGTTAGGTTGCTAGTTAGAGTTACGGTATGCGAATTTGATGTCAATCTTGCCATGTGTACGTAGATTTTGGTATTGTTATGGTCGTTTTCAAATGCATGATATCTTTATAGATCTAGTTAATTGTAGATCTGGTTTGATGTGATTATTGTTTGTTTATCTTAGTTTTCAAAAATTGTTGTAGGCATTTTGTTTCGCTTATTGTTATCATTATTGTTTCCTTATCTTAGTTTTCAAATATCGCTCATAGTAACTTTATTATAAAATTGTTGTAGGTATGGCGTCATCCGGCCCGAAGGAGAAACCGAGGAAATGGAAGCACACCGTTGACCTTTGGCCATCCAATTTTCCCGAAGGGGTGGAATGGGCTCATTTTTGGAGCGGTAACCTTTGTGTTTCCAAACGATGTGATGATTGAGATGACAAACACCAAAGGAGGTTTTGGATGTGTCCTAACTATGCACATGAAAAGGCCAAGCCAAGAAACCCATACGACTACCACAGGTATGTGTATCCACTTGTAATGAATATTTCTCGAGTGCTTGCCATTAACAAAATTAACTATGTATTTGTAGTCTCCTCCACCTCTTTGTCAATTCGTGAACTACATAGATTTGGCGCAAGATAAATATCACAAGGAAGAGGTTGCATACGAGGAGCAAAGAAAGTGGAACTACATGTTCCAGTTGATTTGCGAGGAGGAGCGGGAGAAAAAAGATGAAGGTTAGGTTTGAGAAACAAAGTTTGGAGAAATAGAAGAAGGAGCAAGAAGAGAAGGATCTTCGTGAGGTGGAACAGGAGAGAAACAGAGAGAGAGAGAGAGAGAGAGAGAGAGAGAGAGAGAGAGAGGGGGGGGGATCGTCGTGCAAGGGAGGAGGCGGAAGCGGAAGAAGGTGCAATGGGGAAGTACCCCTTTGGACTCAGTAGAGTCGTGTCTTGAACTTTAATTCTTTAGAATTTGTTGCTCTAAACTTTGTGCCGTGCACTTTGATGTTGTAAACCTTGAAGTTGTTGTCGTAAAACCTTAAAGTCATGGAAGTTTTTTGTCATCAACCTTATATATTTGAAGTTGTTGTATGTATGTAGGTGTTTGATTGCAATTTTAACAAAACCGGAGAGACAAGTTTGTATCAGAGAAAAGGGTAGTGTTGGAAGCAATGGAGCTACCCTGGCACAATAACACCTCAACTAGGGGCGCTACCCTTTTGGTTTTGCGGAATACCTGTACCGGCCAACCCTAATCATCGATTCTCACAACATCACTACGCTTCTTCCCCATGCCTGCCCCGCCGCCCCCACTACCGCCTTCAATCAGTGTATTTGTGTCCAAAAGTAGCCTCTCCATTGATTGATTCCATTCCTTCCTTCCTTCCATTCCAGTATCTTGTTGAAAACCAACATAAAAGGTCTGTGTCATCGTGGTGAACAGACAAATGCCATGGATAGGCTTAAGTTGGGGCCGATGTATGCCAATGGATCCGAAGAAGTGAAGGTGAACTAGCAAACACACACGAACACAACGATCTACCTAGGTTCAAGGCCCTCGTGAGGAGTGATACGTCCAAAACATATCTACTTTCCCGAACACTTTTGCTATTGTTTTGCCTCTAATTTGTGTATTTTGGATACAACTAACACGGACTAACGCTGTTTTCAGCAGAACTGCTCTGGTGTCTCGTTTTTGTGCGGAAATCCAACTTTCGGGAAAATCCTCGGAATTCTTGCGGAAGGCCCTATTTTACCAAAATATTGACGGAGCCGGAAGGGCAAAGGAGGTGGAGGCCCGAGGGCCCCACACCACATGGCGGCGCGGCCCGGGGGGGCCCGCGCGGCCATGTGGTGTGGCCCCTCGGCCGGCCTCCGACGCCCCCTTCGGACTACTTATTGGTTTCGACACTGAAAACGCACGGGAAGAAGTCGAAGTCGCCGTAAACCCTCCGGAGAGCCGCCACATCGCGAAACTCCGTCGCGGGAGCCGAAGTCTCCGTTCCGGCACTCCGCCGGACGGGGAATTGGAGGAGATCTTCACCGCCATCACCGCCAACGCCTCTCCATCGACCAGCCATGTTTCCCCCATCCATGTGTGAGTAATTCCCCCGCTGTAGGCTGAAGGGGATGGTAGGGATTGGATGAGATTGGTCATGTAATAGTCATAAGATTGTTAGGGCATAGTGCCTAGTATCCGTAGATGTCACTTTTATGATATTGTTGCAACTTGTTATGCTTAATGCTTGTCACTAGGGCCCGAGTGCCATGATCTCAGATCCGAACATGTTATTGATTCATGAAGATATTCGTTGTTTATGATCTTACCTGCAAGTTGTATACACATGTCGCTGTCCGGAACCAATGGCCCCGAAGTGACAGAAATCGGGACAACCGGAGGGGATGGTAGTGATGTGAGGATCACATGTGTTCACGGAGTGTTAATGCTTTGCTCCGGTACTCTATTAAAAGGAGTACCTTAATATCCAGTAGTTTCCCTAGAGGCCCGGCTGCCACCGGCCGGTAGGACAGAAGATGTTGTGCAAGTTTCTCATTGCGAGCACGTACGACTATATATGGAACACATGCCTATTGATTGATTAGTACTTGGATACCGTTTTATTATTATCTGCAAATGCCCATGCTTTGATTGTTACATGAGTTTCTCTCATCCATGCAACGCCCGTTAAATCCGTCCCTGTGCCTACAGTATTTTAATCCTGCTGTTTACTATAATCACTACTGCTGTCTTTATTCCACTGCTGCTGTTATTTCACTATTTCCTACTGCCATAGAACTGTTACTACTCGATAAACTCTTGCGAGCAAGTCTGTTTCCAGTGCAGCTGAATTGACAACTCCGCTGTTAAGGCTTACAAGTATTCTTTGTCTCCCCTTGTGTCGAATCAATAAATTGGGTAATACTTCCCTCGAAGACTCGTTGCGATCCCCTATACTTGTGGGTCATCAAGACTATTTTCTGGCGCCGTTGTCGGGGAGCATAGCTTTATTTGGAAGTTCACTTGGATTGATATTGTTCGCTGCAAATTCTCCATTATGGGTAAACCTCGCGATACTAAGATCGCCATATTACCATCCACTACAAGAAAAGGTACAACTCTGAGTACCTCTGCTGCTCTTGATTCACCATCTGTGATTGATAAACTTGTTTCACCGCCACATGCTTCACGTGCTGGTACTTCTGCTGAATCTGAAAATTCTCATAATATTGATAATGTTTCTGCTGTGCTTGATGATAGTGGTTCATTGGGATCTTTTCTAGATGCTACAATTGCTAGGTCTAGACAAATTGAAAATACTCGAAACTCCTAATGAAATGTTACTACACTCGTTAAATCACCCGAGACTTGATTATTCTAGTGATGATCTTGATGAAGATTATGTAGAGCTTGATGATGATTTTATTGAAAAATGCAATGCTACTACCGATGCAAGAAAAATTAAAAAGTTGCTTGCGAACATGCTCGTTAGATATAAACCACCTCCTGATCCTAAATTTGCCACATCTCCTATAAACATTAGGGATAAAGATTATGATTTTTCTCTTGATCTATCTCATATAGCTATTGTTGAGAAAACACCCTTTTGTGGTACTGAAAAAGAAAGTGTTGTTGAACACTTGACTGAGTTATCCACTCTTAGTGGCGTGTTTTCTGATGATGTTAAGATGCGTACTTATTTTGTCGCTAAAATTTTTCCATTCTCATTAAAGGATGATGCTAAAATTTGGTATAATAATTTGCCTCCTGGTTCTATTAAAAGTCCAATTGACTTGCGTGATGTTTTCTTTCGAAAATACTTTCCTGCTAGTGCTCAACATGCTGCTTTGCAGAGAATTTATAATTTTGACCAGGAAGATGGAGAGAAATTGCCTGAGGCTTGGGCGAGATTTTGCTCTCTTATTAGAGCTCAGCCTGACCATGATTTGGAAAAGCATGATTTACTTGATATATTTTATAGTGGACTAACTATTGAGTCTAGGGCATACCTGGATAGTTGTGCTGGTTGTGTTTTCAGGAAAAGAACTCCGGACGACGCCGAAGAATTATTGGCTAAAATAGGCCGGAATCATGATGATTGGTCTACACCTGAACCAACCCCGACACCGATAGTGAAGAAGAGGGGTATGATTAAATTAAATGATGAAGATATGAGGGAAGCCAAGAAGTCTCTTAAGGAGAAGGGTATTAAACCTGAAGATGTGAAGAATTTACCTCCTATAGAAGATATATGTGAGACAATTCCCCCTTCATCCATGATTGAGGTACACTCGCTTCAACACTTTACTAGGGAGGATATTCCGTATTCAAAACCTCCTGCTCAATGCTTAGATGAATTTGATAATTATATTGTTAAGCAAGAAAACTTTAATATGAGAGTAGAGAATCATTTAATGGAAAATTCTCGAGCTATTAGTGAATTGCATGGTATTGTGGAGAGAACCTCCAATGATGTTAAGATACTTGTTAAACATTTTCAAATGGTTCAAACTCAAATTGATCAACTTACTAAAGTGCAAAATGACTTGTTGGGAAATAATTCTAAAGAAAAGCATGCTTATGAAGTAACAACTAGAGGTGGTGTTTCTACCCAGGATCCTCTATATCCTGAAGGGCATCCCAAAAGAGTTGAACAAGATTCTCAACTAATTAAAACTAGTGCTTCATCTAAGAAAAAGAAAAAGAAACATAAGAATGTTGTAAAATCCTCTGAACCTGTTAATGATCCTAATAGTATTTCTATTTCTGATGCTGAAACTGAAAGTGGTAATGAACATGAAGAAGATAATGATAAGAATGATACTCCTGATAAAGAAGAAATTGAAAAAGAACCTGAGAAGCCTGCTAAAAATAAAAAGTACACTAAAGAAGATTTTATTACTGAGAAACATGGTAATGAAAGAGAACCTTGGGTTCAAAAGCAAATGCCTTTTCCTGCTAAGAAACTAAAATCAAAGGAGGAGGAACATTATAATAAATTTTGTGATTGGATGAAACCTTTATTTTTGCAAATCCCTTTGACTGATGCTATTAAATTGCCTCCTTATTCAAAGTATATGAAAGATATTGTTACTAACAAAAGGAAAATCCCCAATGAGGAAATTTCCACTATGCTCGCTAATTACTCCTTCAATGGTAAGATTCCAAAGAAGCTTGGGCGACCCAGGTATACCGACTATTCCTTGTTCCATCAAGAATAATTATGTTAGAACTGCTCTATGTGATTTGGGAGCAGGTGTGAGTGTGATGCCTTTTTCTCTTTATAAAAGACTTGATTTAGATAAATTGATACCTACTGATATATCTTTGCAAATGGCTGATAAATCTACTGCTATTCCTGTTGGTTTATGTGAAAATGTTCTTGTGCAAGTTACTCAACGATTGCTTGATATTAACTGATTTTGTTGTGTTGGAAATGCCGAAGATGATAATATGTCCATTATTCTTGGAAGACCCTTTCTTAATACTGCAGGGGCTGTTATTGATTGTAATAAAGGCATGGTTACTTTCAATGTTGATGATAAGGAACACACTTGTCTATTTTCCCAAGAGGATTGATAAAGTATGTGGAGTCAATACAATTTTTAATGTGAAAACTATCAAAGTGGGATCCATTGATTGTCCTATATATGAGCCTAAAGAAGAATATCAAACTCTTGTGATTGGATCCATATCAATTCAATATAAGGTAACATGATTGATTTGAGGTTTATTTCTTCTTATGTCATATAAAATTTATTTGGTAGCAAGACTTGATCAACCTTGTTAACAAGTATATTTTATTGCATAAAAGAGCTAAACAACACTTCTTTCTTTCTTTCTCCCTTCACCTATTTTACTTGCTGTAGCACTTTTGTTTTGCAATATGCTTTAGTCATTTAAGATTTTAGAAATCATTTTCCTGCGCAGTAATCATTAATTTAATACCCGAAATGTGCATTTTTCGAAGTTCTCTAAAAATTACAAAAATTACACCGTTGGTCCTATTTTTCGACGAGGCACTCGGGAGCACCGGAGGATGACCTGTGGGGCACCGGGGGTGCCACACCATAGGCCGGCGCGGCCGGCAAGGGGCCGCGCCACCATGTGGTGTGGGCCACCCCTTGCCCCACTTCATCATCTCTTCCTCCCAGCATCTTCTCTCTCCCGAAAAAGCTCGTACCAAGTTCCTCTCACTCGTGTTTCTGCTCAAGAACTCGCGATTTTTCGATCTCCTTGCTCAGCCCAGATTTCTGTTTGAAATTTGGCACATTTACTCCTTGGTATGTGACTCCTTTGATTGTCCAATTAGAATTTCATTTGGTTGAGTATATCTTGAATATTTTGCTGCTGTAGATACCATGTTTAGTGAACTTGCATGCTTGTTCTAAGTGGAAGAAATTAGTTTTGATGCATGTTTAGTACTCTAGCAAGTTCCTATAGTAGTTCCCTTCAATTACATACCTTGAAATCAAATTTTATAATGATTGTTGAAAATTTCAGAAGGGGAAGATGAAGAAATTCAAATTTGGAGAGTTGTTCAAGAAAGCAACAACCAGCACCGGTAGGCCCTCAAGGGCGTCTACTCAAATTAGGCGATCCTACAATGAGGATGTCATCGCGCCTAGCTTCGCGCCCGAGGAGGACCATGGGGCTCCTAATGCTTCATCTTTCCCCTGTTATGAGTTTCCGACCAATGCGGGGATATTGGATGACTTCTTCACCCTTGTCAACAGGGCGAGGCCTAGCCACCTACGTGGGAGACGAGAGGGGACAATATTACAGGCTCACCAAAGTTTTCGTTGAGAGCTTCAAGTTCCACAACACGGAATATGAGCCGACGAGTCGCATTCAAGATTTATGATATTCTCGTTACCATGAAATTGGAAGAATTTTGTTGTGCATTGGGTATTGCCCCTGTAGGTACGGCAAGGAGGATTGATGAGCGATACGTCCAAAACGTATCTACTTTCCCGAACACTTTTGCTATTGTTTTGCCTCTAATTTGTGTATTTTGGATACAACTAACACGGACTAACGCCGTTTTCAGCAGAACCGCTCCGGTGTCTCGTTTTTGTGCAGAAATCCAACTTTCGGGAAAATCCTCGGAATTTCTTCGGATGGCCCTATTTTACCAAAATATTGACGGAGCCGTAAGGGCAAAGGAGGTGGAGGCCCGAGGGCCCCACACCACATGGCGGCGCGGCCCGGGGGGGCCCGCGCGGCCCTATGGTGTGGCCCCTCGGCCGGCCTCCGACGCCCCCTTTGGACTACTTATTGGGTTCGACCTAAAAACGCACGGGGAGAAGTCGACATCGCCGTAAACCCTCCGCAGAGCCGCCACATCGCGAAACTCCGTCGCGGGAGCCGAAGTCTCCGTTCCGGCACTCCGCCGGACGGGGAATTGGAGGAGATCTTCACCGCCATCACCGCCAACGCCTCTCCATCAACCAGCAATGTTTCCCCCATCCATGTGTGAGTAATTCCCCCGCTGTAGGCTGAAGGGGATGGTAGGGATTGGATGAGATTGGTCATGTAATAGTCATAAGATTGTTAGGGCATAGTGCCTAGTATCCGTAGATGTCACTTTTATGATATTGTTGCAACTTGTTATGCTTAATGCTTGTCACTAGGGCCCGAGTGCCATGATCTCAGATCTGAACATGTTATTGATTCATGAAGATATTCGTTGTTTATGATCTTACCTCGCAAGTTGTATACACATGTCGCCGTCCGGAACCAATGGCCCCGAAGTGACGAAATCGGGACAACCGGAGGGGATGGTAGTGATGTGAGGATCACATGTGTTCACGGAGTGTTAATGCTTTGCTCCGGTACTCTATTAAAAGGAGTACCTTAATATCCAGATAGTTTCCCTAGAGGCCCGGCTGCCACCGGCTGGTAGGACAGAAGATGTTGTGCAAGTTTCTCATTGCGAGCACGTACGACTAAATATGGAACACATGCCTATTGATTGATTAGTACTTGGATACCGTTTTATTATTATCCGCAAATGCCCATGCTTTGATTGTTACATGAGTTTCTCTCATCCATGCAACGCCCGTTAAATCCGTCCCCGTGCCTACGTATTTTAATCCCGCTGTTTACTATAATCACTACCGCTGTCTTTATTTCACCGCCGCCGTTATTTCGCTATTTCCACCGCCATAAAACTGTTACTACCGATAAACTCTTGCGAGCAAGTCTCGTTTCCAGTGTGCAGCTGAATTGACAACTCCGCCGTTAAGGCTTACAAGTATTCTTTGTCTCCCCTTGTGTCGAATCAATAAATTGGGTAATACTTCCTCGAAGACTCGTTGCGATCCCCTATACTTGTGGGTCATCAAGACTATTTTCTCGGCGCCGTTGCCGGGGAGCATAGCTTTATTTGGAAGTTCACTTGGATTGATATTGTTCGCTGCAAATTCTCCATTATGGGTAAACCTCGCGATACTAAGATCGCCATATTACCATCCACTACAAGAAAAGGTACAACTCGAGTACCTCTCGCTGCTCTTGATTCACCATCTCGTGATTGATAAACTTGTTTCACCGCCACATGCTTCGCGTGTCGGTACTTCGCTGAATCTGAAAATTCTCATAATATTGATAATGTTTCGCTGTGCTTGATGATAGTGGTTCATTGGGATCTTTTCTAGATGCTACAATTGCTAAGTCTAGACAAATTGAAAATACTCGAAACTCCTAATGCCGCTACACCCGTTAATTCACCCGAGTCTCGTTGATTATTCTAGTGATGATCTTGATGAGGATTATGTAGAGCTTGATGATGATTTTATTGAAAAATGCAATGCTACTACCGATGCAAGAAAAATTAAAAAGTTGCTTGCGTAACATGCCGTTAGATATAAACCATCTCCTGATCCTAAATTTGCCACATCTCCTATAAACATTAGGGATAAAGATTATGATTTTTCTCTTGATCTATCTCATATAGCTATTGTTGAGAAAACACCCTTTTGTGGTACCGAAAAAGAAAGTGCTCGTTGAACACATGACTGAGTTATCTACTCTTAGTGGCTTGTTTTCTCGATGATATTAAGATGCGTACTTATTTTGTCGCTAAAATTTTTCCTTTCTCATTAAAGGATGATGCTAAAACTTGGTATAATAATTTGCCTCCTGGTTCTATTAAAAGTCCAAAAGAATTGCTTGATGTTTTCTTCCGCAAATACTTTCCTCGCTAGTGCTCAACATGCCGCTTTGCAGTAGAATTTATAATTTTGACCAGGAAGATGGAGAGAAATTGCCTGAGGCTTGGGCTAGATTTTGTTCTCTTATTAGAGCTCAGCCTGACCATGATTTGGAAAAGCATGATTTACTTGATATATTTTATAGTGGACTAACTATTGAGTCTAGGGCATACCTGGATAGTTGTGCTGGTTGTGTTTTCAGGAAAAGAACTCCGCACGACGCCGAAGAATTATTGGCTAAAATAGGCCGGAATCATGATGATTGGTCTACACCTGAACCAACCCCGACACCGATAGTGAAGAAGAGGGGTATGATTAAATTAAATGATGAAGATATGAGGGAAGCCAAGAAGTCTCTTAAGGAGAAGGGTATTAAACCCGAAGATGTGAAGAATTTACCTCCTATTGAAGATATATGTGAGACAATTCCCCTTCATCCATGATTGAGGTACACTCGCTTCAACACTTTACTAGGGAAGATATTCCGTATTCAAAATCTCCTGCTCAATGCTTAGATGAATTTGATAATTATATTGTTAAGCAAGAAAACTTTAATATGAGAGTAGAGAATCATTTAATGGAAAATTCCCGAGCTATTAGTGAATTGCATGGTATTGTGGAGAGAACCTCCAATGATGTTAAGATACTTGTTAAACATTTTCAAATGGTTCAAACTCAAATTGATCAACTTACTAAAGTGCAAAATGACTTGTTGGGAAATAATTCTAAAGAAAAACATGCTTGTGAAGTAACAACTAGAGGTGGTGTTTCTACCCAGGATCCTCTATATCCCGAAGGGCATCCCAAAAGAGTTGAACAAGATTCTCAACTAATTAAAACTAGTGCTCCATCTAAGAAAAAGAAAAAGAAACATAAGAATGTTGTAGAATCCTCTCGAACCTGTTAATGATCCTAATAGTATTTCTATTTCGATGCTGAAACCGAAAGTGGTAATGAACATGAGGAAGATAATGATAAGAATGATACTCCCGATAAAGAAGAAATTGAAAAAGAACCCGAAAAGCCTGCTAAAAATAAAAAGTACACTAAAGAAGACTTTATTACTGAGAAGCATGGTAATGAAAGAGAACCTTGGGTTCAAAAGCAAATGCCTTTTCCTCGCTAAGAAACTAAAATCAAAGGAAGAGGAACATTATAATAAATTTTGTGATTGGATGAAACCTTTATTTTTGCAAATTCCTTTGACTGATGCTATTAAATTGCCTCCTTATTCAAAGTATATGAAAGATATTGTTACTAACAAAAGGAAAGTCCCCAATGAGGAAATTTCTACTATGCTCGCTAATTACTCCTTCAATGGTAAGATTCCAAAGAAGTTGGGCGACCCAGTATACCGACTATTCCTTGTTCCATCAAGAATAATTATGTTAGAACTGCTCTATGTGATTTGGGAGCAGGTGTGAGTGTGATGCCTTTTTCTCTTTATAAGAGACTTGATTTAGATAAATTGATACCAACCGATATATCTTTGCAAATGGCTGATAAATCTACCGCTATTCCCGTTGGTTTATGTGAAAATGTTCCTGTTCAAGTTACTCAAGCATTGCTTGATATTAACTGATTTTGTTGTGTTGGAAATGCCCGAAGATGATAATATGTCCATTATTCTTGGAAGACCCTTTCTTAATACTGCAGGGGCTGTTATTGATTGCAATAAAGGCATGGTTACTTTCAATGTTGATGATAAGGAACACACTCGTTTATTTTCCCAAGAGGATTGATAAAGTATGTGGAGTCAATACAATTTTTAATGTGAAAACTATCAAAGTGGGATCCATTGATTGTCCTATATATGAGCCTAAAGAAGAATATCAAACTCTTGTGATTGGATCCATATCAATTCAATATAAGGTAACATGATTGATTTGAGGTTTATTTCTTCTTATGTCATATAAAATTTATTTGATAGCAAGACTTGATCAACCTTGTTAACAAGTATATTTTATTGCATAAAAGAGCTAAACAACACTTCTTTCTTTCTTTCTCCCTTCACCTATTTTACTTGCTGTAGCACTTTTGTTTTGCAATATGCTTTAGTCATTTAAGATTTTAGAAATCATTTTCCTGCGCAGTAATCATTAATTTAATACCCAGAAATGTGCATTTTTCAAAGTTCTCTAAAAATTACAAAAATTATACCGTTGGTCCTATTTTTCGACGAGGCACCTGGGAGCACCAGAGGATGACCTGTGGGGCACCAGGGGGTGCCACACCATAGGGCGGCGCGGCCAGCAAGGGGGCCGCGCCACCATGTGGTGTGGGCCACCCCTTGCCCCACTTCATCATCTCTTCCTCCCAGCACCTTCTCTCTCCCGAAAAACTCGTACCAAGTTTCTCTCACTCGTGTTTCTGCTCAAGAACTCGCGATTTTTCGATCTCCTTGCTCAGCCCAGATTTCTGTCTGAAATTTGGCACATTTACTCCTTGGTATGTGACTCCTTTGATTGTCCAATTAGAATTTCATTTGGTTGAGTATATATTGAATATTTTGCTGCTGTAGATAACATGTTTAGTGAGCTTGCATGCTTGTTCTAAGTGGTAGAAATTAGTTTTGATGCATGTGTAGTACTCTAGCAAGTTCCTATAGTAGTTCCCTTCAATTACACACCTTGAAATCAAATTTTATAATGATTGTTGAAAATTTCAGAAGGGGAAGATGAAGAAATTCAAGTTTGGAGAGTTGTTCAAGAAAGCAACAACCAGCACCGGTAGGCCCTCAAGAGCGTCTACGCAAATTAGGCGATCCTACAATGAGGACGTCATCGCGCCTAGCTTTGCGCCCGAGGAGGACCATGGGGCTCCTAACGCTTCATCCTTCCCTTGTTATGAGTTTCTAACCAATGCAGGGATATTGGATGACTTCTTCACCCTCGTCAACAGGGCAGGCCTAGCCACCTACGTGGGAGACGAAAGGGGGCAATATTACAGGCTCACCAAAATTTTCGTTGAAAGCTTCAAGTTCCACAACACGGAATATGAGCCAACAGTCGCGTTCAAAATTTATGATATTCCTGTTACCATGAAATTGGAAGAATTTTGTTGTGCATTGGGTATTGCCCCTGTAGGTACAGCAAGGAGGATTGATGACAACCCCCGGGACTGGTTGGAGCTCTACCGAGGGATCACCGGGGATGATTGCCGCACCATCCAGCCGAGGGAAGATAAGAAACATTCAACTCCCCGCTATTAAGTATTTCGCATATTACATTAGTACTAGCATTTTGGGTAGAGAAAATACTAGTAACATCTCTAGCTACCATCTTGCTTTCTTGAATGTCGCACTTACTGGAGAGACACCTTATCATCTTGGTTCTCTTATTGCTCGCCGCCTGTCTAGCAAGGGGCCTATTTTTGGAGGAACTATTGCACTGCGCATTTTAACACATCTAGATATTCCTCTTGATTCTAATGATGTACCATTAACCCCTAGGAAGCTAGATATTGCTGCTATGAAGAGCCATCGTTTTGTTACTACTAACTCCACTATAGATAATATTGTCTATAAAATGTTGTTTGCTGATGGGAATGAGAAAGAAATCCCTCTTCCCCAGCAGGGTTTGTTTAATATTGACAGGCAATCATGGTCGCTAACAAAGGAGGTGGTGGATGAACATATGAAGATACAAGAGTTCCACCAGCAACATGACTCCGAGAACGCCGAGCCCTCCTACGACTACACCGTCACGTACCCCGACGTTTCCTCCAGCACATACATGGAACCGGGTCGTTCTTCGTCATATTACGAAGACACCACTTCATGGGGACCGTGGGAATGAACTCCACTTAGGCCAAAAGCCTAAGCTTGGGGGAGGTATACCGGCATCACTCATTCTTTGCATATTATGATTGCTGGATACTTGTACATACTTGTTTAGTCTCTAGAGTGGTTTTCTAATGAGAGGGAGATGATATTTGGGGAAGTGCTGTCCAAAAACAGATTCTGTGCTGTTACCAAAAAATTCGTACGCACAGCCAGAACGTTATTTTGAGTTGCCAATTTTTGAGCATGTTCCCCAGGTTGTTATCTAACTTTCATTAGTTGAACACTTTTTGGTCTGAGCAATGGAAGATTTTTGTTAAATTCGATTTCTGTACTGCTGTCAGGATTTGGCAGATTTCTGTCATCCTGCTTTTCTGTGTTTCTGTTAGTTTGCATTCTTTTGTTTTCGCTTTGTTTCTTTCCTAAAACACAAAAAGACCAAAAATATTTCTGTTGTTTCTCTTCACCATTTGTTTATTTGGTACCTTGCTCTTAGTTTGCTTTATTTGCTATCGTTAGTTTGCTATAAGAAAACCCAAAAAGATTTTGCTTTGTTTGCTTGTTTTCTTTCGTTCTTGTTTCTAATTCGAAAACACCAAAAATATTTGCTGTTCTTCTTTGGTTTGTAAAGTTCATCATGAGTTCAATGGTCTTCGGTGGCTGGAGCGTGGTTTTCATTTCATATTATCCAAGCTACACAAGTGAAAAGGCAATAATGACGATCTACGACAATCTGATTGTGGTGAGAGGCTGGTATGAACTCTATTTGCTTTCATTTTTGTACATATACTCATCCATATGATCATGCTTAGTTGGTTCATGTGAGGTATATGTTATTTGAGAAAGTCTAGTAGCTCATGATCTCTCATGTTTAGTTTCAATTTATTAATATGAGTAGCATGTCATGGATGTTTGCTTGCATTGTTTTATTCATAAGTAAGTATGGCATTGTGGTATCCTCCTCTGAATAATTCATTTATATCGACTTGGCACATGCTCACGCATGCATATGACTGAACAAAAAGTCAATTAAGCCTCGATGATTTATATTGCTTCAGTAGTTCTTGTATCACTTTTATGCCTCCGTTAATTTATTTTGCCGCAAGCATGATTATGACAATTATCGCTCTCTTGATTTGTCGCTCCCTAGTCTTTTGCTAGCCTTCACTTGTACCGAGCGGTGACGCCGCTCGTGCTTCCAAACACCTGAAAACCAAGTTGTTCCATAAGTGTCCACCATAAATACCTATGCATGGCATTTCAAACCATTCCAAGTAAATTCTCATGCGCTACCTTTAAAACTTTCAAAATGCTTCTCAATTTGTGTTAATGTTTCATAGCTCATGAGGAAGTATGTGGTGTTTAGCTTTCAACCTTGTCATTTACTTTTGACGGACTCTCATATGGACTAGTGGCACATCCGCTTATCCAATAATTTTGCAAAAAGAGCCGGCAATGGGATTCCCAGTCCCAAATTAATTAACTTAAATAGACACTCCTCCATGGTTTGTGATTGTTGGACGGCACCCGAAGGATTCGGTTAGCCATGGCTTGTGTAAGCAAAGGTTGGGGGGAGTGTCATCATCATAATAAAACTTAAATAAAAAGGCACTCCTTCATGGTATGTGATTGTTGGCAGGCACCCGAGGATTCGGTTAGCCATGGTTTGTGAAAGAAAGGTTGGAAGGAGTGCCAACCAAAAATAAATAAAATGGGAGCCGCTCTTGTGAGTCCGGTTGATGAGGTAGTTAGTGTACCCATTACCATTCGTTGACAACAACAAACACCTCTCAAAATAATTTTACTCCCGCTTTACAAATGAAAAGCTCTAGCGCATGTTAATCCCTCGCTTCCCTCTCGCGAAGGGTCAATCTTTTACTTTTATGTTGTGTCTCCATTCTTTCTTTGAGCACTATCTTGAGAGCACAACTGTCATTCTTAGTATAATATGCTTGTCTCAAAATATGATTGATTGTGGTATAACTTTGATGCTTTTATCTTTGACAATCACTACTTCTAGTCTTTCTATGAACTCAAGAGGTGCCTCGGCATTTATGTTTTGCCGATCAAATACGAGCAAGCGAGATACCACTTTATCATATTCTCTTATGAACATTGCAATCCTGCTTATATACATGCTTCATGGTGCTTATTATTAATTGTTGGTACCTCTCCATGATTGACATAGCTGTTGGATGATCTTATTTGCATGTATCTCATTATGAACTGCTTAAGTATTAGCCATAGCATGAGAATATATACATCATATGAGCAAATGTGTTCGTGAAAGTTCTTTTATCGCTCAGCTTGTTAATCTGAATTGCTTGAGGACAAGCAATAAGCTAAGCTTGGGGGAGTTGATACGTCCAAAACGTATCTACTTTCCCGAACACTTTTGCTATTGTTTTGCCTCTAATTTGTGTATTTTGGATACAACTAACACGGACTAACGCCGTTTTCAGCAGAACTGCTCTGGTGTCTCGTTTTTGTGCAGAAATCCAACTTTCGGGAAAATCCTCGGAATTTCTTCAGATGGCCCTATTTTACCAAAATATTGACGGAGCCGTAAGGGCAAAGGAGGTGGAGGCCCGAGGGCCCCACACCACATGGCGGCGCGGCCCGGGGGGCCCGCGCGGCCCTATGGTGTGGCCCCTCGGCCGGCCTCCGACGCCCCCTTTGGACTACTTATCGGGTTCGACCTAAAACGCACGGAGAGAAGTCGACATCGCCGTAAACCCTCCGCAGAGCCGCCACATCGCGAAACTCCGTCGCGGGAGCCGAAGTCTCCGTTCGGCACTCCGCCGGACGGGGAATTGGAGGAGATCTTCACCGCCATCACCGCCAACGCCTCTCCATCAACCAGCAATGTTTCCCCCATCCATGTGTGAGTAATTCCCCGCTGTAGGCTGAAGGGGATGGTAGGGATTGGATGAGATTGGTCATGTAATAGTCATAAGATTGTTAGGGCATAGTGCCTAGTATCCGTAGATGTCACTTTTATGATATTGTTGCAACTTGTTATGCTTAATGCTTGTCACTAGGGCCCGAGTGCCATGATCTCAGATCTGAACATGTTATTGATTCATGAAGATATTCGTTGTTTATGATCTTACCCGCAAGTTGTATACACATGTCGCTGTCCGGAACCAATGGCCCCGAAGTGACGAAATCGGGACAACCGGAGGGGATGGTAGTGATGTGAGGATCACATGTGTTCACGGAGTGTTAATGCTTTGCTCCGGTACTCTATTAAAAGGAGTACCTTAATATCCAAGTAGTTTCCCTAGAGGCCCGGCTGCCACCGGCTGGTAGGACGAAGATGTTGTGCAAGTTTCTCATTGCGAGCACGTACGACTAAATATGGAACACATGCCTATTGATTGATTAGTACTTGGATACCGTTTTATTATTATCCGCAAATGCCCATGCTTTGATTGTTACATGAGTTTCTCTCATCCATGCAACGCCCGTTAAATCCGTCCCCGTGCCTACAGTATTTTAATCCTCGCTGTTTACTATAATCACTACCGCTGTCTTTATTTCACCGCTGCTCGTTATTTCGCTATTTCCACCGCCATAAAACCGTTACTACCGATAAACTCTTGCGAGCAAGTCTGTTTCCAGGTGCAGCTGAATTGACAACTCCGCCGTTAAGGCTTACAAGTATTCTTTGTCTCCCCTTGTGTCGAATCAATAAATTGGGTAATACTTCCCTCGAAGACTGTTGCGATCCCCTATACTTGTGGGTCATCAATGACAACCCCCGGGACTTGTTGGAGCTCTACCGAGGGATCACCGGGGATGATTGCCGCACCATTCAGCGAGGGAAGATAAGGAACATTCAACTCCCCGCTATTAAATATTTCGCATATTACATTGGTACTAGCATTTTGGGTAGAGAAAATACTAGCAACATCTCTAGCTACCATCTTGCTTTCTTGAATGTTGCACTTACTGGAGAGACACCTTATCATCTTGGTTCTCTTATTGCTCGCCGCCTGTCTAGCAGGGGACCTATTTTTGGAGGAACTATTGCACTGCGCATTTTAACACATCTAGATATTCCTCTTGATTCTAATGATGTACCATTAACCCCTAGGAAACTAGATATTGCTGCTATGAAGAGCCATCGTTTTGTTACTACTGACTCCACTATAGATAATATGGTCTATAGAATGTTGTTTGCTGATGGGAATGAGAAGGAAATCCCTCTTCCCCAGCTAGGTTTGTTCAATATTGACAGGCAATCATGGTCGCTCACTAAGGAGGCGGTGGATGAACATTTGAAGATACAAGAATTCCACCAGCAACATGACTCCGAGAACGCCGAGCCCTCCTACGACTACACCGTCACGTACCCCGACGTTTCCTCCAGCACATACATGGAACCGGGTCGTTCTTTGTCATATTACGAAGACACCACTTCATGGGGACCGTGGGAATGAACTCCACTTAGGCCAAAAGCCTAAGCTTGGGGGGAGGTATACCGGCATCACTCATTCTTTGCATATTATGATTGCTGGATACTTGTACATATTTGTTTAGTCTCTAGAGTGGTTTTCTAATGAGAGGGAGATGATATTTGGGGAAGTGCTGTCCAAAAACAGATTCTGTGCTGTTACCAAAAAATTCGTACGCACAGCCAGAACGTTATTTTGAGTTGCCAATTTTTGAGCATGTGCCCCAGGTTGTTATCTAACTTTCATTAGTTGAACACTTTTTGGTCTGAGCAATGGAAGATTTTTGTTAAATTCGATTTCTGTACTGCTGTCAGGATTTGGCAGATTTCTGTCATCCTGCTTTTCTGTGTTTCCGTTAGTTTGCATTCTTTTGTTTTCGCTTTGTTTCTTTCCTAAAACACAAAAAGACCAAAAATATTTCTGTTGTTTCTCTTCACCATTTGCTTATTTGGTACCTTGCTCTAGGTTTGCTTTATTTGCTATCGTTAGTTTGTTATGAGAAAACCCAAAAAGATTTTGCTTTGTTTGCTTGTTTTCTTTCGTGCTTGTTTCTAATTCGAAAACACCAAAAATATTTGCTGTTCTTCTTTGGTTTGTAAAGTTCATCATGAGTTCAATGGTCTTCGGTGGCTGGAGCGTGGTTTTCATTTCATATTATCCAAGCTACACAAGTGAAAAGGCAATAATGACGATCTACGACAATTTGATTGTGGTGAGAGGCTGGTATGAACTCTATTTGCTTTCATTTTTGTACATATACTCATCCATATGAGCATGCTTAGTTGGTTCATGTGAGGTATATGTTATTTGAGAAAGTCTAGTAGTTCATGATCTCTCATGTTTAGTTCCAATTTATTAATATGAGTAGCATGTCATGGATGTTTGCTTGCATTGTTTTATTCATAAGTAAGTATGGCATTGTGGTATCCTCCTCTGAATAATTCATTTATATCGACTTGGCACATGCTCACGCATGCATATGACTGAACAAAAAGTCAATTAAGCCTCGATGATTTATATTGCTTCAGAGTTCTTGTATCACTTTTATGCCTCCGTTAACTTATTTTGCCGCAAGCATGATTATGACGAGTCATCGCTCTCTTGATTTGTCGCTCCCTAGTCTTTTGCTAGCCTTCACTTGTACTGAGCGGGATCGCCGCTCGTGCTTCCAAACATCTGAAAACCAAGTTGTTCCAAAAGTGTCCACCATAAATACCTATGCATGGCATTTCAAACCATTCCAAGTAAATTCTCATGCGCTACCTTTAAAACTTTCAAAATGCTTCTCAATTTGTGTTAATGTTTCATAGCTCATGAGGAAGTATGTGGTGTTTAGCTTTCAACCTTGTCATTTACTTTTGACGGACTCTCATATGGACTAGTGGCACATCCGCTTATCCAATAATTTTGCAAAAAGAGCTGGCAATGGGATTCCCAGTCCCAAATTAATTAACTTAAATAGACACTCCTCCATGGTTTGTGATTGTTGGACGGCACCCGAAGGATTCGGTTAGCCATGGCTTGTGTAAGCAAAGGTTGGGGGAGTGTCATCATCATAATAAAACTTAAATAAAAAGGCACTCCTTCATGGTATGTGATTGATGGCGGGCACCCGAGGATTCGGTTAGCCATGGTTTGTGAAAGAAAGGTTGGAAGGAGTGCCAACCAAAAATAAATAAAATGGGAGCCGCTCTTGTGAGTCCGGTTGATGAGGTAGTTAGTGTACCCATTACCATTCGTTGACAACAACAAACACCTCTCAAAATAATTTTACTCTCGCTTTACAAATGAAAAGCTCTAGCGCATGTTAATCCCTCGCTTCCCTCTCGCGAAGGGTCAATCTTTTACTTTTATGTTGTGTCTCCATTCTTTCTTTGAGCACTATCTTGAGAGCACAACTCGTCATTCTTAGTATAATATGCTTGTCTCAAAATATGATTAATTGTGGTATAACTTTGATGCTTTTATCTTTGACAATCACTACTTCTAGTCTTTCTATGAACTCAAGAGGTGCCTCGGCATTTATGTTTTGCCGATCAAATACGAGCAAGCGAGATACCACTTTGTCATATTCTCTTATGAACATTGCAATCCCGCTTATATACATGATTCATGGTGCTTATTATTAATTGTTGGTACTTCTCCATGATTGACATAGCTGTTGGATGATCTTATTTGCATGTATCTCATTATGAACTGCTTAAGTATTAGCCATAGCATGAGAATATATACATCATATGAGCAAATGTGTTCGTGAAAGTTCTTTTATCGCTCGCTTGTTAATCGAATTGCTTGAGGACAAGCAATAAGCTAAGCTTGGGGGAGTTGATACGTCCAAAACGTATCTACTTTCCCGAACACTTTTGCTATTGTTTTGCCTCTAATTTGTGTATTTTGGATACAACTAACACGGACTAACGCTGTTTTCAGCAGAACTGCTCCGGTGTCTCGTTTTTGTGCAGAAATCCAACTTTCGGGAAAATCCTCGGAATTCTTGCGAAGGCCCTATTTTACCAAAATATTGACGGAGCCGGAAGGGCAAAGGAGGTGGAGGCCCGAGGGCCCCACACCACATGGCGGCGCGGCCCGGGGGGCCCGCGCGGCCATGTGGTGTGGCCCCTCGGCCGGCCTCCGACGCCCCCTTCGGACTACTTATTGGTTTCGACCCGAAAACGCACGGGAGAAGTCGAAGTCGCCGAAACCCTCCGGAGAGCCGCCACATCGCGAAACTCCGTCGCGGGAGCCGAAGTCTCCGTTCGGCACTCCGCCGGGACGGGGAATTGGAGGAGATCTTCACCGCCATCACAGCCAACGCCTCTCCATCGACCAGCCATGTTTCCCCCATCCATGTGTGAGTAATTCCCCCGCTGTAGGCTGAAGGGGATGGTAGGGATTGGATGAGATTGGTCATGTAATAGTCATAAGATTGTTAGGGCATAGTGCCTAGTATCCGTAGATGTCACTTTTATGATATTGTTGCAACTTGTTATGCTTAATGCTTGTCACTAGGGCCCGAGTGCCATGATCTCAGATCTGAACATGTTATTGATTCATGAAGATATTCGTTGTTTATGATCTTACCCGCAAGTTGTATACACATGTCGCTGTCCGGAACCAATGGCCCCGAAGTGACGAAATCGGGACAACCGGAGGGGATGGTAGTGATGTGAGGATCACATGTGTTCACGGAGTGTTAATGCTTTGCTCCGGTACTCTATTAAAAGGAGTACCTTAATATCCAAGTAGTTTCCCTAGAGGCCCGGCTGCCACCGGCTGGTAGGACAGAAGATGTTGTGCAAGTTTCTCATTGCGAGCACGTACGACTATATATGGAACACATGCCTATTGATTGATTAGTACTTGGATACCGTTTTATTATTATCCGCAAATGCCCATGCTTTGATTGTTACATGAGTTTCTCTCATCCATGCAACGCCCGTTAAATCCGTCCCTGTGCCTACGATATTTTAATCCTGCTCGTTTACTATAATCACTACTCGCTGTCTTTATTCCACCGCTGCTGTTATTTCACTATTCCTACTGCCATAAAACCGTTGCTACTCGATAAACTCTTGCGAGCAAGTCTGTTTCCAGTGTGCAGCTGAATTGACAACTCCGCTGTTAAGGCTTACAAGTATTCTTTGTCTCCCCTTGTGTCGAATCAATAAATTGGGTAATACTTCCCTCGAAGACTGTTGCGATCCCCTATACTTGTGGGTCATCAAGGAGATAAACCCCTACTCCTGCTTGTCTAAATTGTATATCTCTCGAGGTGAAATACCACTACAATGGTGCTCCTTGAGCTGTATGAGAGAGGAGGAAGAAGAGAGTCCAACCCTGCTGTGGAGGTCCTGTACCCCCTTATATAGTGGGGGGAAGGGCAGGTTCTTACAAGGGAGAAACCCTAGCATGGGATAAAGCCATGTTTTGAGAGTCTAAGTCTACACCTACTCCTATCAGGGAGTCTCCATCTTGTCACAAGTACGTTGACGAAGTGACTTGGCCTATGTCACCACGTCGTTGACCACTGTACCTCTCGTCAGTGGCATGGTCAGCCATGTTGTTGGAATGTAGCGATGTGCCTTGCGTCATGATGAGATTCACCTACACTGTTGCGTGATTATAGGGATGTGATTCGAGCGCTGACTTTGGGACCAGGCATAGAACCATTGGCCCTATGTCGGACCCATATGCCGACTCCGACAAGCTATGTCAGTTCTCCATCATTGACACCTTTCATGCCAACCGAGTTAGGCCGAGTTCAAACTTCCCGGCCTTGGCGCACCGACATTGGTATGTCGGTACCCTAAGTAAGCCTACCAACCTGGTCAACATGACATTTACCTGCAAACAAAGTTGCATGACTTACCTTAGTAAGTCAGTTCCATAGAGTTAGTCTGGCCATTTAGGCCATACCCTTAGCCAACTAGGGGCCATCCCCCGACATTAGTCCCTGAAACTGGTGTGGTCTTGTGGTCTTGTGGTGCCAGCTAGAAGGGCCACACCAGGTTCCCCCACCAAACTCAAGTTTACACTTTGTACCAAGTTAATTATCTCGGTTTCAAATTATATGTCGGCAACTCCTTGCCAATTTATGTCGGCAGCTTGACTGCGGGTTTTTTTTATCAGAACCGACTTTAATCTGGTAAACCCAAAGGTTATCTCGGTTTCAACATCTTGCCGACATTGCAATTATCCTTCACTTGGCCATTTTGAATTTCATACGGCGCATGTTCGCCACTTGCCCTCAAGATGTAGAGGAATTTCTTGGAACTTTCTCATGTCAGAGACATGCGCCCTGTTGGCGTGTCGAGTGTTCAAATTGCTGGGACAGGTACTCAAGTGACCGCATAGTTATCGCCTTGTTCGCCACAGTGAGTTAATGCCTTGCCAGCGGCGGTTAGGATCTGATGCATGTAAAATGCATACATGAACTTTATTAACACATATTCCCACATATTTGCAACACATATGATGTTATTTCCATGTTTTATATTGATTTATGGGGATTTACCAATGATCACCTTTATTTGGGTTATAACTTTGCAGAACATGAAAACCCTATTTTGTGTATTTTTTTCACTTTTAGAGACCTATACGGAGTCAAATTGAGCTATGATTTTGGGGACGTCATTTTTTCATCAAGAGGAGCACCTGGAGCACCTGGATCTCACGAGAGGGGCATGGAGGCCCAAAAGAGACTAGGTGGCCCGCCCAGTAGGGGGCACTCCACCCAGGCTCTTTTCATCGTCGATTGTCCAAATAGCTTGATTCTTTCGCGAACCGACTTCTTTTGCCCTAAAATCCCTATATAAGAGCCCTGAAGGTTTCTACCATGGAGCGCCGCAGAAACACGAAAATAGAGGCTGCAGCGGAAAAGATTGGAGGGGAAGTAGTACACCTCTGGACTATGGGTTTGTGGCAGTAGCTTGATCTATTTTTCTCTTGTTCTTCAAAGATCTTAGTACCATATGAGCTTCCCAACATGATTATGGTCATATATGTAATTCCTATGTGGTGGATCTTTATTCTGTGATGCTGTGATATGATATTGGAAACTATTATGTGTAAGATGTATTGATAGATGCATATTATGTACCCCGTTCTTAAGTATTGGTTCTGATCCAACTTGTATGCAAGAACATGTGTGAGGAGATGTGTGTGTTAGATGGAGTAGTATGGTTTTAGTGATTGGATAATGACAATAAATTCATGATCTACTATGGCTTTTCCTTTTCTTTTGCCACCTCACTAGGAATAAAGTGAATGCATGTGCTATGTTCATCACATGACAAAAATGGTGATCTTGTTTTTTCAAGGTAGCATATTTGATGTTCAAACATCATGTCAAAGTACTTATGGCTATGCTCTGTTAATTCTTAATACAAGATTGCATGGAGTTTTCCCTTTCTTGGGGAGTGTAAGAGAGATGTGTTGCATCATCTCCATGTTATGACGTGATTCCCATACGAATGCTTATCAAACACATATTGAAGTTCCACCAATATTATCTCATTGATGAATTGTTATTATCCACTACAACTTTAAAGAGAAGTAGACAAATGAACCCATGAACCCCGGTCCAATTTTAATCATAAGAAACACCTTTCCATTGCATTTATCTTATTTTCTATTGGCAGCAATATTTTAATCTGAAAATACAAAAATATTTAGTTCACTTAATTTCACACAAAACTCAAAACTAACTATCTCTTTACCGCATTTACTTAGTTTACTTTATTTGTTTTGTTTACTTTACTTGTGTTACCTCTTTTATTTATTATTACTAATATGAAACCTTGTGCTTGACAACCACACGGTGGAGTCGGGGACACAAGGCATCTTACTTTGCAGTATTTCTAGAAAGAGAGGAAAGGAGACGAATCTTTCCCAATTACCCGAGAGTTCGGTATAAACCTTCGAGTCACCCTTGTGGGGGAATTCTTCGCTGACACAACACTCTGCAGTTGGTGTCCAAATGTCATCAAGATTATTATTTGACGTCGTTGCCGGGGAATTGGAAAATTATCTCATAGTGGTGGCTACGTGACTACGCAAGACTTTTTTCTGACGCCGTCATCATCTTCATAAAGCTGACACCCAAGCTTGGGAAGGTTGCACCGTTGTGAGCTCTTCTTTCTCTTTTAGATTTTGCAAAGTATTTTATTTGTCTTACTTTTCGTCTTTACTTTCTAGTTCTCTTTTAAAACACAAAAATACATAAAAATTATTCTACTACTACTTAAAAATGGAAAATAGAACTCATTTACCTTTTAGTGTGAGAAATTTTCCAACATGTGATGAAATACCTATAGAACCATTTGAAATTGATCCTACAATAGTAAACGCAATCTATGAACATCGTTTTTATGGAAAACCAAATGATTGTCCTATGGTGTATCTAAATAGATTCAATAAAAAATGCAAGGCTCTTAAGATAAGCAACACTAATAATAATATAATAAAAGGTGAAGCTTTTCCCTTATTCACTTGCTGGTAAAGCCTTAGATTGGGTATTAAAATGGACACCTAGGAACTTTAGCTCTCAGTTCAATTTTAAAGCCGTTTTTTTTGTAGAGAGATTTGGTTCTTCGGAAATAGTAACTCACCTTAGAGAAATTATTATTTACTTTAAGCAAACTGAATATGAATTGCTAGTAAGATCTTGGGAGATATTTAGGGGACTTGCCTATGGAACTAAGCATTGCCTAAGAGATTAGTTCTTCTAAAGTACTCAGGGATATTCTTACTATTGTCCAATGATCATTACATGAATCATTCTAGTATATGCTCGTAACACTTTAGAGCACAGGACATCTGATTTTGTACATATTATTCGTGATCTAAAATCACTCATGTGTTTTTACTCATCGAGTGTCAAATATACTCAAGTCTTGTTAAACCTTCACATGAAAAGACCAAGAGCACTGCTCCTTAGAGTTCCTCAACCGACATTCTTGAAGCCGGAAATCCTGAAGCTAGGGCTCCCTAGACTTTCTTGCACAACTCAAACGACTTATTCGTCAAATCCCCGGAATGCCGGGTACAAATGTAATATATACTTTTAAGTTCTTTTGGTTAACTTTGCAACTTTTAGCATGTTAAACTTAAATTCGAATAACCCTGTCCCGGTCCCCGAGTTCATTTTCTTGTTGACTCATTTTCGCAACCTTTGCTCATGTCTACCATTTTAGGCGTTCGACGTATGAGTCACTAGGACACTAGGCTAAGCATACAATACTTGAACTTGAGAAAAAGCTTTAAGTTAGCAGACAAAACTGGTAGAAAACCAACATATTCGGGGTTAGTCAAAACAACAAATATACCACATCGCTTGTATTCGTTTGTTAGTCATTTTTCGTGTGTCTATAAACCTCTAGATTTTTCTTGCTTGCCATGAAGCCGCGTTGCGGACAACAACTAAGTCGAAGATTGGCCTTTAGCACAAACACACTACTAAACCGATATGGAAAAAAATAAGGCGAGCTAGCCGACATACATAAAGGTAAAGATACAACATGCAATACGACAAAGGCAGTCCCCGAGTTTCTTTCGGGGTGCTAGCATTTTCATTCATAGTTCATATAGAAATGGTGTAGAAACACCTACTTCATGTCCTCAAGAATAGAAAGGGTGGAGTAGAGCTACATTCCATGGACGTTTGGTCTCCTCATCCGACTTTTGTGCTTTGACTTTTTTTTGGCTCCTGCGCATCTATAAGATAATAAGCATCATTGTGTAGAGCCTTGTTCACTATGAATGGCCCCTCCCATGGAGGTGAAAACTTGCGCATGCCGGCAGTGTGTTGCACCAGCCGGAGCACCTGATCCCCTTCTCGGAATACTCAAGGGTTCACTTCCCGACTGTGATAGCATCAGAGGTTCTACTGGTATATTGCCGACCTAGAGAATGCTAGTTCTCTTGCTTCTTCGAGAAAATCGACATCATCTTCTCGGGCCTCTTTGACCTCATCCTCTATGAACAGAGTGACCCGCGGCAAGTCGTGTATTATGTCGGTTGGCAGGACTGCTTCTGCCCTATACACCAGGAAGAATGGTTGTAGCTGGTTGACCAGTTTGGCGTGGTCCTGAGGCTCCACAACACAGCTGGAATTTCCTCCAACCAGCAACCCGGAGTTCTCTCAAGTGGCTCTATAAGCGGGGCTTGATGCTGGATAACGCCAAAGCATTTGTTCTTTCCACTTGTCCATTTGCTTCTGGATGCGTGGCTGATGCAACTTTAAGCCAGATCTTCTTTTCTTCAAAAAACCAAACAAAAGCTCCTACGACAAAGTATGTGCTGTTATCAGTGATGATGTTGTGAGGATAGCCATATCTCATAATAATGCCCTTCAAGAATGACACGTACCGTTTGACCGTCACACTTTCGGATCGGCTTCACATCCACCCATTTTGTAAACTTCTCCATCATTACCAAGATATGAGTC
Source organism: Lolium rigidum (assembly GCF_022539505.1). Taxonomy (NCBI): domain Eukaryota; kingdom Viridiplantae; phylum Streptophyta; class Magnoliopsida; order Poales; family Poaceae; genus Lolium; species Lolium rigidum. The sequence goes on along the minus strand of NC_061510.1, from coordinate 98,815,424 downwards.
ATATTTCCTCGAGCCAGCCTGAAAGGTCCGACCATGTCCAGGCACCATACTGCAAACGACCAAGTGATGGAGATTGTCTTCAGGCCCGAAGCCGGTGTGTGAATCTGCTTGTTGTATCTCTGAAAACCGTTGCACTTCCAGACCATGTCTTCAGCTTCTTCAGGTGCACTTGGCCTGTAAAATCCATGCTGGAATGCATTTTCCACCAGGGCTCTTGATGATGCATGATGCCCACATTCTCCTTGATGGATATCCAGGAGTATCTCTCGACCTTCTTCTGGCTCCACACAATGTTGAAGTACGTACATCTCACCATTGATGATGGTGAATGCTTTTGCTTTCTCTGGATTCTTCTCGCCAAGACTTCTTCAGTTCACCACTGACCAAATACGACATGATCGGCTGTACCCAATTAAGATGGCACAACGCGAACGACGGAGACAGGTTCATCGACCGACATAGGCTCAACCGACATACTTTCGACTGGCTTTGACTGCGAAGTCCCCAGGTCAGATGGAGCAATCCCCGAGTTTCTTTGATTATTGGCATCAATGTCCATTTGGACCACATCTTCTCCCGGGATAAAGATTGATTCAGATTCCACGCTTGGCTTGATGGACGGCTTCCGGAGATGCTGGAGAGCTATGTCGATAGGTATTGCTTGCTGATGACCCACAAGTATAGGGGGTGTATCGTAGTACTTTCGATAAATAAGAGTGTCGAACCCAACGAGGAGCAGAAGGTGTTGACAAGCAGTTTCGATGAAGGATTCACCGTAAATGCTCACGGACAAGTATTCGGGGGTTTTGATGTAACAGATAAATAAAGTACGAGTAAGTAAAATGCGAGAGAAATGATTGCAGCGAGTGGCCCAATCCTTTTTAGCACAAAGGACAAGCCGGTTTGTTTACTTATAATGACCAAACGTTCTTGAGGACACACGGGGATTTTAGTCTAGTGCTTTCACTTCCTATAGTTGATTAATCTTCATTGTTTTGATAAGTGTTGTGTGGGTAAACCTATGCTAATGCACCCCCTTCCTAGGACTAATACATACTTGTGATTAAACCCCTTGCAAGCATCCGCAAATACAAGAAGTAATTAAGATAAATCTGACCACAGCCTTAAACTCTGAGATCCTGCTATCCCTCCTGCACCGATATACTAACGAGGGTTTAGGTTGCTGTCACTCCGGCAACCCCACAATTAGCAAACGAATACAAGATGTACTCCCCTAGGCCCATAAAGGTGAAGTATCATGTAGTCGACGTTCACATGACACCACTAGAAGAATAACACCACAACTTAAATATCATAACATTGAATATTACTCAACCATAATTCACTACTAACATTTAGACTTCACCCATGTCCTCAAGAACTAAACGAACTACTCACGAGACATCATATGGAACATGATCAGAGGTGATATGATGATGAATAACAATCTGAACATAAACCTTGGTTCAATGGTTTCACTCAATAGCATCAATAACAAGTAGTAATCAACACCGGGAGAGTTTCCCCTATCAAACAATCAAGATCCAACCCAAATCGTTACAGCGGTGACGAGATGCAGCGGTGGAGATGGCGGTGATGATGATGAAGATGATGGTGATGATGATGGAGATGATGTCCAGCTCGATGACGATGGTGATCGCGTCGATTTCCCCCTCCGGGAGGGAATTTCCCCGGTGGATTCATGCCCGCCGGAGAGCTCTTTTCTCTCTGGTGTTTTTCCGCCCCGCAGAGGCGGCTCTGTCAATTCTCCGTAACTCCCCGTGCCTTAGGTTTTCGGGACGAAGAAGTACGCGAAGGAGAGGCGGCCAGAGGGGGCTGTGGGCCCCCTCCCCACATGGCGGCGCGGCCAGGGCAGGGCCCACACCGGCCTATGGGGGGGCCATGGCGGCCCCTCTCGGCCCCTCCTTTTGGCTCCCTTCGTCTTCTGGAAAAATAGGATTTTTCGTATAATTGCCGTCAATTGTTGATCTTCAGAAATATGGTGTCCCGACGGTGCTTTTTCCAGCAGAATCCTGACTCCGGTGAATAATTCTCCAATGATCATGAAACATGCAAAATAGGTGAAATAACATAAGTATCATCTCTAAATATGAAATATATCAATGAATAACAACAAATTATGATATAAAATAGTGATGCAAAATGGACGTATCAACTCCCCCCAAGCTTAGACCTCGCTTGTCCCCAAGCGAAACTGAGCTCAATAAACAAGACCACATGTTTATGGAGTGAAGATTCGATAAATAAAATACGGACAAGAAGCATCATATTGATTCACACAAGACATTCTAGTAAACATTCTCTTCATATAACTCAACTTGAAATAAGTAAAGAGAAATCACAAATAGAGGTGCATAGGAAATCATGATTGGTTATGGCAAACTTTGTTCTTGGTCAGAGAACTATTAACGGATTGCACTTATCTTCTAAGCAAAGATTTCATAACAGAATTATATGTCAGGGCTTTCATCCTTAATCATAGAAATCTTCTCATAAACATTGATAACTTTCAAAGTCATATTCATTCAGATAAAATATGTACTGAACAAGAAAGCATAAAAAACATGATTAATTAAATCATAGCATAAATGGTTGGTTCACAACAACTCAATTGCTTGCTTAAGATAGAGGGAAATAGGTTTACTGACTCAACATAAAAGTAAAAGATAGGCCCTTCGCAGAGGGAAGCAGAGATTAAATCATGTGCTAGAGCTTTTCAAGTTTTGAAATCATATAAAGAGCATAAAAGTAAGATTTTGAGTGGTGTTTGTTGTTGTCAACGAATGGTAGCGGGCACTTTAACCCCCTTGCCAAACAGACCTTCCAAGAGCGGCTCCCATGAAGGACGTCATCTCTACCAGCAAGGTAGATCATCCCCCTTCTCTTTTGTTTACACATGTATTTTAGTTTTATTATGGATGACACTCCCCCAACCTTTGCTTTCATAAGCCATGGCTAACCGAATCCTCGGGTGCCTTCCAACATTCACATACCATGGAGGAGTGTCTATTGCAAAATTAAGTTGCTTACTGATAAATCAGGGCAAAACATGTGAAGAGAATTATTAATGAAAGTTATTAATTGGGGCTGGGAACCCCGTTGCCTGCTCTTATTGCAAAATTATTGGATAAGCGGATGTGCCACTAGTCCATTGGTGAAAGTCCGCCCAACAAGATTGAAAGATAAAACACCACATACTTCCTCATGAGCTATAAAACATTGACACAAATAAGGAGTAATATAGTTTGAATTATTTAAAGGTAGCACATGAAGTATTTACTTGGAGTGGCACAAAATACCACATAGTAGGTAGTTATGGTGGACACAAATGGCATGGGTTTGGTCTAAGGTTATGGATGCATGAGAAGTATTCCCTCTCAATACGAGTCTTTGGCTAGCAAGGTTTGATAGCAAGCATAAAGGTTGAGGGAAACAAACAAATATACATGTGATAGAAACAATCATGCATCTTTCTCATAAGCACAAGCAATTTTAACTTCAGAATACTAAACTCATTAGCATAAAGATAATAGAGTAATATATCTACATGTATTTCCCTTTTCTATTTAAACATCAAGGTGTTGTTGCTATTTACCAATGCTAAGTTTGCCAAAACCAAATAGATTTACTTGATGCTCCCAAAGTGATATCAATACTAATGTCAAGAGTAATCATATAAAAGAAATTGCAAACTAAAATAAGGTGTGCAAAGAGTAAATGATAAGACTTCTCATTAATATTCCATAACGATAACTCACACCAACGGATACATAGATAACCAACTAAGAGAGATACTTCCACACTGCAAACTATTCTATATGATAACTTCCATACTCATGATATGACTCTACTTGATTGTAAAAGATAAAGATAGTGATGATGTGATACCGCGGCACTCCCCCAAGCTTGGAACAAACCAAGGGGATGCCAATACCGATGATGAATTTACTCCTTCGGTGGTGATGGTGGTGGATTCTTCTCGTCATCAGACTTCCAGGGAAGAGGCTCTCCATCAACAAACGATGTCTTGGTCTCGAGAATCCTGAAACTAGTAGCATCGCTAATGCGTTTAAACCTGTTTTCATACTCACAGTTTTGATTCCAAACATCATAAAGTTGCGCCTGAAGTTGGTTGGTAGTATTGTGAAGTGAGAGGATATCGCTCCACAGCTTTGCAGTCTCCTTCTCATGTTCACCAATGAATTCAGACACAATCTTGTGGAAGATGTCCACTTCACGCTCAACCATCTTCTTGTAGGTGAAGACCTCTTGTTCCAGTTTCTTCATCCTGTCCTTTAAGCTTCCTTCTCCCTTGGGTCCCCGAACATCTTCTATCTGCAACTCTCCATCTACGAGCAACAATTCCTTGGGATGCATCTTCAACTCGCTCATGTACGGGTTGACGACGTTCTCAAAGAAGCTGTCCTTCGGAGGCTCCGACGAAGACATGGTGGCTCTAGATCTGAAAACAATATCTGGCAGAAAACAGCTCGAAACAAAACACGACGAGAAAACGATATACGGACCTCCAGAGATTCGGGGGATTATATAGCAAATATTTTTACGACAAAAGGAAGGTTCCAGGCCGAAAACGAGTGGAAACGGGACGCCGAGGGGCTGTCCCCATAGGGCGGCGCGGCCAGGGTGGGGCCCGCGTGTAACATCCCAAGTTTCAATAAAATGAACAAGAAGAGAGAATTCCAGAATCCAAAATTTGGAGCCAACAAAAACTTTTCTCATCATATAGGATTATGCATATTTGCTCACCTTAGTAATTTATTTGAGTGTGCTTTTGCCATGATGCTTGTACATGTGTTACCCTCATTCCAAAACCCTAGCAATGATCACTCGATCACTCAAAGTCAAATAAAAGTGAAATAGAAAAGAAATGCAAAAAAAATTAACTTCACATACACATAAGGCTTAGGCCATTTTACCATTCTTTGATCTAGGCCAATTTGGTTTGCACCATTGGGTGTAAATGGATACTAAACCTATATTAACAACTTTGGAAACCATCCAACACATTTCAAATCGAAATTGAAGCAAATATAAGCTCACATATGATTATGGTCATATGTGCCATTTTTACCTGATGCTCACTTTGAGCCCCTGGCTTTTTACTTTTCACTTCTACACTTGGCTATTTCTTTGCACCTCATCCAAGACAACATCAAGCACTTCAACTTTGCCCAAAGCCACCACCCCAAATTCATCACCAATTTCAAATGAGAAGCAAGCAAAGTTGGAACATTTTCACATATGTAAGATCATATGCAAAATGTGATTTTGCATCTCAATTCCATTTTGACCACCACCACCACCAAAATGCTACATTTAATATCTGTTTGCAACCCACCAAAAAGAAATTCAAAATTCAAAAATTAAGTTCTTTCGGGCATTTGCTCGAACACTTGGCGAGCGGGGTACCAGATTGAGCCCATACTGAAAATTGGGATTGGACTTGGTCCAACCCTGACCCTCTCTGCACCCTGACACCTCCACTCACCCCTTAGCATCAGTGCCCAGCCATGCCATCACCTCCCCTGGCTCACAGTGGCAATGGCATGACCATGCCGTGGCATGGCATGGCCACACCATGCCATCCCTCTCACCTCTCAACCCTGGACCCAACCACCATGTCTGGCCACTCCCTCTCACCTCACTGAGTCAGCCCGAACCCTCCCATGGTCGAAATGACGCGTGCACACGCCAGGCTCGACGCGCCCAGACACGCCCAGGTGTGCACACTCTGCGCCAGTGCACGCATGGCGAACGCCCTGGACGCGCCAGAGCGTGACGCGCGCCGACGTTCCTCGCCCTCACTCACCTGCTCCGCTCGCCAGTGGACGCGCCAGACCACCAGCAACCCCACCGACATCGTCGCTTGACCGCGGGAACGCCGCAGGTGACGCAAGCGTCCACGACAGCCCGCCATGGCCTGCAAGCTTCCGTCACGATCGCCGCTGCTGTAGCCCCTCTTTTTCCCCGCAATCAAGCCCTACAGCACCGCCGTGACCTCGCCTGCGCCCGAGCGTCATCGCCAGTACCCCTGCGCCACCCTACCGTCGACGCCATGGCTGACCTCACCTCAGAGCCACGGCCACCTTCCGCTCCTATAAAAGGAGGGCTTCTCCCACCAAATTGAGCACGCCGATCACTTCCTCTCCTCTCCCAGCTTCTCCACGCCACCTTAATTTCACCAAATAGCCGCCGGAGTCCTCCAATCGCAAGCTCAAAGCCGCCGCCGGTACACGGAGTTCGCCGGAGCAGGAGGCCACCCCAGGAAGCGCCGCTGCTACCAGGGGGATCCTCGTCCTCGACAACGACGCGGCGCACCCCTCCGACGACCGCCGGAGCCCTCAGGCGTCCTCCGACCCCCTACTGCCGCCGCCGGTGAGTCCATCGCTCGTCGTCGACGACGACGCGTCTCGACCGTGCGATCACGTTCTAATCGCACGGCTCCCCTCACCCCGCACCGTTTCGGGCGTTAAGCCCCACTGACGCGTGGCCCCCGCCGTCAGACGGCCTGCTCGCGCTGGACGCGAAGTGGGCCGGCCCAACTTCTTTTCCCTCTGCAGCCCAGCTAGTTTTCCCGCGCGAGCCCACCAGTTCAAATTCGAATTTTCCAGAATAAATAGAATATACAATCTGATGCTAACTTTGAAATTTAATAGAGACAAATCTACTCAGCCAAATTTTACAAACTTTATATATTCGGAAACCTTAGGAATTTATCTATACAATGTCACTGGAATTAACTATAGATCGATTATAGAATTAAAATAGGAAAATAAACAAGGCAGAGACTTTTCTGCATTAGAATAATTCTTAAAAATCAACCAAACATGCTTTTAAGTTAATTCCAACTCCTATAATTCACATTTCACTTATATTAATTGTTTATACAAAAATATGCCATGCCTACTGTGTATGATCATGGCCTAGTTAAATTAAAGGACTATAGGACTATTTCTAGTCAAAACTATTGTCCGAAATATTAGTAAATCATATGGGAGTATTTTCTTCCATTTAAATCTTGTCATGAACAATGTAATATGAGGTAAAGACTCTGGTCATAAAAATCTCATATGGTTTGTTGATGATATTAAATCTTTACCATGCTAAGATTAAATTGTATGGGGTGCTACACCCCATTTAAATCATTTTCTCAAAATGATAAGTGTGAAGAGGTTGACTTGGGTCAACCTAGGTCACATATTATGCATAAGAGAAATTAAATCTTAATAAGATAATGAGAGGAAATTATTTCTAAGAAGTAATTTAAAATGACACCTAAATTAATATGAGAGGAAATTATTTTAAATAATAAGAAGAACACATCCACCAACTAAATAACAATGTGTGATGCTAGTTTAAGGTGTGTAAATCATGAGTGTGGCTAGTTTAGTAAATTTGTTTGGTATGATGATTGTGTACCCCGTATTCGTAGTTTAGACGCTAGTACCGAGGAGTATCCAGGCGGAGGAGGAGGTCTCATTGTCAAGGAGAAGAAGACCACTTTGACCAGTTTCCCAACCAAGGCAAGATAATACTCTTGCAAAGTGCTAGCTCATCATGAGCCAAGCACCACCCATTTACTTTATGTTTATGAGCCTATTTCCCAGTTTTAATTCCAAGTTTTTCTTACTGTTATTTTTGTACTGTTGATTCATAATGCAATAGGGTTAATGATAGATTAGTACAAGAGTATCAAAGTTAGCCTAGAAGCAAAGCAAAGTACTTAGCACCCCTCATCCTTAGATGCTAGTGCTGAATTAAAAATAACTACTCTAGATGGGAACATGTGTGGTGAAGTAATGATGATAAAGATTATGAAATGACTTTTGAAGGTGAATATGACCAAGAGAAGATAGTGATTTTTGATTAAAAACTAATATTGGTTTGGATGCGATACCTTTCCAATTATTGAGTACCCCCACAATACCTGATTATGGGTAAGGGCTTAACTAGAAGTTTATGTATCTTAGTATGAGTTCCCTCTGAACACACATCATAGGGGTTATGCCGAGGCTGCCTCCGTTGTTGAGAAATGATGTGAATTGAAGTAAATTGTACGGCCAAGCCCTGTGCGGTTCCCGGGTTGACGATTGGTCTTCACTTGGGAGGCCAAGCTCATGGGGAGAGGTGCTCATACTAGGGTTAGTAAATGAAAGGTTATGGTTGATGATCCGCGTATCGTGTTACGATGATTCGGGGAAATCCCGACGGATGAAATCAAATGTTGTGGCACAAGTGTGCAACCTCTGCAGAGTGTAAACCTATTCGAATAGCCGTGTCCACGGTTACGGATCTGTTGGAAAGGCCATACGGTTTCCGAGTATTAGAATTTGAACATGTTGATGATATGAATGGTGAATGGTGACTTGGGTATACTTGAAAAACACAACAAAGTTGTGGGAATGACACTAATGTTCCCACTTGAGTTAGTTAGCACATGAATAAGTCTTTAGTAAATACTTGCAAACTAAAATTTGGCTTTATGCAAATAAACTAGAGCTTAGCACCCCCCTACTAGAAATGTTAGCACTTACACTAGTATTAGTTTGCGAGTACATCAAGTACTCACGGCTGTGTCCCTGGCTATTCAAATGGCCAGACTATGAAGAGGAGCAACGGTACGAGGAGGACGGTCGGCGGGACGTCTACAACAACTAGGAGTCCGCTAACGTCAAGCGTTGGCCTCGTGGACTATAGAGTCCTTGTATCTTACGCTTCCGCTATGAACTTGTGTTTGTTCGTTGATCAGTTCGTTGATCATTAGATCAACTATTTGTGTAATATGGATCATGTGATTCTAATTTGTAAGACTTTATGAGTTGTAATGAATGATGACTGTGATGCTTAACTATTATGCCTCGCAACAACAATATTCACTGGGATTGCGATGTATGACATAATAGGCATCCGGACTTAAAAATCCGGGTGTTGACAAGTTGGTATCAGAGCCATTGTTTGACCTTAGGAGACCCTAGTTTAGAATGGACGTTCTGAAAAATTTAGTTTCTAAAACAAATTGAGTGAATACTTGGGAAAAACTTACTCATTCTCTCTTCTACCAGATCTTTTCAAAGATGATGACCATGCTCCTCCTTTTAAAATCCATCTAAAAGATTGCCACACTTAGTCACATCTCTAACTTACTCATCCATTTCACTTTCAGATGGAGCCCTACGTCCAGACGGAGACCTACGATCTGGAGAACGGAGGAAGTCTGGTGTTCGAGCGCGACTTGTACCTGGTGTCCGAGAGGCTCGAACGCCCACCTCCCCGAGTTCCATGGAGTCCGGATCCACGACACCCCCACCGGGGAACAGCGGTGGATGATCACCGCCGACTTGAAGGGAAGTTCGGAGCCTCCCATCTCGGAGAGGATCCTTTTCTCCTTCAAGGCATGCAAACTGGCCGGACGGGCTTGCTCACGCTCTTCAGGAGGGACTTGCTCGGGTGTGCGGACAGAACATCGCCGCACTCCGGGGAAGCCGCTTCGCCTACTTCGCGAGGCACGACACCATGGGAGAACCCATGGCACTCTCTTCGCACCCGGTGCTCAAGATCCATGTGCAGCATTTGGACTTTATGCTTCATGAGACCCGGAAGGACCTGGAGCGGACGCGTGTTCACAACCACCGTGCCCAGATGGCCTTGGCTCACCATACCGACGCCATCAGGATGCTCGCCAAGGACCGCAAGTCACTCCGCCTGCAGCGCGCCAAGAAGGATGCCACCATCAAGCGTCTTCGCGAGAAGATACGCGCCCTGGAGATCACTGTCCGGACCCAGCAGGACCAGATCCAGGAGATGGAGGAGGATGGAGACGACATTCAGGGAGGCAATGACTTCCTGAGTGACGACAACGACTTTGAGGATGATGAGTTCACTGATGAGGAGGACTACGCGTTTCTGGAGTCCGAGGAGGATGGGATCATTCCCATTGATGTGGATGAAGATGATGAGTAGTAGTTGCACTAGCTTCACTTATATAGGTGTGAGTTGTATCCCGCACCATGTATCGTAGATTGGAGAAAAAGGGTTCTTAAAACCCTTAAGCATGTTAGTTTGTAATGTGTGATGCTTGTCATGAATGAATGAATGTTTGTGTGTTATGTGCACCATCAAAAGTCTTTAAGTATAAAACTTACCCAAAATAAGCCATAGAAAATTCCCTCTTATCTCATGATCTATCTACCTGTTCAGATGGCTCACCGCAACGCGAACTCGGATGCTATGATGCAACTGCTGCAGACCCTGATGGCAGACAGGGAGACTGACAGAGCTGAACGTCAAGCCAGCCTCGCAGCACTGCAGCAGCTAGCCAACAACCAGCTGGGCCATGGACACCATGACCATCCAGGATCCAAACTCAAGAATTTCCAAAACACCAACCCACCTGTTTTCAGCAAAACTGAAGAGCCCTTAGATGCCGATGATTGGCTGCAAACAATGGAAAATAACTTGGAAGTAGCTGGAGTGGATGAGAATGAGAAAGTGCTGTTTGCTACGCACTACTTAGCAGGACCAGCAAGAGCTTGGTGGACCAGCGCCCGTGCATTAAATGCCGGACAGATGATGACTTGGGCTGACTTTAAGCTCAAGTTTAGTAAGTACCATGTACCACCAGGCTTGATCAAGAAAATGAGGGATGAATTCCGTGAACTGAAGCAAGGCCGGATGTCGGTGGTAGAATACCGCGACAGGTTCCTCACCCTGTCAAGGTACGCCCCCGATGAAACCGACACCAATGAGAAAAGGAAGGAGAGATTCCTGAACGGCCTGCACGACGAGATGCAGACAGTGCTGGTCAACATTCCCTTTGCTGACCTTGAAGCCTTAGTGGATTCTTCCATCCAAATGGAGGGCAAGTTGCACCAGGCCAATGAAAACCGCAAGCGCCGCATGATGAACCAGAGTGGGCCCAGCAATGCCCCAAGATACCGCCCTAGCTCAAGCAGTGGTTTTGCCCCCAGAAACAGCAGGCCCCAGAACCAAGTGTCGCGCCCCGGTTTTCAGAACCGGAGCGGAGGAAACCCAAGGCCAGGAGGCCCCCATCACAACAGCAACAACCCCAACTCCTATGTGCACCACAACAGCAACTTCAACCGCGCTCCGCCGCGAGCCCCCAGCACCAACAACAACAACACCAACACTGCACCAAGGACCGGGAGCAATGCTATTCCGGTTGGAACCAAGGACAAGTCCACAATCACCTGCTATGAATGTGGAGTTGTGGGACACTTCTCCAATGAGTGCCCCAAAAGGCTGGCCAAGCTCGCCGGCAACACCGCTGCACCTGCTCAGCAGCAACGCCGTGTCTCCACCGGCAAGAAGTTTGCCCCCAACAACCCGCATAACCGCGGAGGTCGCCTCTACCACATGAACGCCGAGGAAGCCCAGGAAGCCCCAGATGTGGTGCTGGGTATGTTCTCTGTTAACTCAATACCGGCAAGAGTGTTGTTTGATTCCGGAGCATCACATTCATTTGTTACCGAAGACTTTGTGAGCACTAGTAAGATTCAACCAATCAGCTTGAAACATGTCATGATAGTTCAAATACCTGGATCCACAACTAAAGCTAGAAAATTTTGCAAAGAAGTACCCATCGAAATTCAAGAAATAATGTTTTTTGCAAACTTAATTGTTACGGGAACAAAAGGATTGGAAGTAGTACTAGGTATGGATTGGATGGCGAAACATCATGGATTGATAGACTGTGCCAAGAAGGCCATCACCATGACTAGTAGCACCGGAATAACAATAGAACATGTGTCTGAAAAACTCCCCAGAAATTTCACTTGCAACCAAGGAGTAGCCAAACCAACTCTGGATCAGATCAGGGTCGTCTGTCGATACGCTGATGTGTTTCCGGATGATCTACCCGGTATGCCCCCGGATCGGGATATCGAGTTTATCATCGAGTTAATTCCTGGAACAGGACCTATAGCCCAGAGAGCCTATAGCATGAACCCGGCGGAATTAATAGAGCTGAAGAAGCAACTGGATGATATGTTGCACAAGGGTCTGATTCGACCAAGTGCGTCGCCTTGGAGATCACCAGTTTTATTTGTGGATAAGAAAGATGGTGCCAATCGGTTATGTACGGATTATCGTAAACTTAACGATGTCACCATCAAAAACAAATACCCCTTGCCAAAGATAGAAGACCTGTTTGACCAGCTAGCCGGTGCCACAGTATTCTCCAAGATTGACCTTAGGACAGGTTACCATCAACTGAAGATTCGTGCCACAGATATCCCAAAGACTGCCTTCACCACCAGATATGGACTGTATGAGTACAATGTCATGTCATTTGGATTAACCAATGCCCCTGCCAATTTCATGAACCTCATGAACAAGGTCTTCATGAACTTTATGGATAAGTTTGTCGTTGTTTTCATCGATGACATTCTTATCTACTCCAAAACCGAAGAGGAACATGAACAACACTTGGAAATAATCCTAGAAACCCTGAGGCAGCACAAGTTATATGCCAAGTTCAGCAAGTGTGAGTTTTGGTTGAAGGAGGTAGGATTCTCGGGACATATCTTGTCCGCGGGAGGAATTCTTGTAGATCCTGCCAAGATCAAGACTGTCACAGAATGGAAAGCCCCAACCACTCAGACCGAGGTCCGCGCATTCCTCGGATTAGCGGGATATTACCGCCGATTCGTTGAAGGATTTTCCAGCATAGCCCGACCCATGACACAATTGCTGAAGAAGGACAAGAAGTTTGAATGGACTGCCAAATGTGAAGAAAGTTTCCAACAGCTCAAGAGCAGATTGACCACAGCCCCAATGCGATCATGCCGGATATCACCAAGCCATTTGATGTCTATCGTGATGCGTCCAAGATTGGTCTTGGATGTGTGTTGATGCAAGAAGGCAAAGTGATATCATACCTGTCCGGCAATTGAAGCAGCATGAACAGAACTACCCAACCCATGACCTCGAACTCGCAGCCGTAGTATTAGCCCTGAAAGTTTGGCGTCATTACCTCATGGGTAATCGATGCGAGATCTATTCGGATCACAAGAGCCTGAAGTATATCTTCACCCAGAAGGAGCTGAACATGAGGCAACGCAGATGGTTAGAGCTAATCAAGGATTATGATATGGAAATCCACTATCACCCCGGCAAGGCCAATGTAGTAGCGAGATGCCACGAGTAGATCGCCTTGTCAGTTAAACTCCATAATAGCAAAGGAACAGCCTAGCCTACACCAAGAGTTTGAGCATTTCAGAATGGAGCTAGTTAGTGAAGGATACCTAGCCAGCATAGAACTGCAGCCTACTTTGATTGGACAGATCAAAGAAGCCCAGAAGGGAAATGCCAGCATTGACGGAATCAAGAGTCAGATAGCTGCAGGAAAGGCACCAGGATTCACCATCGATGAAGAAGGAGTACTTTGGTACAACGGTCGCCTGTGTGTACCGTCAGATTCAGAATTGAAGCAAGTCATATTGAAGGAAGCTCACGACACCCTGTATTCCATTCATCCTGGAGGAACCAAGATGTACCAAGACCTGAAGGAACAATTCTGGTGGCACGGAATGAAGCGAGAGATAGGAAGTTATATCGCCAAATGTGATATCTGTCAACGAGTCAAGGCAGAACATCAACGACCCGCAGGACTGTTGCAACCTTTACAGATTCCTGAGTGGAAATGGGATTCTGTCGGTATGGACTTTATCACAGGATTGCCCAAATCTAGCAGGGGAAATGACTCCATTTGGGTTGTCATTGATAGGTTGACCAAGGTTGCACACTTCATCCCTGTCAAGACCACATACCAAGGCCCAAAGTTAGCTGAGTTATACATCTCAAGGATAGTCGCCCTGCACGGAACCCCGAAGTCAATTGTGTCGGATAGAGGATCACGAGTTCACCTCAAGATTCGCGCGAAAGTGCATGAAGGACTAGGAACCCGTCCGAACTTCAGCACGAGCTTATCACCCGCAGGACCGACGGACAGACCGAGAGAGTCAATCGGATACTAGAAGATATGTTGAGAGCACGTGTACTGGAATATGGATCCAAGTGGGAAGACTGCTTGCCATATGCAGAATTCTCGTACAACAACAGTTATCAAGCCAGCCTACAGATGGCCCCCTTTGAAGCCCTGTACGGAAGAAAATGCCGTACCCCTTTGAACTGGTCAGAAGTTGGAGAAAGCCAAGTCTTTGGACCAGATGTTCTTCGAGAAGCCGAAGAGAAGGTGCACAAGATCCGCGAGTACCTCAAGACTGCACAATCCCGACAGAAGAGCTACGCTGACAAAAGACGCCGAGAGATGACCTTTGAGATTGGAGATTTTGTCTACCTCAAGGTGTCACCCCTCAAGGGAATGCGGAGATTCCAGCTGAAGGGAAAACTCGCACCCCGATATGTCGGACCTTTCAAAGTTCTGAGTCGCCGAGGCGAAGTGTCTTATCAAGCTGGAACTACCGAAGAAATGGCAGCCGTGCACAATGTGTTTCACATCTCACTGCTCCGGAAGTGCCTTGAAGTACCGGAGAAGACTGAAGTATTCAAGAATATAGATCATCGTTCGGTGGATATCAACACAGACTTGACATACCGCGAAGTGCCTATTCGCATCCTGGAAGAAGCATACAGGACCACCCGCACCAGGAGTATCAAGTTCTTGAAGATTCAGTGGAGCAATCACACTGAAGACGAAGCCACTTGGGAACGCGAAGAAGACATGAAGAAAGAATACCCCGATCTCTTTAGTACCTAGTTTTCTCTCGATCTCGGGACGAGATCTTTTGTAAGGGGGAAGGGTTTGTAACATCCCAAATTTCAATAAAATGAACAAGAAGAGAGAATTCCAGAATCCAAAATTTGGAGCCAACAAAAACTTTTCTCATCATATAGGATTATGCATATTAGCTCACCTTAGTAATTTATTTGAGTGTGCTTTTGCCATGATGCTTGTATATGTGTTACCCTCATTCCAAAACCCTAGCAATGATCACTTGATCACTCAAAGTCAAATAAAAGTGAAATAGAAAAGAAATGCAAAAAAAATTAACTTCACATACACATAAGGCTTAGGCCATTTTACCATTCTTTGATCTAGGCCAATTTGGTTTGCACCATTGGGTGTAAATGGATACTAAACCTATATTAACAACTTTGGAAACCATCCAACACATTTCAAATCGAAATTGAAGCAAATATAAGCTCACATATGATTATGGTCATATGTGCCATTTTTACCCTGATGCTCACTTTGAGCCCCTGGCTTTTTACTTTTCACTTCTACACTTGGCTATTTCTTTGCACCTCATCCAAGACAACATCAAGCACTTCAACTTTGCCCAAAGCCACCACCCCAAATTCATCACCAATTTCAAATGAGAAGCAAGCAAAGTTGGAACATTTTCACATATGTAAGATCATATGCAAAATGTGATTTTGCATCTCAATTCCATTTTGACCACCACCACCACCAAAATGCTACATTTAATATCTGTTTGCAACCCACCAAAAAGAAATTCAAAATTCAAAAATTAAGTTCTTTCGGGCATTTGCTCGAACACTTGGCGAGCGAGGTACCGAGATTGAGCCCATATCGAAAATTGGGATTGGACTTGGTCCAACCCCGACCCTCTCTCGCACCCCGACACCTCCACTCACCCCTTAGCATCAGTGCCCAGCCATGCCATCACCTCCCCTGGCTCACAGTGGCAATGGCATGACCATGCCGTGGCATGGCATGGCCACACCATGCCATCCCTCTCACCTCTCAACCCTGGACCCAACCACCATGTCTGGCCACTCCCTCTCACCTCACTGAGTCAGCCCGAACCCTCCCATGGTCGAAATGACGCGTGCACACGCCAGGCTCGACGCGCCCAGACACGCCCAGGTGTGCACACTCTGCGCCAGTGCACGCATGGCGAACGCCCTGGACGCGCTAGAGCGTGACGCGCGCCGACGTTCCTCGCCCTCACTCACCTGCTCCGCTCGCCAGTGGACGCGCCAGACCACCAGCAACCCCACCGACATTGTCGCTTGACCGCGGGAACGCCGCAGGTGACGCAAGCGTCCACGACAGCCCGCCATGACCTGCAAGCTTCCGTCACGATCGCCGCTGCTGTAGCCCCTCTTTTTCACCGCAATCAAGCCCTACAGCACCGCCGTGACCTCGCCTGCGCCCGAGCGTCATCGCCAGTACCCCTGCGCCACCCTACCGTCGACGCCATGGCTGACCTCACCTCAGAGCCACGGCCACCTTCCGCTCCTATAAAAGGAGGGCTTCTCCCACCAAATTGAGCACGCCGATCACTTCCTCTCCTCTCCCAGCTTCTCCACGCCACCTTAATTTCACCAAATAGCCGCCGGAGTCCTCCAATCGCAAGCTCGAAGCCGCCGCCGGTACACGGAGTTCGCCGGAGCAGGAGGCCACCCCAGGAAGCGCCGGCTGCTACCGGGGGATCCTCGTCCTCGACAACGACGCGGCGCACCCCTCCGACGACCGCCGGAGCCCTCGGGCGTCCTCCGACCCCCTCGCCGCCGCCGGTGAGTCCATCGCTCGTCGTCGACGACGACGCGTCTCGACCGTGCGATCACGTTCTAATCGCACGGCTCCCCTCACCCCGCACCGTTTCGGGCGTTAAGCCCCACTGACGCGTGGCCCCCGCCGTCAGACGGCCTGCTCGCGCTGGACGTGAAGTGGGCCGGCCCAACTTCTTTTCCCTCTGCAGCCCAGCTAGTTTTCCCGCGCGAGCCCACCAGTTCAAATTCGAATTTTCCAGAATAAATAGAATATACAATCTGATGCTAACTTTGAAATTTAATAGAGACAAATCTACTCAGCCAAATTTTACAAACTTTATATATTCGGAAACCTTAGGAATTTATCTATACAATGTCACTAGAATTAACTATAGATCGATTATAGAATTAAAATAGGAAAATAAACAAGGCAGGGACTTTTCTGCATTAGAATAATTCTTAAAAATCAACCAAACATGCTTTTAAGTTAATTCCAACTCCTATAATTCACATTTCACTTATATTAATTGTTTATACAAAAATATGCCATGCCTACTGTGTATGATCATGGCCTAGTTAAATTAAAGGACTATAGGACTATTTCTAGTCAAAACTATTGTCCAGAAATATTAGTAAATCATATGGGAGTATTTTCTTCCATTTAAATCTTGTCATGAACAATGTAATATGAGGTAAAGACTCTGGTCATAAAAATCTCATATGGTTTGTTGATGATATTAAATCTTTACCATGCTAAGATTAAATTGTATGGGGTGCTACACCCCATTTAAATCATTTTCTCAAAATGATAAGTGTGAAGAGGTTGACTTGGGTCAACCTAGGTCACATATTATGCATAAGAGAAATTAAATCTTAATAAGATAATGAGAGGAAATTATTTCTAAGAAGTAATTTAAAATGACACCTAAATTAATATGAGAGGAAATTATTTTAAATAATAAGAAGAACACATCCACCAACTAAATAACAATGTGTGATGCTAGTTTAAGGTGTGTAAATCATGAGTGTGGCTAGTTTAGTAAATTTGTTTGGTATGATGATTGTGTACCCCGTATTCGTAGTTTAGACGCTAGTACCGAGGAGTATCCAGCGGAGGAGGAGGTCTACTGTCAAGGAGAAGAAGACCACTTTGACCAGTTTCCCAACCAAGGCAAGATAATACTCTTGCAAAGTGCTAGCTCATCATGAGCCAAGCACCACCCATTTACTTTATGTTTATGAGCCTATTTCCCAGTTTTAATTCCAAGTTTTTCTTACTGTTATTTTTGTACTGTTGATTCATAATGCAATAGGGTTAATGATAGATTAGTACAAGAGTATCAAAGTTAGCCTAGAAGCAAAGCAAAGTACTTAGCACCCCTCATCCTTAGATGCTAGTGCTGAATTAAAAATGACTACTCTAGATGGGAACATGTGTGGTGAAGTAATGATGATAAAGATTATGAAATGACTTTTGAAGGTGAATATGACCAAGAGAAGATAGTGATTTTTGATTAAAAACTAATATTGGTTTGGATGCGATACCTTTCCAATTATTGAGTACCCCCACAATACCTGATTATGGGTAAGGGCTTAACTAGAAGTTTATGTATCTTAGTATGAGTTCCCTCCGAACACACATCATAGGGGTTATGCCGAGGCTGCCTCCGTTGTTGAGAAATGATGTGAATTGAAGTAAATTGTACTGGCCAAGCCCTGTGCGGTTCTCGGGTTGACGAGTTGGTCTTCACTTGGGAGGCCAAGCTCATGGGGAGAGGTGCTCATACTAGGGTTAGTAAATGAAAGGTTATGGTTGATGATCCGCGTATCTGTGTTACGATGATTCGGGGAAATCCCGACGGATGAAATCAAATGTTGTGGCACAAGTGTGCAACCTCTGCGAGTGTAAACCTATTCGAATAGCCGTGTCCACGGTTACGGACGGTTGGAAAGGCCATACAGTTTCCAGTATTAGAATTTGAACATGTTGATGATATGAATGGTGAATGGTGACTTGGGTATACTGAAAAACACAACAAAGTTGTGGGAATGACACTAATGTTCCCACTTGAGTTAGTTAGCACATGAATAAGTCTTTAGTAAATACTTGCAAACTAAAATTTGGCTTTATGCAAATAAACTAGAGCTTAGCACCCCCCTACTAGAAATGTTAGCACTTACACTAGTATTAGTTTGCGAGTACATCAAGTACTCACGGCTGTGTCCCTGGCTATTCAAATGGCCAGACTATGAAGAGGAGCAGCAAGTACGAGGAGGACGGTCGACGGGACGTCTACAACAACTAGGAGTGCCGCTAACGTCAAGCGTTGGCACGTGGACTATAGAGTCCTTGTATCTTACGCTTCCGCTATGAACTTGTGTTTGTTCGTTGATCAGTTCGTTGATCATTAGATCAACTATTTGTGTAATATGGATCATGTGATTCTAATTTGTAAGACTTTATGAGTTGTAATGAATGATGACTGTGATGCTTAACTATTATGCCTCGCAACAACAATATTCCTGGGATTGCGATGTATGACATAATAGGCATCCGGACTTAAAAATCCGGGTGTTGACACCGCGCCGGCCTATGGTGACGGGCCCTCGCGCGTCTCCTCCACTCCGTTTCGATCCCGTAATTTTTCATATTTTCCATAAACAACAGAAATATTGTTCGGAAAGTTAAACGCGGACTTTTTATTACTAAAACTGTTACCTATTCAAAGTCGGACTCTGCAGAACTGTCAATTTGATCTTTGATGAAAGCTTCCGGAGTTATCACTTGAATAACATCAATATCTTCATTATAAGAATCTCCAGAAATATAATGCTTGAGTCTTTGCCCATTCACTACTTGTGTGGTGTTACCTTCCAAAGAGCTAATTTTTATTGCTCCTGAACGATATACCTCCTCAATAACATATGGTCCTTCCCATTTTGAGAGTAATTTCCCGCAAAAAATCTGAGACGAGACCGATACAATAGGACTTTATCTCCAACATTAAATTCTCTTTTAATAATTCTTCTATCATGCCACTTCTTAACTTTCTCCTTAAAAAGTTTAGCATTTTCGTAAGCTTCACTTCTTCATTCATCTAAAGAATTTAATTGTAGCAACCTCTTCTTACCGGCAAGTTTAAAATCTTTATTAAGTTCTCTTAATTCTCTGATAGCAGCAACTTTGGATTCATTCGATAGTGAGGCAAATTAGGAAGACTAGCACAAGGAATTAGATCAATTCGGTGCTGAATATCCCTCATGGGTGGCAATTGTTGAGGCTCTCCCAATATACATTGAAATGCAGATAGAAGTCCTTGCATCTCTGCTGGAACCTCAATAGAAGCGAGATAAACTCCCTTGACTACAAGTACAGCACATGACATAGATTCCCTCACATCTTCAACAAAATCACTTGGGTTGGAAATAACAGCAAACATGGTCCTATCCTCCACTTTAGAAATAGGCTTCTCCATGCTCTTTAAAAGAATAACAATCTGGAGATTGTTCCATATAAAGGAATAAGAGGATTCCAGACTACAGTGTGTAGCATCAACATCATATTGCCAAGGCCTCCCAAGAAGAATATGGCTGGCATCCATATCAACAACATCGCGGGAAAACATCTTTCATTCACAATGAAACAGAATGGTCTCGCTCGATGCGTCATGCATTTTATGATGTGTATTTTCATATTAAGAGTTCTTAAAAGTTATCAACTCAAAGCCCAACCGTCAAAAGGATGCTACAATGTTCGAAATTATCAACTTAACATGCCCCCTTACTTCCTTCGTGACCTCCCACTACTTCATCTACCGAAATGATTAGGCAGATCTCTTTTTTTATAGCATTAAACCTGCTCATGATCCTTAGGCTATAGAGCATGGAGCAGACAGAGAGATGAAAGGACCACCTTCTCCTGCTTGCTTGATCGGAATCTATTCACATTTAGAATAGCTGAAGTGCTACTTAACTTCACTTAGTAGTTGAAACTCGGAGAGACTGAGAGAGGCAGCCCAATAAGCTTTGTGCTCTAGTTCTAAAGGTAAATGACAAGTTTTTCCATAAACCATTTTATAAGGAGACATTCCCATAGGATTTTTATAAGCAGTTCTATAAGCCCACAATGCTTCCTTTAACTTACTAGCCCAATTCTTTCTAGATTTATTAACAGTCTTTCCCAAGATAGCTTTAATTTCTCTATTCGATTATTCTACTTGCCCACTAGTTTGAGGATGATAAGCTGAAGCAATTCTATGATTAATACCATATTTGGCAAGAGTTTTTCTAAAACCACCATGAATAAAATGAGAACCTCCATCAGTCATAATATATCTAGGTACTCCAAATCTAGGAAATATAACATCTACAAGCATTTTTATAGAGGTCTCACCATCAGCAGTTTTTGTAGGTATAGCTTCTACCCACTTAGTAACATAATCAACAGCGACAAGTATATGAGTGTTACCTTCTGAAGAAGGGAAAGGACCCATGAAGTTGAATCCCCAACAATCAAATGGTTCAATAACAAGAGTATAATTCATAGGCATTTCATTGCGTCTAGAGATATTACCAACTCTTTGACATTCATCACAAGATAAGATAAACTTCCTTGCATCTTTGAAAAGTGTTGGCCAATAAAAACCTGATTGTAGAACCTTTTGTGC
Organism: Lolium rigidum; assembly: GCF_022539505.1. Lineage (NCBI taxonomy): Eukaryota > Viridiplantae > Streptophyta > Magnoliopsida > Poales > Poaceae > Lolium > Lolium rigidum. The sequence continues at coordinate 98,794,215 of NC_061510.1, read as the reverse complement.
AGTTCTATCTCCGGCATGATGTCCTCCATAAACACTACCATGACATTTACTCAATATCTCTTGTTGTTCATATTCTGGGACACATCTTCGCATAATACCATCCACTCCTTCTTTATATAAGTGTGGGTCATCCCAAAAATAATGCCTCAAATCATAAAAGAATTTCCTCCTTTGCTTTGAGTTGAAAAGGTTGGAGGCAAATACTTCGAAACAATAAAGTTAGCATAATCAGCATACCAAGGACTATCTCGCGAGCTCACCTTTATTACAGCCAATTGTTCATTTGGAAAACTATCATTAACAGGAACAAGATCATAAGCAATATTTTCCAATCTAGACAAATTATCGGCAACAGGATTATCAGCACCTTTCCTATCTACAATATGTAAATCAAATTCTTGCAAAAGAAGCACCCATCTAATAAGCCTTGGCTTAGCATCTTTCTTTTCCATAAGGTACCTAATCGTAGCATGATCAGTATGAATTGTAACTTTTGAATCAACAATATAGGGTCTAAACTTGTCACATGCAAAAACTACGGCTAATAACTCTTTCTCAGTTGTAGCATAATTTCTTTGAGCAGCGTCTAGAGTTTTACTAGCATAATGAATAACATTTAATTTGTTATCTACTCGCTGTCCAAGGACAACACCTACAGCAAAATCACTATCATCACACATAATTTCAAAAGGCAAAATCCAATCAGGAGGTTCAACTACAGGAGCAGTTGTTAAGGCTTTCTTTAGAGTTTCAAAAGCTTCCTTACAATCATCATAAAAAACGAAAGGTACATCTTTTTGAAGAAGATTAGTAAGAGGCTTTGAAATTTTAGAGAAATCTTTAATAAACCTCCTATAAAAACCAGCATGACCAAGAATATTACGAATAACTTTAACATCCCTAGGGTAGGGCATCTTCTCAATTGCTTCAACTTTAGCTCTATCAACTTCAATACCTTTCTCAGAAATTTTATGTCCCAATACAATTCCTTCATTAACCATAAAGTGGCATTTCTCCCAATTAAGAACAAGGTTAGTTTCTTCACATCTACTGCAAAACTTTATCAAGGTTTCGCAAGTAATTATCAAAAGAATTCCCATAGACGGAAAAATCATCCATGAATACCTCAACAATCTTTTCACAAAAGCCATGAAAAATAGCAGACATGCATCTTTGAAAAGTAGCAGGAGCATTACATAAACCAAAAGGCATACGCCTATAAGCATAAGTTCCATAAGGACAAGTGAAAGTGGTTTTCTCTTGATCTTTAGCTCTAACAGCAATTTGTGAAAACCCAGAATATCCATCAAGAAAACAGAAATGAGTATTTTTAGACAACCTTTCTAACATTTGATCAATAAAAGGTAAAGGGTAATGATCTTTCTTAGTAACTTTATTAACTTTTCGAAAATCAATGCACATTCTATACCCTACAACTACTCTTTGAGGAATAAGCTCATCATTATCATTGGGCACAACAGTTATACCTCCTTTCTTAGGAACACAATGCACAGGACTAACCCATCTACTATCAGCAATAGGATATATAATACCTGCTTCAAGAAGTTTTAATACCTCATTTCTTACCACATCCTTCATCTTGGGAATTAGACGACGCTGATGTTCAACAACAAGTTTTGCACCATCTTCTATATTAATGGCATGTTGGCAAATAGCGGGAGAAATCCCCTTCAAGTCATCAAGAGTGTAGCCAATAGCTCCTCGTTGTTTCTTCAATATTTCCAATAACCTTTCTTCCTCAATATTTGAAAGCTTAGCACTAATAATAACGAGGATATGTTTTCTTATCATCAATATAAGCATACTTAAGATTATCAGGTAATGGTTTCAAATCAAATACAGGATCTTCCTTTGGTGGTGGTGTTACACCTAAATCTTCAACCGGTAAGTCATGTTTAAGAATAGGTTGACGAAGGAAAATTTCATCAAGCTCATCCCTTTCTTCCCTAAAAACTTCACTCTCACTATTCTCCAAATGTTGCTACAAAGGACTACTAGGAGCAAGAGCAATAGATGCACACTGTTCAACTCTAAAATCATCATTAGGCAAATCAGCTTTATAAGGAGTTTTGACAAATTTAGAGAAGTTAAACTCATAAGATTCACCAGCAAATTTAGTAACAACTTTCTCTTTCTTGCAATCTATAATGGCTCCACAAGTATTTAGAAAAGGTCTACCAAAAATAATAGGACAAGACTTACTAGCGACGAGAACCAAGTACCAAAAAGTCGGCAGGATATTTAATCTTACCACATAGAACTTCAACATCTCGAACAATACCAATGGGAGATATAGTTTCTCTATTAGCTAGCCGAATAACCACATCAATATCTTCAAGTTCACAAGAACCAATTTCATGCATAATTTCCGTGTAGAGCTCATATGGAATGGCACTAACACTTGCACCAATGTCGCATAAACCATAATAGCAATGATCACCAATTCGAACAGAGAGCACAGGAACACTGGCTTTCCTAGACTTATTAGGATGCAAAACAATATTAGAAGCATCTTCACAAAAAATAATATGACCATCTTCCACATTTTCAGTCACAAGATCTTTAACTATTGCAACAGCAGGTTCAACTTTTATTTGTTCTTCAGGTTCTGTGGGTTTCTTTGCACTTTTATTAACTGCACTAGTTATGACAGAATACTCCTTCATTTTAGCAGGGAAATGAGTTTTTTCAATATAAGCTTCAGGAAGAACATGATCAACAATTTTGATTTCAACACATTTACCTTTAAGTGAATCAACTTTATCTTTATAAGGTTCATGATACTTATCAAAATTCTTCCTAGGCAATTCAAAATGAGAGGCAAAGGCTTTATAAATATTTGCAACAACTTGAGAGTCAAGACCATATGTAGCACTTATATTACGATATTCATCAGTATCCATAAAAGTTTCAATGCATTCATAATTATAATTTATACCGACACTCTACCTTTGTCATTCTCCCATCCTTCGAGTATTTTCTTGGATTCGATCAAGAAGGTCCCATTTAAACTCTTCTTTATTGCGTGTGAATGATCCAGAACAAGCGGTATCCAACAAGGTTTTATCTTGAAAAGGAAGTCTTGCATAGAAATTATCAATGATAATATTACCAGGAAGCTCATGAATGGGGCATTTGAGCATTAAAGACTTCAATCTCCCCCACGCTTGGGCAATACTCTCTCCATCATGAGGCCAGAAATTATATATACGGTTGCGGTCTTTGTGAATTTCACTTGGAGGATAGAATTTAGAGTAAAATAGAGGCACAATATCCTTCCAATCAAGAGAACGCCCATCCTTCAGCAGTTTATACCAATGCGCCGCTTTACCAGATAGCGACATAACAAATAATTTCTTCCTAACTTCATCCATTGAAATACCTGCACATTTGAATAACCCGCATAATTCATGTAAAAACAGTAAATGATCTCCGGGATGAACAGTTCCATCCCCTTCATAGCGGTTATCCACAACACGTTCAATAATTTTCATAGGTATTTTATATGGTATCACTTACTCACCTGGCGCCTCATCCACTACCGTTGCAGTAGTAGTAGATTTCCCAAATAGAAATTCAAGGGAGGATCTCTCCATAATGACTTATAGCAGACAAGCGAAAACAAAATCAGCACGTACTCGTAAAAGTTTCCTTACCAATTCCACTTACCAATAGCGCTTCACTCCCCGGCAACGGCGCCGGAAAATAGTCTTGATGACCCACAAGTATAGGGGTGTATCGTAGTACTTTCGATAAATAAGAGTGTCGAACCCAACGAGGAGCAGAAGGTGTTGACAAGCAGTTTCGATGAAGGATTCACTGTAAATGCTCACAGACAAGTATTCAGGGGGTTTTGATGTAACAGATAAATAAAGTACGAGTAAGTAAAATGCGAGAGAAATGATTGCAGCGAGTGGCCCAATCCTTTTTAGCACAAAGGACAAGCCGATTTGTTTACTTATAATGACCAAATGTTCTTGAGCACACACGGGGATTTTAGTCTAGTGCTTTCGCTTCCTATAGTTGATTAATCTTCATTGTTTTGATAAGTGTTGTGTGGGTGAACCTATGCTAATGAACCGCCCTTCCTAGGACTAATACATACTTGTGATTAAACCCCTTGCAAACATCCGCAAATACAAGAAAGTAATTAAGATAAATCTAACCACAGCCTTAAACTCTGAGATCCTGCTATCCCTCCTGCACCGATATACTAACGGGGGTTTAGGTTGCTATCACTCCGGCAACCCCACAATTAGCAAGCGAATACAAGATGAACTCCCCTAGGCCCATAAAGGTGAAGTATCATGTAGTCGACGTTCACATGACACCACTAGAAGAATAACACCACAACTTAAATATCATAACATTGAATATTACTCAACCATAATTCACTACTAACATTTAGACTTCACCCATGTCCTCAAGAACTAAACGAACTACTCACGAGACATCATATGGAACATGATCAGAGGTGATATGATGATGAATAACAATCTGAACATAAACCTTGGTTCAATGGTTTCACTCAATAGCATCAATAACAAGTAGTAATCAACACCGGGAGAGTTTCCCCTATCAAACAATCAAGATCCAACCCAAATCGTTACAGCGGTGACGAGATGCAGCGGTGGAGATGGCGGTGATGATGATGAAGATGATGGTGATGATGATGGAGATGATGTCCAGCTCGATGATGATGGCGATGGCGTCGATTTCCCCCTCCGGGAGGGAATTTCCCCGGCGGATTCCTGCCCGCCGGAGAGCTCTTTTCTCTCTGGTGTTTTTCCGCCCCGCAGAGGCGGCTCTGTCAAATCTCCGTAACTCCCCGTGCCTTAGGTTTTCGGGACGAAGAAGTACGCGAAGGAGAGGCGGCCATAGGGGGCTGTGGGCCCCCTCCCCACATGGCGGCGCGGCCAGGGCAGGGCCCGCGCCGGCCTATGGGGGGGGCCCATGGCGGACCCTCTCGGCCCCTCCTTTTGGCTCCCTTCGTCTTCTGGAAAAATAGGATTTTTCGTATAATTGCCGTCAATTGTTGATCTTCAGAAATATGGTGTCCTGACGGTGCTTTTTCCAGCAGAATCCTGACTCCGGTGAATAATTCTCCAATGATCATGAAACATGCAAAATAGGTGAAATAACATAAGTATCATATCTAAATATGAAATATATCAATGAATAATAGCAAATTATGATATAAAATAGTGATGCAAAATGGACGTATCACTTGCCGGGATGAACCTAACTTGAACAAAGTATCAGCTGCTTCATTATCTTCCCGAGGTATGTGGTGGAACTCACAACCTACAAAGAACCCACTGATTTGCTGCACATGAAACCTGTATGATGCCATGTTTGCATCCTTGACATCCCAATAATCGGAACACTACTGGACCACCAAATCCGAATCACTGCAACATATGATCCGGCCCACCCCTATCTCTTTTGTCACCTTGAGCCCATGCACAAGTTCTTAATACTCGGCCACATTGTTTGTGTTGACATGTATAAGTAGATTGCCTACCCCTTTCCATTAGTTTGGACTTTTGGTTCAACTGGCTAGTGCATGAACCTTAACATGGTATCAGAGCCCCAGGTCTCGAATTCAAATCCTGACTTTCACAATTTATTTTAAATTCCCCCGCAGCCTCTTGCCATGTGGCGTGTGGTCCCGGTGCTGCCTCTTTGCCTCTCTACACGTGTTGACTTGTCTTCTCGTCACACGTGAGAGGGGGTGTTGACGTGTATAAGTAGATTGCCTACTCCTTTCCATCAGTTCGGACTTTTGGTTCAAGTGGCTAGTGCATGAACCTTAACATGGTATTAGAGCCCCAGGTCTTGAGTTCAAATCCTGGCTTTCACAATTTATTCTAAAATCCCCAATTTATTCTAAATTCCCCGCAGCCTCTTGCCGTGTGGTCCCGGCGCTACCTCTTTGCCTCTCTACACGTGTTGACTTGTCTTATCGTCTTCCCGTCACACGTGAGAGGGGGTGTTGACGTGTATAAGTAGATTGCCTACCCCTTTCCATCAGTTCAGACTTTTGGTTCAAGTGGCTAGTGCATGAACCTTAACACGTGAGAGGGGGTGTTGACCTGGGGCTCTGATACCATGTTAAGGTTCATGCACTAGCCACTTGAACCAAAAGTCCGAACTGATGGAAAGGAGTAGGCAATCTACTTATACACGTCAATAGTTTGATGCTCTGAAATGGATCTGCAACACATATTTGAGCTCATCTCGCTTGTGTGAGGTGAGGACTATGCTAGCACCCAAACCCTCTTTGACTTTGGAACCGTCAAAGTGCATCTTCCAGTAGTTGGAATCCGGTGCTGGTGGCTCGTACCGCATCTCGGCCCAATCGACAAGAAAATCGGCCAAAGCTTGTGACTTGATTGCATCTCTTCTCTCATAATGTGGTGTGTATGGGGCCAGATCGAATGCCCACTTGGCGATTCTGCCACTGGCATCTTTGTTGTTGGTGATTTTCGAGACTGGAGCTGCACACACCACTTTCATCTCGTGCTCCTCAAAGTAATGCTTGAGCTTCTTGGCGGCCATGTACATGCCATACATCATCTTCTAGTAGTGGGGATAGTTCTTCTTCGAGGTTGAAAGTACCTCCTCAGATAGTTCTTCTTCGTGTTTGTCCTCCACATCCTTCTAAGCTTTGGCAACTTCGGCTTTGAAAGAGTAATTGAGTTTTTGAACCTCAAGTTCATGTCGGCGTTTCAGCTCGATGACCTCCTCCTTTAGCCGGGTCTCCTCATCTTTCTCCTTCTAGAGCTCGGTGCCATGCTCCTCCTTTCGCTGGCGCAACTGAGTTGATAATAACCCCCAAGTGTTTGGGATCACCGTAGTACAATTCGATAGGTATTTGAGTGTCGAACCCACGAGGAGCTGAAGGTAAACTATATATTCTCTAAAGCCAGATAACCCACTTATATCGCCTTCTATGCAAAGCTACGATCTATAGTGTGTGTATTTGTGAAGAGGTTTCTACTATAAAACTATGAGTGCAGAAAAATAAAAATGCAAGAAGTAAAACTAATACAAGATAAGTAAAGTGATATGAAGTGGAGTAAGAAGATGTAACTCAAGGGAGTAAGTGTTCTGGAAAATTGCTATTTCATTTGTGTGGTTGTCACAATTAGTGAAGTTTAGTATAGTTTTTTTAGTGTTTCTTCTAGAGAGGAGCCATAGGTTCGTGCAGCCACAAACATGAGCAAATACACCACTAGTGAATGGTGATTGACCCAAGGCCAATTAATAACAAACAAGGAAATTATTAAGACATAAAGTCCAACCACCGTTGTAAATTTAAATATCCCCATAGTTATACCCCCGTTGATTAACCATGAATTGATACAACATGAATCTAAGAATTGGGACATGGTTTCTGTCAAGCTCCAACTGTCCCTCCTCCTATCATCATGCAACAGTGACAACCTCATGCATTCTCCAACATATGCGTGCACTCATATATCAGTACAAAAGATCATCATAGAAGATAATAAATACTCATATGCAACCATCACAAATTATCTCACAATTGCCAAGAACAAGCCACTACTCAAACGAAGACATAGAGTTACAATATATCATGGGAAAACGATAGATTGCCTCACACATCATGTTTGCCAAGAGATCACAAAGGGGTAGATGAAGATTGTTCTAAGGGTGTTTATGAAGAGGCGTGTCCCATGGAGGAGATGATGATGAAGATCCCCGTGGCGACGACCACATGAGGCGGTGGCGACGCCTGGAGGGAGGCGGCTGCCCTTGAGGGTAGTGCCCCCTTGCCCCTTCTTCTTCCTTAGACTTGGTGCTGGTGTGGAGGAATTTTTTCCCCTCCTTGGCGGCTATCAAGAAGGAGAAATTTTGTGGCTATGAGTGGATGCCTCTAAAAGTAAGATTTCCTCTCAATATATAGAGCTAGAGATGCAATCTTGGCCATAGGATGGATTGGAAAGAGATAAGCCCGATTCTAGGTGGGCCCCATGGACATGTGTCAGTAGCAGGAGTCGGAGATTGGGGGCCTCCGACGGAATTGAATCATTATCCTAAGCCTAATTGCAATCATGCTTTAGGCAACTAACAAGGGAGGCTGATGTTGCGTTCAATCATAGATATTGTTGCCGCACAAATGAGTAGCCACCTTGACTTCTATTAACAACAATAAACTACTAAAATCTTTTAGATCTCCCAACAAGTTGTCTCTGAGATCGTTACTCAGTAACAGCTCAGGTGGATTGTTTTTCGATAAAGGGAATATATTAATATCAAGAAGATACCAATTACACCCAGCCTCTGCAACAAACGCACCACCCTAATGGCACTACAGATGCACACAACCAAAAAAAGGAAAAGAAAACTAAGAAACAAAAGTACCGCTACAATATCTCGGGCCTAACAACAACAATACATCCACCGCCAAGACAACACCTGAATTACAGACTCTCCAAAAAATGATGCCTCCAAGAAGGGAACAGTGCTCAAACACCGTCGTGCCTGATCAAAGATCTTAGGTTTTCACCCTGAAAATAGTCCCCGCTCTCAAAACAATGCCTCCACCAAGGCCATTGCCAGGCACAACCAGTTAAGACCAGGCCTTGGGTTTTCACCCTGAAAGGTAGGACTCTGCGCTTCACCTGTGTTGTCGCCCCCACTTTCATACCGCTGCTGTGAAGCCCGGAACACCAAGCAAGTCTCTCAACAGCGCGGAGACTTGAACCTCCCTTAGCTAGTCCTCCCCTCCGGCCTTCATGAAATTCTTTTCTTCCGACTTTCATCATGGATCCATAGTCACTTGATGTCAACACAGAAAAAGAGCTTTGCGCCGCTCCCTCCAGAACCAATCGGTCGGATTAAAAGCATGGGTGCGCACAACCGAATACCTCCGATCCAGCAAACTCCAGGAAAAGCACTGTTACATTCGCCGGCGGAGCCTTCCGGAACTCAACCCTCCGGCCAGATCACGAGTCCAGGCCTCCGGTAGGTCCTCCTCTTCACGCAAGAGAGGCCCTAGGACCGCCGCCTTTATATAGGCCGGACCCCCACGTCGGCGACCATCCCGGGCTGGCCAATCCAGCCCTCCACTAGCGACACCATCGTCGGCTTCCATGCTCCTCCATCTCGCCGCCGGATCGTGGTGATAGATCAAAAGATCCACCACCACCAACCGTAGGCCGACCCTCTCTGGCGCAGAAGAGAGCCACCTCCTCCGTCGAGCCCAAGGCCGCTGCCCCGGGCGCCCTCGTGATGCGGAAGAAGCCCGAGATCGCCTCCAAGCACCGACTAGGGGGGGGGGGGGCGAGGGCATGGCGCAGACCGAGGGTCTGGCCGCCGCCCACCACCAGCCCCTGCCGGTGTGCTGCGGATGGAAGCCTACGGGAGAGGAGGGGGGACCGCAGCGCAAGAGCCGCCGCCGCCCCATCACCATCCGCGCCGGCCGCCGCCGTGAGCGTCGAGGAAGGGAGAGCCCGTCCGCCGTCCCCCCCACCAGCGAGGAAAGGCCCCCGCTGCCGCCACGCCCCGTGGGTCTTTGCCCCGGCGGCGCTACCGGCGAGGAAATTCACATGCTCTCTCTCCAATACACTCAAACAGTAGGTAACTGTTTAGGGCTGGAACATGCTTACACAACCCCAAAAAATACAGCTCCACTATATACACTTAAATCTCTACGTACCCAACGCCCACGAGTCCAATAAGATACATTTAAAAACTGACAATCTGGTAGCATTCCAAGTATTATCTAGTTAAAAATGTATCTTGGTTTATTCAAGCATCCTTGATTCATTGTCCTAAGTAATACCTTTTTTGGACACGGAATACTTTCAATTGAAGCACTGTTATACTTATCAGTGCGAGCACAAACTGTCCTCCCAGCACAAACATGACAGTATGAACAACACGCATACAAATGCAACTACTTTAACCCGCGAAGTCGATAGATAGTTGTGGTCGCAGCTAAACGAAGCATGTAAATAATAATTTGTAATAAAAAAAAACTCACACGTGACATGTACGCTATAATATAGTGCAGTACAAAAAAATACCAATCCTGTCTTCTGCCTATACAAGAGGCTATCTAATTTTACAAGTCTGAGATATCAAAGCAACAAACTAACTACATGAAGGAAAATCAAATACAAAAGGCAACCTCTACATCAACCATGTCGCATTATCTCAACATGTCTTTGGAATGACATTGTCCGATTTCTTTAGCTTAGCGTTCTTGCATGTGCTTGTAGCACCTTTGCCATGCCCGCTGAAGGTAAGCTTCACATCCTCCAGCACAAGATCATGGCATGGGATGGTGTCGCTGCAGTCTAGCTTGATAGCCTCTTTTGTTCCACTCGTGCCTCTTATATTTTTGAACTGAATATTACTTAGCTCCACAGCCGAAGTTTGTTTCTTGCATGCCTTAGGCTGTAAAGGATCATCCATATAACAGTAGTTTTGATCAATGATTATTGGATTCTTGACCTTGTCCATAATGATATCCTCAAATGTGATGTCTTTGGCATATCCCTTTCCTCCTTGCCACGACTTAATGCGTGCACCATTCGTCGTGCCAATGAGGTGTGCTTTGTTAATAGTTATGTTGGAAACACGAGCTTTAGAATTTTTGTCACCTAAGCTTCCGACACTGATTCCGTGACCTGGGCCGCATGTTATCTTTGAGGCATACAAGTTCTCAGTTCCGGTCTCGATAGACATGCAATCGTCTCCAGTTTTAATGTTGCAATCCATGACTTGTATATCCTTCGTGCGGGCAATGTGGATGCCATCGGTATTAGGGCTGTCTTCGGGCGCAACGATCGTGATATGCTTTAGAACTACGTCCTTGCAATCTTCGACGGACATATGCATTTGCTGGCTGTTTAAGAGCCTGATATTTTCCACCTTCAAGTGATTGCACTTGCTGAGCAACAACGCCGTGGGGGCCTCTGTGCACTTGAGGTTCTTGTTGACTCGGCAGGAGTTCTTCCACCATACTTCGCCTTTTCCGTCCATAGTCCCTTCGCCCGACACGGTTAGCTTATCAACGTTGTTAAACATGATCCACTTATTCATGTTCTCCTTCGGCCAAGTTGATCGTCCGGGAGCTACCAACGTTCCGTCGAGCTTGAATTTGACGCTTGACTTGCACTGCCCCGAGAAGGTGGTCTGCTTGACGAGAAAGTCCTTCTCCTTGGGAACCAGCATGGTTGCTGGCTTAGATGACGAGCAGGCCGCGGCCCAGGTTTTCTGAAACGCCGGCGTGTCATCAGTTTGGCCATCGCCAACGGCTCCGTAGCTAACCACGTTGAACTCGGCGTCCTGAGGAGGCTTGGTCTCCTGGCCAAGTTTGCGATGCCGCCGGACAGGTCTGTGGCTCAGCGTATCGGCCTTGACGCTCGTCTCTCCCAGTCTGCGGTGCACGGACTCTGTATGCATGCCGCCTGTAAATGCAAAGGCAATTGCCGGGAAGATGAACAATAACAGCAGGAAAAGCACTGCCAGGACGACCTTGCGAGATGCCACGCCCCGAGGTATAAGTGCGCGTATGTTCATCTCGTTCGGCCGGGCTGGAACAACTCGATTGAATTAACCTCAGCTTGAGCTACGCGAGGAGATATGATCGATTCTGGGGCTTGATTGCTGTATGCTTTCACGGCTGGTATTTGACGACGAACAAGGCAGGTACGTGCCTGTACCTTTATAGTAGGCCAGCTAGTGTGGTAGCTTCTCGACTCGGATGCTCGATCAACAGCCAGTCAGACTCGGATAATCAGCAACATCCAGTCAGACTCGGATTTTATTTTACGAAACAGACCGGACTCGGATACGAAGGACTTGCTGTCGTCGAATCCTAGTACAAAGTTGGGCCCAACAAAGCTGTAAATCAACTATTATGGTTATGGGCTTTCGGTCGTCGAATACTACTACTCCTAGTACATTTTGTTTCTCTCGAGATTGTTACAAATTGCCTCAATTAAGATGAGTACGCCTCGGTTGTATGAGCTAGCTACCTCGATCTGGAATGGTGATGATGATAAGTGCACGGTAGCTCGCTCCTCCGTGTCGGACATGGCCCCTGCTATTATGTGCCTGCATGAAACCAAACTGACGGCGTCCTCCTGCTTCAAACTCGGGTTGTTCCTGCCGCGCTCACTCTTGTCTCACAAACGTGTCGACGCCCGTCCACCTGCTATTATGATCACTCCTCGCGCTGGACCCTAGTATCGCGTTAGGCCTGGACAATTCTGCCTTACAACTGAGCCTCGGTCCACTGCCGATGATTTTCAGTTCTTCGTCACCAATGTCTAGCCGCCTGCCGTCATCACCGCCTGCCGCGCTGTAATCCTGCTGCTCAATCGGCTGGACGAAATCAGCTGGCTGTCTGCGGCGGAAGCCCTACTGCGCAGACTGGCCAAAGAGCAGCTTGCGCATCAGCTAAAAATCAGGTCCTTGTATTGGCGCCAACGCGGTACTTGATGTTCGCTATTCTTCTTAATGAATTTTTGCATATTGGCCGCCATTTCTTTATACGGACTCTGATTTGGGTGTTATTCGGCTCGTTGAACTCATATGAACGAGGGATACAACACCATAGCCTTAGATCTTAAATATAACTATATAAGATGTTGGGAAAATATCACTTTTTTCACACTTCATATGTTCAAGTCTGGTGCTTCTAATTCTCCCATATTGTGCCCTCTTGATCCTTTTGCCTTCCTTTCTCCATGATTGTCCATAACACCTAAATACATGTAAAATACAAGAAAAACATAATAAAATACTATTAAAACTACTAAATTTGCAAAGCTCGTACGAAAATGAACAAGAACTTGTAAGTAAGCAAACTAGGCATAGGTGTATCTAAGTGGAGCATGTAAAATAGTGCAAAATTTTGAGCTATCACTATTTATTTTTTAAAGGAAATTATAAGAGGAAGCAATAAGTTGTTACCGTGACATTTTTGTCGACGTCGTACCACGTCATGTCGTGCTCGGACATAGACTTCTTCGGTCGCAGCAGCTGATGCGAGATGGCTCCGGGCCGCATGGGTCCGGGATAGGCTAGCGGGTTTTGGATAACCCAGAGGTAACCTCGCCCAGGTCAGCTGCATTCCACTCAGCGGCATACTTTTCCAGGGATACCAGGCTTTGTCCGCTCCGGGTACGCTCAACAATTTGACCCTAGCATGAATATGAGATGAATCTAAGATGATCTATGGTTTTAAGTTATTAATCTGTGTTTCTCTCTCTTGATATTATGTTTGTGCAGCATGTAATATGTGCCTTAATTATGGTCTCGAGAGGGAACTACCCTTTGAAGTGCGGTAAAGTGAATGATGAGAAGTGACATTACCGTATCGACACTTTAACACACGGAAGAGAGGAATAAAGGGGGACTCACAAGCTCATATCGATAACCATGGGGTAAAACCCTTAATTGCGATAGTCAATATGTGGTTTGCAGAAGGCTAGCCGCAGTGGGTTATTTACAGATGCGATGATCGATGGCTTTCTGGGCGCATATTTTTATGGAGCTATCCCCACACACAATATGATTAAAAGCATATTTTATCTTGATTAACATGAATTCTAATGCTAGAGGTGGATCCAGTAATCCTCGAGAACACTTTGTCTTATTAAGTTTCAACCAATTTCTCCCTACGTTTTTTTACTTATTGCTTTGTTTACTTTCTTGCAACCAATTACAATCGCCCATTTAAAACAACTTAATTTTGAGATTAAAGAATGATTTATAAGTAGCCTTTATTATATAGTAGCAAGAGGCATTAAGACCTTAACTAGTAGCTCCTCGTGGTTCGATACTTTTATTTCAAAACCAACTACAGTTGATCTGCATACTTGCAGTCATCAACCATCTATCATCTAGTGCACATATCTCATCACCCAACGGTGATTTCCTCTAGCAACATATACTGATGTGTTATAATCAATCAACCAGTCTTCTGGCTTAGTACTGCCATCATATTTTTTTTTGTCTCTGGGCAACTGAAAGTTGCACATTGCTTCTTCTTTCATGATCCAGGGCCCAAAGCACGCCAGACCGGGTGGAGCTTCAGCTTCAAGGATCTCTGACATATAGATTCTGTCGAGGCGATGCCGAGCAACATCAGCCCGCAGGTGTCTGTGCACCACTCGGTGATCGAGAGGGTTCTTGTGGTAACTGGCTTTCTCCATGGCTGTGTGTCGAGGGTACTCCTCGGCAATGCCCTCCATATGGGGCTTAGGGTTGATGGAATCCTGTAGGCTGACATGAGACATCGGTTATCAAATAAGCGGGGAAAGCGATTTACCCAGGTTTGGGGCCCTCGTTGAGGTAAAACCCTTACGTCCTGCCTGTATGATCTTGATTATGAAAATATCGGGTTATAATGGGGTGCCGAAGGTTTCGGCTATGATCTCGTCGAGAGACTAAGTTCTGCGGGGACCTAGCTCTAGACTTATGGTGGCTATGGTTGCTAAGATTGTGTGTGTGCTCGGCAGCCCCTCTCCTGGCCCTTATATTGGGAGCCAGGTCTCAAGAGATCTGTCCGGGTACGACTAGGTTACAAAGAATCCTAGTTCTAAACTTCCCTTTTACTCTTCATCTCCTTGTCTTGCTCTTCAAGAATCCCGCTTGCGAACCGACGTTGAGGCCCACCTGGCTATCAGGTGTCTCCATGGGCCTCTGATTGGGCTGCAAGGGGTAGCGTGATAATAGTTACCCGAAGGGTAATGCCCACATCAGTAGCCCCCGAGTGTCTAGCCGAAAATATTTCGGGTAGAGACTAAAGCATGTGACGTGGGCAGTACCCTTCGGGTAACTACTATCGGATTACCCCTTGCGGCCCAATCGAAGGCCCATGAAGACACCCGAAGGCCAGTGGGCCATAGCGTCGGTTCGCAAGGTGGATTCTTGAAGAGCAAGGCAAGAAGACGAAGAATAAAAGGAATGTTTAGAACTAGGAATCTTTGTAACCTAGTCGTACACGGAAAGATCTCTCGAGACCTGGCTCCCAATATAAGGGCCAGGAGAGGGGCTGCCGAGGACACACGCAACCTTAGCAACCATAGCCACCATAAGTCTAGAGCTAGGTCCCTGTAGAACTTAGAATCTCGATGAGACTATAGCCGAAACCTTCAGCACCCCATTGTAACCCGATATTTTCATAATCAAGATCAGACAGGCAGGACGTAAGGGTTTTACCTCATCGAGGGCCCCGAACCTGGGTAAATCGCTTTCCTCGCTTGTTAGATAAATCGATGTCTCGTGTCAGCCCACAGGATTCCATCAACCCTAAGCCCCATATGGAGGGCATTGCCGAGGAGTACCCTCGACAATTGGCGCCGTCTGTAGGAAACTTGTCGGCACAAGGCAGGTCATCGGCAGCTGCAGTTCCATTAGCAACATTCGTGTTAGAGTCACCAACTCCACCAAGTCCAAGAAACTCAGTTCGCTGCGGGACCTTTGAGTTCATGCCGCGCTCTGAGGCATCGCATCCGATCTCCACGGAATCACGCGGTAGCATGGATACTATTTTTGGTGGTGTCCACTTCATCATCGACTCCAAAGGGTTTCTTCGCCTTCCTAGTTCAAGCGCGCCAAGCCCAAGAACTTTGGTTCTAGACGATACCACACCAGCATCAGCTTTGGCAGTCCCGCCTAGGAGTATGGGAGAGGGAAGCCGAAGCAGCTTCGGCAGCAAAGAGGAGCAAAGGAAAAGACGAAGGGATTCACGCCGTGAAGAAGAGGAGCAAGTTGCGACCCGCCCTCGACAGTATGAGCGAGGATATCACAACACGCAACCAAACAAGAACCGTCTTCGCACACCCTATCTATCGGCTACGGAGTAACTTGAAGCACCGTGTTATTTGCATTCTTACATCGACCCGAAGGATAGCCTTGAAAAATCCAGTCATTTGCTCAAAGATTGTCGGCAGTTTCACGAGATTCGGCAGTTCTGCGATGACCTCAGGGCCGAAACGGCAGCGAGAGTCCATCTGAAGGAAAAAAGGACAACACCCTATAGTTATTCACCCATGGAACCGTACACACCAGAAGGAGGAGACATGTACGTACCAACCGAAGTATTCCCGGTATCTCGTGGAGAGGTTAGCATGATCCATAAAACCAGCTTTTCGAAGAGAGAAGCCAAAAAGTTCTCGAGAGAAGTGAAGTATGCAGAGGTTGCTATGGTCGAAACACCCGAATGTATCAATTGGTCAGACCAGAGCATATCTTTTAGCAAAGCGGATCACCTGAAGGCCATCCCAAGGCCTGGTCACGCGACCCTGGTCCTTGAAGCGCAGATTGGAGGCTACAACATGAGCAAGGTGTTCATGGACGGAGGAAGTGGCCTGAATTTGCTATTCGCCAGCACAATGAAGGCAATGGGCCTAACGGCTGACATGCTAAAAGAATCCAATACAGGATTCCACGGCGTCATCCTGACCCGACCCGCTTATCCCCTTGGTAAAATATCATTGGACGTGGTGTTCGGCACACCACGCAACTTCAGGAAGGAGAAGCTCGAGTTTGAAGTAGTCGATTGGGAATCGCAATATCATGCTATCCTTGGCAGACCAGCGTTTGCCAAATTTATGGCGATACCTCATTATGCATACCTAAAGCTGAAGATGCCAGACAATAACGGGAAAGCAATAACCATTCACGGAAGCTTTTCTCGTTCTGACAGCTGCGATAGGGATTTCCAGAAGATCACCTCGAAGTTTGGCGCTAAGGAAGAGCTCAACGCACTCGACGCTACCACAGACCACATAAAGCCACCAGCCGATAACCGGATCGTAAGATCCGATGAATTCGACGTCGCAAAGGAGGCAAAGAAACAACAAGTGCATCCCTCTGATCCGAAGAAAACAGTCAATACTTCGGCAGATCTTACTGTCGCATAGGAAAGCGTGCTCATCGAGTTCCTCCGTGAGCGCTGGGAAATATTTGCATGGGAACCATACGACATGCCAGGTATTCCCAGGGAACTCGCTCAGCACGCCCTTAATGTTGACCCCAAAGCCAAACCTGTACAGCAGACGATGCGTCGGTTTTCAGAACCGAAGAGAAAAGCCATTGGCGAAGAAGTTAATCGACTCTGCAAGGCTGGATTCATTCGAGATCTCAAAGACGCCGAGTGGGTAGCCAACCCAGTCATGGTACCGAAGAAAGATACAACAACTCTTCGCATGTGTATCGATTACACAAGTCTCAACAAGCATTGCCCTAAGGACCACTTTCCGCTGCCCCGTATTGACCAAATAGTCGACTCCACAGCAGGGTGCGATCGTCTCTCTTTTCTCGACGCGTACTCCGGGTATAATCAGATCAAGCTCAAGAAGGAAGACCAAGAGTTGACCGTGTTCATCACCCCGCACGGCGTTTTCTGTTACAACATCATGACCTTCGGGTTGAAAAACGCAGGAGCAACTTATCAGCGGTGTATGCAAGCCTGTCTTGGGGAGCAGATGGGAAGGAATATTGAAGTCTACATTGACGACATCGTGGTTAAAACCAAGCATGCAGCTACCCTCATCGACGATTTGCGGGAAACTTTCGACAACCTTGACAGGTACAAACTCAAGCTGAACCCGAAGAAATGTTTCTTCGGGGTACCAGGAGGACAAGTGCTTGGATACTTCATCTCAGCCAGAGGAATAGAGGCTAACCCTCTGAAGATCAAAGCCATCCTTGATATGGAACCGCCAAAGAATTTGCACCAAGTGCAACAATTGGTAGGGCGGCTGGCAGCACTTAGCAGATTCATCACCAAGCTGGGAGAGAAAGCTTTGCCCTTCTATCAGTTGATGAAAAAATCAGAAAAGTTCGAGTGGACAGAGGAAGCACAAGAATCCTTCGATAATCTAAATAAGATTTTGTCGACATCTCCAGTACTCGTAACTCCACATGAAAAAGAGCCAATGCTCATGTATATAGCAGCAACGGTGAAGATTTTTAGCACCGTCCTAGTGGTCGAGCGAGAGGAGGCAGGGAGAGTTCATGTTGTGCAACGACCCATCTATTACCTCAGCGAAGTACTCACGCCAGCAAAGCAGAGATATCCTCATCATCAGAAGTTAGCATATGCCGTATGGAGAACAACACGTAAGCTGCGACATTACTTCACGGAGCACCCGATTATTGTGGTAAGCGAAGCACCATTGAAGAATATACTTACTAACCCAGAGGCTACAGGTAGAGTATCTCAATGGGATATCGAGATAGCACCACACGACATATCCTATGTCAATCGGACGACAATCAAGTCTCAGGTTCTCCCAGATTTCCTGGCAGATTGGATTCAATCCCAAACTCTAGCAGCACCCGACATGTCTGGATCATGGACAATGTATTTCGATGGGTCGAAGCGAAGCACATGAGCAGGTACAGGAGTAATACTGATATCACCGCAGGGAGACAAGATGAAGTATATCCTACGCATGAATTTCCCGCTGCCGATAAACAATGAAGCAGAATACGAAGCACTGTTGCACGGAATGAGAATGCCCAAGGCATGTGGAGCAACCCGCTTGGAAATTTATGGAGATTCGAATCTCGTGGTGCAGCAGTCGATGAATTTGTGCGATGCAATCAGTGATAATATGATTCCTTACCAGCAATTATACCAGAATATGGAAGCCAAATTTGAAGGGTGCGCGCTAAAACACATCGGCAGAGCCAACAATGAGGAAGCAGACCCTCTGGCAAATATCGGGTCCATGTGCTCCCCTATTCCAGATGGAGTATTTTATGAAGTCATCGCCCTACGATCAATCAAGGAGAAAGTGTCGGCACCTCCAAAAAATACACTGATGATTCAGGAGCAGAACCAAAGCAAAATGTCGAAGAGTCTACATCGCAACTCGCAGAGCAGGTCCTTCTACTTGAGCCCCTTTGGACCAAGCCTTTTTTAGCATATCTAATAGAACAATGATTACCGGACGACCCAGTGGAAGCCAGGCGTATTGTGAGACGCTCTAAAGCCTTTACCATAGTAAACGGGGAACTTTACAAGCGCAGTATCTCCGGTATCTTTCAAAGGTGCATCGCCATCAACGACGGCAAGGCTCTACTACGCGAGATACACGAAGGAACTTGTGGTCACCACACAAGTAGCAGGGCTCTTGTGGCCAAAGCTTTTAGAGCAGCATTTTATTGGCCAACAGCAGCGTCGGATGCTCGAGACCTAGTACGGAAGTGCGATCCCTGCCAGCGTTTTGCGCCGAAGCCACACGCTCCTGCAACAGATCTAATGACCATACCTTTGGCTTGTCCCTTCGCACAATGGGGACTTTATCAAGTTGGACCGCTGCCAAGATCATCGCCTGGGGGGCACACATATCTATTAGTCGCAGTCGATTATAAGTTCACCAAATGGATCGAGGTTGTACCAGTCAGAGATCAAAAAGCTGAAACTGCTGTCCAGTTTTTCAAGGGAATAACTTGTCGGTTTGGCATGCCACACAACATCGTTACGGATAATGGAACTAACTCCGACTCCAAAAAGTTTCAAAAATTCTGTGACGACGGTGGTATCAAACTGAAATTCGCTTCAGTTGCACATCCTCAAACCAATGGTCAAGTCAAAAGAATCAATGGGTTAATAGGAGATGGCATTAAAAAGTGCCTTACAGGCGCGGCTGGAGCTTGGGTCGAAGAATTACCATCTGTACTTTGGAGCTTGCACACCACGCCAAACAGATCGACTCAGTATACTCCTTTTTTTCTCGTTTACGGAGCCGAAGCAGTTCTACCAGCCGATGTCCGCTATGAAGCTCCTCGGGTGACTGCATACACGGAAACAACCTCCAACAACGCACTGCAAGACGCTGTGGATCTCCTCGACGAAGATCGGGACATTGCCTTAGCAAGAACAATGGTGTATCAGCAGGCGTTAAGAAATTACCATAGTCGACGAGTACGCAATCGAAGCTTCAGCATCGGAGATATGGTACTACGATTAAAGCAAGAAAGACCCTTGAAGCTCGAATCTCCGTGAGAAGGACCGTTCATAGTCACTAAAGTGATACCAGGAGGAGCTTACCGTCTCAAGAACCTAGCCTCGGGTGAGGATGTCGAAAACCATGGAACGTTGCACATTTGCGACGATTCTACGCATAGGGTTCAACTACCCCTTACTTGTTACGTGACAGCTTCTTAGTTTGTCCTATATTATGAATAAAATAATCGGTTGGACTTCCACCCTTATTGTTTCAAGTATCATCACCCGAACGACTGTTCAGGTTCACTTTATTGGCTCTTACTCCCACCGGGATTGTTGGCCAAAATTATGTTCTCCATGGTTTACTCGATAATATTCGAGTACTACATGGAATTATTACAATACTGACGGCTAATACTCCCATCGGGGGCTATGGACGTCAATACATAACAAACCATCCAAGCCTCGAGATAATACGCGAATGCTGCAGTCGATGGACATATTATTACTTACGAAAAGGCTCATATCGGTGCACCGTGTTACGAAGCCAAGCGCCTAAATCCCTCGTTTACTCGATGGGTGTCGCTCTTTCAGAACTTACATATCGACTCCGCAAAAATTGAAATTACAACGGAGTCGTCGAGTGAGCAGGCTGACTTGATCACTCAGCCGCCCTTGGCAAAAACTTATTAATCGAATTAACAAATTCAAAGAAAAGAAAATGATGTATAAAACACGCATCAGAATACATACAGGATACCTCTTGCAACACAAGATTGTTATACATGTTTACAACTTTCATGGCAGGTTTTCTTGGTCTTCTCGGGTCTTCAGATCCCTCTCAATCCTCGTTTCCATTCGGGAGATAATAATATACGCAGGATTTCTAGCAATATCATAATACAGGTCTAATCTCCTATTGGTATTCGCTATGGCCTCTAAATCTAAGGTTGGATGACATGCTAAAACTGAGGCAAGGGCAAGTTCAGCACCAGCTAGGAGCTCCTTCCGCACCAGCAATCGAACCGTTTCTGGAGTCCTGAATCGATTGAACAAAGCAGACAAAGTCTCGGGTGCTTCGTCTAATGGAAATAAGGTTCTCCATATCATCGAGAGATGAGCATTGTACTTATCGAAGTAGTAATGCACCTTCTCCCCTCGATGCTTGAATTTAGCTATGGCGACGGCTTTTGGTCGGTTGGTCCATAATTCATGTTTCGGGCGATATCAGTCATCTTCTCAATCTTTTCATGAATCTTCCTGTTTTCTTCCGATTCATCGAAGGCCACGACTGGTGGAGAATAAAAATCAGTCAGAAGAAAAGCTTTCGAGAAAAAACTTCAGTAAAAATCGGAAGATGGACAGATGCTTACAGCTCAAGCTTTCAGTAGCAACATGGAGACGGTCAAGAGCATGCTGTTCGATTGCAGTAGCAATCTCACTTTTTCTTTTTACCAAAGCCGCCATTGCGTGAAGAGTGGTTATGTCTCTATTTAATCGGGATATTTGGTCACGCAAACGACGAACAAGGTCGGATTCACCGTTAGCCGAAGAATTTAAAGAAGGGTCGGCACGAGAAGAAGTCGAAGGAATCTGCAGCACAATTCTCAGTTCAGAATAGCATTAATAAAAACTCCCATCGGGAGCGCGGAGTATATATTACATCCAAAAGATTGTTGACACTGGCAACAGAGCCAGTATGAAACAGGACTAGGTTAAAATTGTATCAGGTCTTAATTACAGTGACAAAGCAAGAATCCATTCAAGGAAGAGCTGATGATGAGCCAGGGGCAGCTTCAGGCACAGCTTTGCTCTTCGCTTCGTCGACTAGCTTGAGGAGCTGATTAGCACATACCACTGCCGATTGTTTGAAGGGCTCAAGATTAACTAGACGATTGTTGTCATCTACAGGCAATGCCTTAGACAACTTGTCTAGTTCAGAGCCTAGGCCATGACCCATTAGTAGATGGAAAGTAAGAACCGCCTCAAACAAACGGGAGCGACGCTTAAGTACCTCTACAGGCTCAGAAGGGTCGACGAAGAAAACGTCTGCCATCTCGCCAAGAGTCTTGTCCTGCTTCATCTTCGGGAATATCATCAAGAATAACCTCGACAACGCTCCCTTGGTTTTTTGCAAGAGACTAAGGACCTGGATGTTAGACTCAGTAGCGAGTGACAGGGCGTCAGACATGGATTCTTCCCGAAGCTTGCGGGTTCGATTGATGGTCATATCGGCAGCATCTGGAAGGGAATGGATAAGCAACCCAGAGGATAGTATTAGAAAAATAACATGCACGGAGGAACTTACTCAGCAAGTTTGTGATGGATTCGCGGAGGACGCCTTCTTTTTCATCGGCTGCAATAGCAGCCTCGCGTCTAGCATCCTGCTCATCCTTCATCTTCTTTTTTAGCTTCTTAAGCTCATCTTTCAGCAGGATGTTTTCATTTTGAGCATCGTCTGTGAGCTTATTAGCTTCCAGCACTTGATCAGCCGAAGTTTTGATGGTCTTTCGAAGCTGAACGTTCTCTGACTCCAGGCGAGTGAACTGATCGGCAAAGTCTGCCACAGCGTCAACTGTGGCATAGATTGGCTGCGAGAAAAAAGATAAAGAGTTTTAGCCAAGTGCGGAAGTACACCGTAAAAGGAAATCAAGCTAAAGTGGTTTACTTACATGATCACGGGCAGCTGGAGGAATGGGTGTGCTAGCAGAAGGAATAACCTTCGACACCGGTATCTTCACCACACCCGTCCTTGAGGGCGGCGTTGGGTCGGTAGTCGAAGGATTCGACTCCTTGGCTAACTCGGCCTTTCCAGAGAATAACTTAGCCCTCTTTGCGAGAGGGACTGCATCATCATCGTCAGAACTATTTGGAAGCAAGGATATCAGTTACACAGAATAAAGAATAATGGATGTAAAGGGGAAAACAGATACTCACAGGTCTAAGTCGTCTTTGACAGCAAAAAAGCCTATCGAACTCTTTGCGGCAGGAGGGGCGATGCAGTTTCATTGGCATCATTATCTTGTCCGCTAGGACTCGATTTAGCCGTTGTTATCAAATCTTCGTTGATCCTCCTGCACCGCCTATCCCTGGTGAAAACATCGTCTTCGGGCGCTTCGTCCCCTTGGACGTCACTATCCTCGAGGACGTGCTGCGCATGTTCGGTCCCCTCGGAATCGTCATCATCATCCTCAGGTTCCACACCACTTTTGGGTGTAGGAGGATAACATTGAGCGACAGTAGAGGCCTGCCGATAGATAAAGAAGTTGATGAAGAATCGAATGAAAAAATAAGAATAACAAATAAAACAAGCGAAATGAAGATTACCTCGGCCGGTAGATGGGCCGAAGTCAGGATGATGTTGTCCTTCTGGCTGAAGCGAGTAAGGCGCCACACCTCATCACGAAGTTCCTCATCCGATAGGTCGGCTGAGCTAACTCTTGATTTATCATCCTTACTAACATACATCCACAGCGGGTGCGGTCGGGACATCAACGGTTGCACTCGACGCTTTAGAAACACCGAGACCACCTCAATGCTGCACATTCTTAGGCCTCCTGTGTTCTTCAGATCTACGACCTGTTCGAACAACTGATCGGCTACAACACTTTCTTCGGCAGTCAAGGTGTTTCGCCATGATTTCTTCGGGCACGCCTCCAAGACGTCTTCAAAAGGAGGAAGGTTGGAGCGTCACCCGGGTGCTGGAATATCTCGTAAATAGAACCATTTTTGTCGCCAGCCCTGGACTGACTCTTTCATCGGGTAATCGAGGTAATCAACCTATTTCCTGACGACGAAGCCGACACCACCAACGATGGGGGGGCGTCATTGCCATTATGGCGTTTGACATAGAAGATTTTCCTCCACAAACCCAGTGGGGGTCAATGCCGAGGAAAGCCTCGCATAAGGTGATGAAGATGGAAAGATGAAGAATGGAATTTGGGGTCAGCTGCTAGAGCTGAATCCCGTAGAAAAAGAGAAGGGAACGAAGAAATTCGTGGGCAGGAAGAGAAAGCCCGCGATATAAGTAGGCGAAAAACATAACAGTAAAGCCCTTAGGAGGCTTTGGGCGAGAAGATGGACCTGGGAGATGAATGTCGTTATCAGACGATGAGATGAAGCCGAGGGTGCGCAACTTGTTCACATCACGATTGGAGATGGTGGAGGCGCACCAATCGCGGCTGGCCTTGCTCACACCAGATGCGGAACCTGCTTCGCCGGTTCCCTTCTTCTTGCCCATGGCGTCTCGAGCTCTTGGGACCAGGAACATAGGCGAGAGAAAAGGTTGAGGAGGAAGATGAGCAGTATGGAGGCTTGAAAAGTAAAAATGATGGAAATGCCTTTTATTTATAGCACAGGCTGTTGGGAAATCGTGGCCATAACTCCAAAGCCATCGTGGGAGATGGACGAAGATTAAGTTGTACACGTGTCAGGAGAACGGAACCGGCGGCCCATTACTCCCAGTACGCGCGGATCTCAAGGAGGCGCTTTGGTCAATGCATAAGCACTAGTCATTTCCTAAAACTGACCGCGCAGAAGTAGGGTGGGACCGTTAGGTCACGTCCTATCAATCAAACCACGATAGTGGCAACGTCATCAGTGATGTCATAAAAAATGTCGAGTCCATAAGGATCATACGAAGAAAAATTAAAATCGTCGGGTAGTACAACTTGAGTCTATGCACGGTTGCGAGCATCCGTACCTAGACTCGGGGGCTACTCCCATCGGGAGCGCTGGACGCGCACCCGATATATTCCAGAGTCAAAGACTCCATTGCAAGGAGAGGATCATTTCAAGAGTATCTAAAGAAAGATTGAAATATTTAGACCTGATGGCCTAAGTCTGCACTCGGTTGCAAGCACCCGCGACCAGACTCGGGGGCTACTCCCATCGGGAATGCTGATTGCACATCCGACGATTTTTTTTGCACTCCAGGATCATGCCCGGGGACTTGATTTTGAGTAGGGTAACATTGTTTTGCCATCAGCAGTTAACCAACAAAGATGGGCACGTTACTCGATATCCTTTACGTACTGAATCTTGCTTGAAAAATTGAAGCCCCGATATAAATGTATCGGATGATCTATGAAGACCTGTAGAAAGCTTCGGCAGAAGAAAGCATTCGAGTAGTACAACTTGAGTCTATGCACGGTTGCAAGCATCCTTACTTAGACTCGGGGGCTACTCCCATCGGGAGCGCTGGACGCGCACCCGATAGAAGATGATACTGTTACAAGGAGAACAAAACTTTGTCGAATGAAGCGAACATTCGGCAGAGGCATGCTTTAGTCTCTACCCGAAATATTTTCGGCTAGACACTCGGGGGCTACTGACGTGGGCATTACCCTTCGGGTAACTACTATCGTATTACCCCTTTCGGCCCAATCGAAGGCCCATGAAGACACCCGAAGGCCAGGTGGGCCATAGCGTCGGTTCGCAAGGTGGATTCTTGAAGAGAAAGGCAATAAGACGGAGAATAAAAGGAAAGTTTAGAACTAGGACTCTTTGTAACCTAGTCGTACCCGAACAGATCTCTCGAGACCTGGCTCCCAATATAAGGGCCAGGAGAGGGGCTGCCGAGGACACACGCAATCTTAGCAACCATAGCCACCATAAGTCTAGAGCTAGGTCCCTGTAGAACTTAGACTCTCGATGAGACTATAGCCGAAACCTTCGGCACCCCATTGTAACCCGATATTTTCATAATCAAGATCAGACAGGCAGGACGTAAGGGTTTTACCTCATCGAGGGCCCCGAACCTGGGTAAATCGCTTTCCTCGCTTGTTTGATAAACCGATGTCTCGTGTCAACCCACAAGATTCCATCAACCCTAAGCCCCATATGGAGGGCATTGCCGAGGAGTACCCTCGACAGCATGCCTCTGCCAAATGTTCGCTTAATCTGACAAATCTTGTTCTCCTTGTAACAACATCTTCTTTTTCTATCGGGTGCGCGTCCAGCGCTCCCGATGGGAGTAGCCCCCGAGTCTAAGTATGGATGCCTGCAACCATGCATAGACTCAAGTTGTACTACTCGAATACTTTCTGCCGAAGCTTTCTGCATGTCTTCATAGGTCACCCGATACATTTATATCGGGGCTTCCATTTTTCAAACAAGATGCAGTACGCAAAAGATATCGAGTAACATGCCCTGCTTTGCTGGTTAATTGCCGATGGCAAAACAACGCTACCCTACACAGAATCAAGTCCCCGGGCATGACCCTGGAGTGCAAAAAAGTTTCATCGGGTGTGCAATCAGCACTCCCGATGGGAGTAGCCCCCGAGTCTGGTCGCGGGTGCTTGCAACCGAGTGCAGACTTAGGCCAGACGGTTTAAATATTTCAATCTTTCTTTAGGTACTCCTGATATGCTCCTCCTTGCAAGAAAGTCTTCGAGTCTGGAATATATCGGGTGCGCGTTCAGCGCTCCCGATGGGAGTAGCCCCCCGAGTCTAGACATGAATGCTTGCATACGTGTGTGGACTCAAGTCGACCCACCCGACGGTTTTAATTTTTCTTCGGATGCCTCATACAGAATCAACATCTTTTATGACATCATTGATGACGTTGCCACTGTTGTGGTTTGATTGATGGGACGCGACCTGACGGGCCCACCCTACTTCTGCGCGGTCAGTTTTAGGAAGTGACTAGTGCTTGTGCATTGACCAAAGCGCCTCCTCAATTTCCGCGCGTAGTGGGAGCAATGGGCCGCCGGTTCCGTTCTCCTCACAGTGACACGTGTACAACTGGATCTTCGTCCATCTTCCACGATAGCTTTGGAGTTATGGCCACGATTTCCCAACAGCCTGTGATATAAATAAGAGACCTTTCTATCATTTTTACTTTTCACGCCTCCATATGCTCATCTTCCTCCTCAACCTTTTCTCTCACCTCTGTTCCTGGTCCCAAGAGCTTGAGACGCCATGGGCAAGAAGAAGGTAACCGGTGAGGCAGGCTCCGTGTCTGGTGTGAGCAAAGCGAGCCGCGATTGGTGCGCCTCCACCATTTCCAATCGTGATGTGAACAAGCTGCGCACCCTCGGCTTCATCTCGTCATCCGACAATGACATTCATCTTCCAGGTCCATCTTCTCGCCCAAAGCCTCCTAAAGGCTTCACTGTTATGTTTGTCGCCTTCTTATTTCGCGGGCTTTCTCTTCCTGCCCACGAATTTCTTCGTTCCCTTCTCTTTTTCTACGGGATTCAGCTCTAGCAGCTGACCCCAAATTCCATTCTTCATCTCTCCATATTCATCACCTTATGCAAGGCTTTCCTCGGCATTGATCCCCACTGGGGTTTGTGGAGAAAAATATTCTATGTCAAACTGTTATCACCCGATTTTGGCCAAATCAGGAGATGGGCCGTAAGCGAAGATGGGCTTGAAGGACATACACGTGGAGCATCTTCGAAGCGGCCTTGCGCTAAGAGTTTGGGCTAAAGTGCCCATGTATCTGTAATATAGTAGATCGTATCGTGTTTAGAATTAACAAGATAGAGTCTGGCCCATGCACGGTTAGGTGCACGCCTGAATTAGAAAGTCCCTTGGACTATAAATATGTATCTAGGGTTATCGAGAAAGGAGGACAATCACGTTCACAACAAACACAAATCAGGCGCATCGCCACCCCTTCCTTCGAGGGTTCTCTCCCGGGTAAGCATCATGCTGCCTAGATCGCATCTCGCGATCTAGGCAGTATACGTTTATTCGACTACCTTGTGCTGCTCGTGCTGAAGCGTTGTTGATGGCGAGCAGCACTACTTATCTTTAGGTGTTTAGGGGCTTGCATTGATGCTTTCTCGTGCATATCTGCGTGACAATGCCGTCCCTCGACACCTAGCTGCCCTTACACCTATCCGGGTGTAAGGGCAGCATCTTGCTTGTTCGTTACTTAGTAGATCCGATCCGTTATAGTTGCTCCTTGTTCCGCAAGGATTAGTTTAATATCTGCATAGTTAGGCCTTATGCTGGGGTCGGATGATCCGGTAGTGCGTTAGGTGTTGTTTACCGTTCCTACAAGGGATGTTCCGGGAATTAACGTTATGTTGGTTTTTAGGCCTCTTGTAGGAGTAGTTTGCATCATCTTCCGTATCTGCTAGGCCCGATCACACGTAGGACGTTCCGGTTATGCGGTGAAAACCCTAAACTGTCGTAGATCGGTTTAGCTTTGTTTTGATCAAGCAGGATCCCCATGTCATTGCAGATCCAACGTGAACCATGGGGCAATCGGCTCTTTGAGCCGATCCACAGGGCAACCTGAGAGCCGATAGGGCTCGTATTTAATGTTTACGTGTCTACCATGCAGGAACAATCGAAGCAATCTAACACCTTCCTGATCGGGTCTAGGTCAGGTGGCATGCCCTAGCAACCGCCAGGACGTGGCTGGAAGACTTGCGGGATGACGCGAGGTGCCAGGGTCCACTAAGCGGCCTTGGGAGCCTCCCGGCTCTTCGTGTTGCTTAACCATTGCCCGCCGGTGGGTTTTGGCAGGAAACACATTCTGGCACGCCCGGTGGGACATCTTCTGCAACATCCACGTCAACACCGACATCCGAGATGGCAGAGGAACAGATCACATACGAGGATCTCCCTGCGGAACACCAGAAGAAGTACGATGAGCTGAAGGCCATTGTTGAAGCTGAACTCATCGGCTCCTTTGAGAAGACCCGTTCGCACGGCATCAGGTTCAAAGGATTCACGCCACAAGGCGTCCTCGAAGGGTTAGATCTGTCTCTCCCTTCAGAGGAACGTACCAGAGCCCTGCGACAGGAAATTAACTACGTGGTGGCTCATTCGCTGCATCGGCATTCTGAGAGCCTGGTAAATGCTTTGGAGCGCGTTGCGCTCCAGGTGGTGCAAGAGATCATGAAGCATCAGTACTCCCCTTCAGGACCTGCTCTAGGGACTCACCAGGGAGAGGTGCAACTCCACACCAGGCCACCAGTACCGTACGCGATGGCAGCTCCACAGCAACAAGGTTCACCGGCATACGTTGTCTACAAGGTTGGAGGTGATCCGGGCGACTATCGACTCTTATATGAGCCGCCCAAGGAGATCCCGCACGGATACGTGTGCACGTTTGTGCCGGACTGCAACAACCGGACGCGAGCGATCCAGGCTCCGACAGGAGGGATTGCCGGAGCAGGAGCAATTGTTCCGGCAGGAGGAACGGCTGCAGCAACGGGGAGTTTGGGGGCAGACGCTGAGAAACAGGCGTGGCTAGCCAAGTATTCCACTGCACCAATTCATGAGAGCTCAGCTGCTACTTCCTCTACTGCGGATCAGATCAGTGCAGTCCTGAGAGACCAGTTCGGCATCCTGCCGAAGAAGAAGATAATCGGCTATTCCAAGCCGTGCCCCAACGAGTTTGACCTGATCCCACTACCACCTAAGTACCGGCTTCCGGACTTCACCAAATTCAGTGGGTCAGAAGGATCTAGCTCAATCGAGCACGTGATCCGATACTTGGCCCGATTGGGCATAGTTTCGAAGCATCGGATCAGCTACGGGTGAGGTTCTTTTCGCAATCCCTCACCGGTCCAGCTTTTGGATGGTACACCTCGTTGCAGCCAAATTCAGTGCGATCATGGAAGCAGCTAGAGGAACAGTTTCACACGCAGTATCATTCAGAAGCTACTGAAGCTGGCATTGCCGAACTAGCACAGGTTCGGCAAAGGCGAGGAGAGACGGTGTCTGAATACATTCTGCGTTTCAGAACTGTCAAGAACCGATGTTATTCGGTTCATTTATCTGAGAAAGAAGCAGTCGAGCTGGCCGTGGCAGGCCTTGCAGCGTCATTCAAGGATCTGACGTTCCAAGTGGAGTACAACTCGCTGGCGCACATGGTCCAGAGACTGACCTTATATGAACAGCGCCATCCAGAACTATACCAAGACAAGTTCAAGCGTGCGATAAGCCTGGTCAATGCTGATGAGGATGAAGATTCTGCGGAAGATCGGGAAGTCGCGAGTAGCTGAATGGCCTCGGGCGGCGATACTCGTGTCCTGCAAATGGGTGAACCCACCAGGGCCTCCAAGAGGGTTTGACTTTGATGTGAGCAAAGCTGAACAGATCTTCGATCTGCTACTGAAGGAGAAACAGTTGAAGCTACCTGAAGGCCACAAGATGCCTACGGCACAAGAGATGAACAAAAGGCCATACTGCAAATGGCATCATACGTTCACGCACGCCACCAACGACTGCAAAGTATTGCGCGCACAAATTCAGATGGCGATAGAATCAGGCCGATTAACTTTCGGACAGTTTGCCATGAAGGTAGACATGCGTCCGTTTCCGGACGTCAACATGGTGGACCTAAGCCACTCCATAAGGGAACCAGGGTTCTCTTTTGATGTCAATATGGCAGGGCTTATGCGCCGCCATAGCACGGACAAAGCAGAGAGTAGCCACTCCCGTGGCAAAGATAAAGCAGAGAGCAGCCACTCTCATGGCAAAGATAAAGAGGAGGCTGTTCCACGCGACCGGCCCCAAGATGACGACAGACGGTACCTAACCGAGGAGGAGGTGAGAAGCATACGGTATCAACGCCCACTCTCCGTGCATCTCCTCAACAAATATGAGCAGCAGTACGACCGACGTCGGCGCCACGACGAAGACGATGAAAGATATCATCGGTCAGATGCAGCGGACAGGAGGTATCGTCAGCATGACAGAAACAACGACGGGTACGAGCATCACGCTACAGGGAGGTCAAGGGAGCAAGACAACATGGATAAGCACTGGAACTGTCCTTTCTTCAAACATTGCTGGGACTCAGGAATGAGCCGATTGCCAACAATCGAGAACTGCCCAGAATGCAAACAACAAAGGAGGAGGACAAATGAGGTTTCAGTGTTCGAGCGTCTAGGGCCTCTCCCACTTCATAATAAACGAGCTGAGTCGTCTCAAGAAGAAGACTTTGAGGAGTCATATGGAGAAGAAGATAGGTATCACCGACCAAGGTGGTGCCCTGATGGACTCAGCCATTCTCAGAAGCGTAGGGTGCAGCGGCTGCGAAACCTGGAGGAAGCCGAGGCACAGTACCTGTACACGTTGAGGAAGGCGCGGCCCGATCTGGCCGTGAAAATTCAGCAAACATTGGAGACAAAGGCGCGCCCGCCAAAGAAAGTGTGGCGCCCTAAACAGACGAAAGCCGATGCACAGGCATCGGCTGATGCCGATGCAGAGACATCGGCTAACACAAACATGGTGTTCATACTCCCGTCGGAGTTTCGCGCTCCAAACGACGAGGAGGTATCAGTGGCTCAATTCGACTGCGGTCCACGACCAGTTATCTTTGAGAAGCCACGAGATAGAAGCTATAGGCATTTGAAAGCCCTATACTTGAGGGGTTACATCAATGGGCAGCCTGTCAGCAAGATGTTGGTTGACACCGGAGCGGCAGTCAACATAATGCCGTATTCCATGCTACGACGTTTGGGGCACTCCAGTGATGATCTGATCAAGACCAACGTCACATTAAGCGACTTCAACGGCCAGGCGTCAGAAGCGAAAGGTGTTCTGAATGTAGAACTTACTGTAGGCCGGAAAACCATACCTACCGCGTTCTTCATCGTCGACAGCAAAAGCAATTACGCAGTCCTATTAGGAAGGGATTGGGTTCATGCTAACTGTTGCATTCCATCTACAATGCACCAATGCATCATACAGTGGGATGGAGATGAAGGGGAAGTCGTTCAGGCGGATGACTCAATTGAGATATCGTTAGCTGCCATGAGTGTGTGGGAAGCAGATAACCAGGAGCCGCTCTCTGGAATCAGTTTAGAGGGTTGTGAGCGCATCGAAGCTTCGAAAAATGGGGTAAGGCTGGTTTTATCCACCGGCCTGACGGAGTAGCAACGTCCATGGCCATGGACGTACGTGGCGAGGCCGATCCCTGCGATCGGCCATTAAAAAATGAAAAGCAAAGGATCTTATCCCCAGCATGTCACGTAGCTACAGTGTGGTAACATCAAGAAGTGCTAAACCTTCACGAAGCATTACAATGAAAAGGGAGGCCGATTCCTGCAATCGGCCAAAATTATCCTCGACATACGAGTTGTCTGTGTTCAGCATTGACCCAACAGATGCCTGAAGAGCCGATACCATCAACTACTTGACAGAATCGGCTCGGGGGGCACATAGATGGATGATACACGAGGATACGAAGCTTGGAGGGGATATCAAATGCCCAGCAGAGCAACTCAAGTACGGGGGCCGAGGCGTAAACAAATCGGCCGTAAAAAATGGAAAATCCAAAAATTTTGGGCACAGCCGATGCGTAGACATCGACTTAAGAATTAAAAGCCGATGCAAGGCCATCGACTCAAGGGATACGACTGTTACAAGCAGAAGCCTAATGGAGCAGTCATCGAGTTATGTAGCAAGGCTCTACTGGAGGAGCTCCTCAGTGGAATTGTGGATGGCTCCGTTAGCAAATCTTCAAGATCAGCAGCAAGATGCAAGAATGGAGCTAGGAAGAGTTCAAGGGCCACTACGTTTGAGGCTTCTTAGTTCAAGGGAGCTGCTGGTCCTGCCCTGTTTTGATGAAGAGCTGGAGTGGCTCGAGGGGGCAGCTCACCCTGAAGGTTCTCTGCTATTGAAAGCTGATTTGGTCAGAATCGGCTGACGCTGCGCTACAGTTGGGAAGCCGATGATGGTCCCTTTGGCTGGTCCACTTTTATCCTCGCCTTGACTGAGGCTCGGGGGGCAGCTTGCCTTTAAGGTTTCTTGTTCTGCAGAGCCGATTTTATTGGGATCGGCTGGCTCTGCATCACAACTTGTTTGAAAGGTGGTGAATTATTGCAGAAGGGAACTATCGGAGCTGATGAGAGGAATTTGAAGAGGGAGCCATGATCATCAATGGGCTCTGGACCACTTGGTTGCTACAGAGAAATGGAGCATCACAAGGACAGTTATGGGCGAATGGTGCCTGTTTTGCAAAGTGTTAGCTTCAGCATTCGAGTTGATCTAGCAACAGTCCTAGGGTTCTCCTGAAGGCAAAGAGGATCTGGAAGAGAAGGATGCGGCAGAAGAATGTCTGAAATTTAAAGTTAATGAGGAGACTGGACATTATTTCAGGAGTTTTGCCGCTAAGTCTAATGTTCCATTCAGTTGGATCCGCATTTCCAAGATCTGGGGTTTGCACGTTTGTAGCTTGGCCCTGTTTGATCGGGAGTTTGGAGGTTCGGATGGATCTATCTCGAAATTTATCGTGAGAGACCGATGCGTTGCCATCGGCTCATTGAGCATTGACCGAATTGACAATCGGCGGACTCAGTATGGAGGACAATCGGCTGAATTATCATAAAGGAAATCGGCAAAATCAAATTGGGGAAGTTCTTCATTGATAGACGAGATTTCTTACAATAAAGAGCTGATTGCTCTCAAAAGGAAGTCCTAGGGGATACATTGCCCCGTCTACTACTGCTGGCCCTAGTCTAAGATCCTATCTATGGGCCATTGCTGCCCTCGTCATCGCCGTCGCCACCGCTATCAGTGCTTCCGGCGGGCTCGTCGTCGCTGTTGCCGCGACCACCTGGAGGGCCCTCGTTGTCCTCATCGTCCTCGCCAGCGTCGTCTTCGTCGCTGTCGAAGTCACTAAGGTTGCCCGGCCAAGGGCAGAGGCGCTTGGCCGGCGGCTCGTCGGAGGAGGTGCTGTCCTCCTCCTCTTCTTCTTCCTTCACCTCCTCGGAGGAGGTGAAATCGCCCCGAGAGAGGCGGTCGTCGTCGCTCTCCTCTTCCGATTCCCCGTATGCAAGGAATCGGAGGTCGCTTCCCCATCGGTCGAGGACTTGTCGTCCTCCGACCGGACGGAGAAGTCGTGGCTCGACTCTTCCCCGTCGGCAATGGCGCGGCGGATGTTGGCCGCGTGGGCCTCTTGCGGGTCCCACTCTGGCGTCGGCTCTCGGAGGGGGAGGATTGGACAGAGAGGCTTGATGCAGCAGAGGAGGAAGAAGAAGAAGACATGGTGGCAGAGAAGGGCTTTTGGAAGTGCTGATGCGAGGGTATGAAGAGGAGAACTGTTCGATGCGGTTAAATAAAAGGAGATGGAAATTTAATTGTCGAACAGTTTTCGAGGACGTGGTGCCAAAACTGTCAAATCGTGCAGAGAAGTTGGGAAGGCAAGTCGTCATGATGAAAAAATACTGCGACGGTTCTGCTCTGCCACGAGGTGACCCCTCGAAGGAAAAACATAGTGGTTTTGAAATTATCATTACCAAAACCAGGGGGGCATGTGTTATCACCCGATTTTGGCCAAATCAGGAGATGGGCCGTAAGCGAAGATGGGCTTGAAGGACATACACATGGAGCATCTTCGAAGCGGCCTTGCGCTAAGAGTTTGGGCTAAAGTGCCCGTGTATCTGTAATATAGTAGATCGTATCGTGTTTAGAATTAACAAGATAGAGTCTGGCCCGTGCACGGTTAGGTGCACGCCTGAATTAGAAAGTCCCTTGGACTATAAATATGTATCTAGGGTTATCGAGAAAGGAGGACAATCACGTTCACAACAAACACAAATCAGGCGCATCGCCACCCCTTCCTTCAAGGGTTCTCTCCCGGGTAAGCATCATGCTGCCTAGATCGCATCTCGCGATCTAGGCAGTATACGTTTATTCGACTACCTTGTGCTGCTCGTGCTGAAGCGTTGTTGATGGCGAGCAGCACTACTTATCTTTAGGTGTTTAGGGGCTTGCATTGATGCTTTCTCGTGCATATCTGCGTGACAATGCCGTCCCTCGACACCTAGCTGCCCTTACACCTATCTGGGTGTAAGGGCAGCATCTTGCTTGTTCGTTACTTAGTAGATCCGATCCATTATAGTTGCTCCTTGTTCCGCAAGGATTAGTTTAATATCCGCATAGTTAGGCCTTATGCTTGGGGTCGGATGATCCGGTAGTGCGTTAGGTGTTGTTTACCGTTCCTACAAGGGATGTTCCGGGAATTAACGTTATGTTGGTTTTTAGGCCTCTTGTAGGAGTAGTTTGCATCATCTTCCGTATCTGCTAGGCCCGATCACACGTAGGACGTTCCGGTTATGCGGTGAAAACCCTAAACTGTTGTAGATCGGTTTAGCTTTGTTTTGATCAAGCAGGATCCCCATGTCATTGCAGATCCAACGTGAACCATGGGGCGATCGGCTCTTTGAGCCGATCCATAGGGCAACCTGAGAGCCGATATGGCTCGTATTTAATGTTTACGTGTCTACCGTGCAGGAACAATCGAAGCAATCTAACACCTTCCTGATCGGGTCTAGGTCAGGTGGCACGCCCTAGCAACCGCCGGGACGTGGGCCGGAAGACTTGCGGGACGACGCGAGGTGCCAGGGTCCACTAAGCGGCCTTGGGAGCCTCCCGGCTCTTCGTGTTGCTTAACCATTGCCCGCCGGTGGGTTTTGGCAGGTAACACAAACGCCATAATGGCAACGACCCCCCCCCCATTGTTGGTGGCGTCGGCTTTGTCGTCAGAAAGGAGGTTGATTACCTCGATTACCCGATGAAGGAGTCAGTCCAGGGCTAGCGACAAAAATGGTTCTACTTGCGAGATATTCCAGCACCTGGGCGATGCTCCAACCTTCCCCCATTTGAAGACGTCTTGGTGGTCTCGGTGTTTCTAAAACGTCGAGTGCAACCGTTGATGTCCCGACCGCACCAGCTGTGGATGTATGTTGGTAAGGACGATAAGTCAAGAGTTAGCTCAGCCGACCTATCGGATGAGGAGCTCCGTGATGAGGTGCGGCGCCTTACTCGCTTCAGCCAGAATGACAATATTGTCCTGACTTCGGCCCGCCTTCCATATGACTTCAAGCATCTACCGGCCGAGGTAATCTTCATTGCGCTTGCTTTACTTGTTATTCTTATTTTGTCATTCGATTCTTCATCAACTTCTTTATTTGTCGGCAGGCTTCTACTGTTGCTCAATGTTATCCTCCTACACCCGAAAGTGGGGTAGAACTAGAGGATGATGATGACGACTCCGAGGAGACCGAAGATGCACATCACGCCCTCGAAGATAGTGACGTCCAAGGAGACAAAGCTCCCGAAGACGATGCTCTCACCAGGGATAGGCGGTGCAGGAGGATCAACGAAGACTTGATAACGACGGCTGAATCGAGTCCTAGTGGACAAGATGATGATGCCAATGAAACTGCATCGCCTCCCCCTGCTGCAAAGAGTTCGACAGGCTTTTTTGCTATCGAAGACGACTTAGACTTGTGAGTAACTATTTTCCCTCTTATAGCCATTCTTCTTCATTTCATGTAACGGATATCCCTTCTTTCAAAAAGTTCTGACGATGATGATGAAGTCCCTCTTGCAAAGAGGGCCAAGTTATTCTCTGGGAAGGCCGAGTCAGCCAAGGAGTCGAATCCTTCGACTGCTAACCCAACGCCGCCCTCAAGGACGACTGTGGTGAAGATACCGGTGTCGAAGGTTATTCCTTCTGCTAGCACGCCCATTCCTTCAGCTGCCCGTGATCATGTAAGTAAACCACTTAGCTTCATTTACTTTTACGGTATATTCCCACACTTGGCTAAAACTCTTTATCTTTTTCCTCATAGCCAATTTATGCCATAGTTGACGTTGTGGCAGATTTTGCTGATCAGTTTACTCGCCTGGAGTCAGAAAACGTTCAGCTTCGAAAGACCATCAAAACTTCGGCTGGCCAAGTGCTGGAAGCTAATAAGCTCACAACCGATGCTCAGAACGAAAACATCTTGCTGAAAGATGAGCTTAAGAAGCTGAAAAAGAAGATGAAGGATGAGCAAGATGCTAGACGCGAGGCTGCTATTGCAACCGATGAAAAAGAAGGCGTCCTCCGCGAATCCATCACGAACTTGCTGAGTATGTTCCTTCATGCATGTTATTTTTCTAATACTATCCTCTGGATTGCTTATCCATTCCTTTGCAGATGCTGCCGATATGACCATCAATCGAGCCTGCAAGTTTCGGGAAGATTCAATGTCTGACGCCCTTTCACTTGCTACTGAGTCCAACATCCAAGTCCTTGGTCTTTTGCAAAAAACCAAGGGAGCATTGTCGAAATTATTCTCGATGATATTCCCGAAGATGAAACAAGACAAGACTCTTGGCGATATGGCAGATATGTTCTTCGTCGACCCTTCTGAGCCTATAGAGGTACTTAAGAGGCGCTCCCGTTTGTTTGGGGCGGTTCTTACTTTCCAACTGCTGATGGTTCATGCGCTAGGCTCTGAATTAGAAAAATTGTCCAAGGCATTGCCTGTAGATGACAACAATTGCCTAGTCAATCTTGAGCCCTTCAAACACTCAGCAGTGACATGTGCTAGCCATCTCCTCAAGCTAGTCGACGAAGCGTAGACCAAAGCTGTGCCTAAAGCTACCCCTGGCTAATCATCAGCTCTTCCTTGAACGGGTTCTTGCTCTGTTGCTGTAATTAAGTCTTGATACAATTAACCTAGTCCTGTTTTATACTGGCTCTGTTGCCAATGTCAAAAATCTTTTGGATGTAATATATGTGTTGCGCTCCCGATGGGAGTTTTTATTAATGTTGTTCTGAACTGAGAATTGTGCTGCAGATTCCTTCAACTTCTTCTCGTGCTGATCCTTCTTTAAATTCTTCGGATAACGATAAATCTGACCTTGTTCGTCGTTTGCGTGATCAAATATCCCGACTAAACAGAGACATAACCACCCTTCACGCAATGCTAACATTGGTGAAAAGAAAGAGTGAGATTGCTACCGCAATCGAACAACATGCTCTTGACCGTCTCCGTGTTGCTACTGAAAGCTTGAGCTGTAAGCATATGTCCACCTTCCAATTTGTAATGAAGTTTTTACTCGAAAGATTTTCTTCTGACTGATTTTTTTTCTCCACCAGTCGTGGCCTTCGATGAATCGGAAGAAAACAGGAGGATTCATGAAAAGATCGAGGCGATGACTGATGTCGCTCACCCGAAACACGGATTATGGTCCAATCGACCGAAAGCCGTTGCCATGGCTAAATTCGAACATCGAGCGAAAAAGGTGCATTACTACTTTGATAAGTACAATGCTCACCTCTCGATGATATGGAGAACCTTGTTTCCATTAGACCAAGCACCCGAGACTTTGTCTGCTTTGTTCAATCGATTGAAGACTCCAGAAAGAATTTGATTGCTGGTACGGAAGGAGCTCCTGGCTTGTGCTGAACTTGCTCTTGCTTCAGTTTTAGCATGTTATCTGACCTTAGATTTAGAGGTCATAGCGAATACTAATAGGAGATTAGACCAGCATTATAACATTACTAGAAATCCCGGAAATTCAATTCGGCTCCCGGGTGCATATGCTCCCTCTATCAAAAAGTTATATTTTGAAATGTCGAAAAATTTTGACAAAAAATTCTACATGTACATCTCCACAATATACGTACGTTCGTCAAGTTTCGCGAGGAACCAATATGTTTTGTGGTCTGTGTAAAAAAGAGAAAATTTATCTCCTGAAAAGACTTATTTTCAGCATTGAATTTTGTCTTTTTTACACACGTCACACGACAAGTCGGATTTTTATGAAACAACTTTGTGAGCGTCTAGCACGTGAAGATGTACGTTCGAATTTTTCGTTTCAATTTTTTGAAATTTCAAAATGTATGTAACATGCATTTTAAAATAAAGGGAGCATATGCTCCCATGTGCCAAAACACCATTCCCCTAGAAATCCTGCATATGTTATTATCTCCCGGATGGAAACGGGGATTGAGAGGGATCTGAAGGCCCGAGAAGACCAAGAAAACCTGCCATAAAAATTGTATATATAAAATCTTGAATTGCAAGAGGTATCCCGTATGTATTTTGATGCATGTTTTATACATAATTTACTTTTCTTTGAATTTGGTAATTCGATTAATAAGTTTTTGTCAAGGGAGGCTGAGTGATCAAGTCAGCCTGCTCACTCGACGACTCCGTTGTAATTGCAAAGTTTACAGATTCGATATGTAAGTTCTGTAAAAGCGACACCCATCGAGTAAACGAGGAATTTAGGCGCTTGGCTTCGTAACACGGTGCACCGATATGAGCCTTTTCGTAAGTAATAATATGTCCATCGACTACAGCACTCACGTATTATCTTGAGGCTTGGATGGTTTGTTATGTATTGATGTCCATAGCCCCCGATGGGAGTATTAGCCGTCAATACTGTAATGATTCCTTGCAGCACTCATATATTGTCAAGTAAACCGCGAAGAACGTAATTTTAGCCAAAGCTCCCGATAAAAGTGAACCTGAACAGTCGTTCGGGTGATAATACTTGAAACAATAAGGGTGGAAACCCAACCGAGAATTTTATTCATAATATAGGACAAGCCGAGAAGCTGTCACGTAACAAGTAAGGGGTAGCTGAACCCTATGCGTAGAATCGTCGCAAATGTGCGACATTCCATGGATTTTCGACGTCTTCACCCGAGGCTGGGTTCTTGAGACGGTAAGCTCCTCCTGGTATCACTTTAGTGATTATGAACGGTCCTTCCCACGGAGATTTGAGCTTCAGGGGTCTTTCTTGCTTTAATCGTAGTACCATATCTCTAATGCTGAAGTTTCGATTACGTACTCGTCGACTATGATAATTTCTTAACGCCTGTTGATACACCGTTGTTCTTGCTAAGGCAATGTCCCAAGCTTCGTCAAGGAGATCCACAGCGTCTTGCAGTGCGTTGTTGGAAATTGTTTCCGCGTATGCAGTCACCCGAGGAGCTTCAAAACGGACATCGGCTGGTAGAACTGCTTCGGCTCCATAAACGAGGAAAAAAAGGAGTATACTGAGTCGATCTGTTTGGCGTGGTGCGCAAGCTCCAAAGTACAGATGGTAATTCTTCGACCCAAGCTCCAGCCGCGCTCATAAGGCGCTTTTTAATGCCATCTCCTATTAATCCATTGATTCTTTCGACTTGACCATTGGTTTGGGGATGTGCAACTGAAGCGAATTTCAGTTTGATAGCACCGTCGTCACAGAATTTTTGAAACTTTTTGGAGTCGAAGTTAGTTCCATTGTCCGTAACGATGCTGTGAGGCATGCCAAACCGACAAGTTATTCCCTTGAAAAACTGGATAGCAGTTTCAGCTTTTTGATCTCTGACTGGTACAGCCTCGATCTATTTAGTGAACTTATCGACTGCGACCAATAGATATGTGTGCCCCCCAGGCGATGATCTTGGCAGCGGTCCAACTTGATAAAGTCCCCATTGCGCGAAGGGACAAGCCAAAGGTATGGTCATTAGATCTGTTGCAGGAGCGTGTGGCTTTGGCGCAAAACGCTGGCAGGGATCGCACTTTCGTACTAGGTCTCGAGCATCCGACGCTGCTGTTGGCCAATAAAATCCTGCTCTAAAAGCTTTGGCCACACGAGCCCTGCTACATGCGTGGTGACCACAAGTTCCTTCGTGTATCTCGCGTAGTAGAGCCTTGCCGTCGTTGATGGCGATGCACCTTTGAAAGATACCGGAGATACTGCGCTTGTAAAGTTCCCCGTTTACTACAGTAAAGGCTTTAGACCGTCTCACAATACGCCTGGCTTCCACTGGATCGTCCGGTAATCGTTGTTCTATTAGGTATGCTAAAATAGGCTTGGTCCAAAGGGGCTCAAGGAGAAGGACCTGCTCTGCGAGTTAGGATGTAGATTCTTCAACATCTTGTTTCGGTTCTGCTCCTGAATCATCATTCGATATTTTTGGAGGTGCCGACACTTTATCCTTGATTGATCGCTGAGCGATGACTTCATCAAATACTCCATCTGGAATAGGAGAGCACATGGACCCAATATTTGCTAGAGCGACTGCTTCCTCATTGCTGGCTCTGCTGATGTGTTTTAGCCCGCACCCTTCAAATTTGGCTTCCATGTTCTGGTATAATTGGTGGTAGGCAATCATATTATCACTGATTGCATCGCACAAATTCATCGATTGCTGCACCACAAGATTTGAATCTCCATAAATTTCCAGACGAGTTGCTCCACATGCCTTGGCCATTCTCATTCCGTGCAACAGTGCTTCGTATTCTGCTTCATTGTTTGTCGGCAGTGAGAAATTCATGCGTAGGATATACTTCATCTTGTCTCCCTGTGGTGATATCAATATTACTCCTGCACCCGCACCTGTACTTCGCTTCGAGCCATCAAAATACATTGTCCATGATCCAGACATGTCGGGTGCTGCTGGAGTTTAGGATTGGATCCAATCTGCCAAGAAATCTGGGAGAACCTGAGACTTGATTGCCGTCCGATTGACATAGGTTATGTCGTGTGGTGCTATCTTGATAGCCCATTGAGATACTCTACCCGTAGAATCTGGATTAGTAAGTATATTCTTCAATCGTGCTTCGCTTACCACAATAATCGGGTGCTCCGTGAAGTAATGTCGCAGCTTACGTGCCGTTCTCCATACGGCATATGCTAACTTCTGATGGTGAGTATATCTCTGCTTTGCTGGCGTGAGTACTTCGCTGAGGTAGTAAACGGGTCGTTGCACACCATCAACTCTCCATGCCTCCTCTCGCTCGATAACTAGGACGGTGCTAAAGACCTTCACTGTTGCTGCTATATACATGAGCATTGGCTCTTTTTCGTGTGGAGTTACGAGTACCGGAGATGTCGACATAATCTTGTTTAAATTATCGAAGGATTCCTGTGCTTCGTCTGTCCACTCGAACTTTTCTGATTTTTTCATCAACTGATAGAAGAGCAAAGCTTTCTCTCCCAGCTTGGCGATGTATCTACTAAGTGCTGCCAGCCGCCCTGCCAACTGTTGCACTTGGTGCAAATTCTTTGGCGGTTCCATGTCAAGGATGACTTTGATCTTCAGAGGGTTGGCCTATATTCTTCTGGCTGAGATGAAGTATCCGAGTACTTGTCCTCCTGGTACCCCGAAGAAACATTTCTTCGGGTTCAGCTTGATTTTGTACCTGTCGAGGTTGTCGAAAGTTTCCTGCAAATCATCGATGAGGGTAGCTGC
Organism: Lolium rigidum; assembly: GCF_022539505.1. Classification (NCBI taxonomy): domain Eukaryota; kingdom Viridiplantae; phylum Streptophyta; class Magnoliopsida; order Poales; family Poaceae; genus Lolium; species Lolium rigidum. The sequence goes on along the minus strand of NC_061510.1, from coordinate 98,752,291 downwards.
ATGCTTGGTTTTAACCACGATGTCGTCAATGTAGACTTCAATATTCCTTCCCATCTTCTCTCCAAGACAGGCTTGCATACACCGCTGATAAGTTGCGCCTGCGTTTTTCAACCCGAAAGTCATGACGTTGTAACAGTAAACGCCGTTCGGGGTGATGAACGTGGTAAACTCGTGGTCTTCTTTCTTGAGCTTGATCTGATTATATCCGGAGTACGCATCAAGAAAGGAGAGACGATCGCCTCATGCTGTTGAGTCGACTATTTGGTCAATATGGGGCAGAGGAAAGTGGTCCTTAGGGCAATGCTTGTTGAGACTTGTGTAATCGATACACATGCGAAGAGCTGTTGTATCTTTCTTTGGCACCATGACTGGGTTGGCTACCCACTCGGCATCCTTGAGCTCTCGAATGAATCCAGCCTTGCGGAGTCGATTAACTTCTTTGCCAATGGCTTTTCTCTCCGGTTCTGAAAACCGGCGCATCGTCAGCTGTACAGGTTTGGCTTTGGGGTCAACATTAAGGGCGTGCTCTGCGAGTTCCCTGGGAATACCTGGCATGTCAGATGGTTCCCATGCAAATATTTCCCAGCGCCCACAGAGGAACTCGATGAGCGCGCTTTCCAATGCGACAGTAAGATCCGCCAAAGTATTGACTGTCTTCTTCGGGTAAGAGGGATGCACTTGCTATTTCTATGCCTCCTTTGCGACGTCAAATTCATCGGATCTTACGTTCCGGTTATCGGCTGGTGGCTTTGTGTGGTCTGCGATGGCGTTGAGTGCGTTGAGTTCTTCCTTAGCGCCAAACTTCGAGGCGATCTTCTGGAAATCCCTGTCGCAGCTGTCAGAACGAGAAAAACTTCCGCGAACGGTTATTGCTGTCCCGTTATTGCCTGGCATCTTCAGCTTTAGGTATGCATAATGAGGTATCGCCATAAATTTGGCGAACGCTGGTCTGCCGAGGATGGCATGATATTGAGATTCCAATCGACTACTTCAAACTCGAGCTTCTCCTTTCTGAAGTTGCTTGGTGTGCCGAAAACCACGTCCAGTGATATTTTACCAAGGGGATAAGCGGGTCGGGTCGGGATGATGCCATGGAATCCTGTATCGGATTCTTTAAGCATGTCAACCGTTAGGCCCATTGCCTTCATTGTGCCGGCGAATAGCAAATTCAGGCCACTTCCTCCGTCCATGAACACCTTGCTCATGTTGTAACCTCCAATCTGTGCTTCAAGGACTAGGGCTGCGTGACCAGGTCTTGGGACGGCCTCCGGGTGATCCGCTTTGCTAAAAGATATGCTCTGGTTTGACCAATCGATATATTTGGGTGTCTCGACCATAGCAACCTCTGCGTACTTCACTTCTCGCGATAACCTTTTGGCTTCTCTCTTCGAAAAGCTGGTATTATGGATCATGCTAACCTGTCCACGAGATATTGGGAATACTTCGGTTGGTACGTACATGTCTCCTCCTTCTGGTATGTACGGTTCTGGTGGATAACTATAGGGTGCCGCCCTTTTTTCCTCTGATATAAGAATGATTGTACTTTTCAAGGCCATCCTTCGGGTCGATATAAGAATGCATGTAACACGGTGCTTCAAGTTGCTTTGTGGCCGATAGATACGGTGTGCGAAGACGGTCCTTGTTCGGCTGCACATTGTAATGTCCTCGTTCATACTGCCGAGGGCGGGTCGCAACCTGCTCCTCTTCTTCACGGCATGAATCCCTTCGTCTTTTCCTTTGCTCCTCTTTGCTGCCAAGATTGCTTCGACTGCCCTCTCCCATGCTCCTAGGCAGGACTGCCAAAGCTGCTGCTGGCGTGGTATCGTCTGGAACCGAAGTTCTTGGGCTTGGCGCGCTTGAACTAGGAAGGCGAAGAAACCCTCTGGAATCAATGATGAAGTGGACACCACCGAAAATAGTATCCATGTTACCGCACGATTCCGTGGAGATCGGATGCGATGCTTCAGAGCGCGGTATGAACTCGAAGGACCCGCAGCGAACTGAGTTTCTTGGGCTTGATGGAGTTGGTGACTCCAACACGAATGCTGCAGATGTAACTGGAACTGCCGATGACCTGCCTTGTGCCGACAATCTTCCCACAGACGGCGCCAATTGTCGAGGGTACTCCTCGGCAATGCCCTCCATATGGGGCTTAGGGTTGATGGAATCATGTAGGCTGATACGAGACATCGGTTATCAAACAAGCGGGGAAAGCGATTTACCCAGTTCGGGGCCCTCGTTGAGGTAAAACCCTTACGTCCTGCCTGTCTGATCTTGATTATGAAAATATCAGGTTATAATGGGGTGCCGAAGGTTTCGGCTATGATCTCGTCAAGAGACTAAGTTCTGCGGGGACCTAGCTCTAGACTTATGGTGGCTATATGGTTGCTAAGATTGCGTGTGTGTTCGGCAGCCCCTCTCCTGGCCCTTATATTGGGAGCCAGGTCTCAAGAGATCTGTCCGGGTACGACTAGGTTACAAAGAGTCCTAGTTCTAAACTTTCCTTTTACTCTTCATCTCCTTGTCTTGCTCTTCAAGAATCCCGCTTGCGAACCGACGTTGAAGCCCACCTGGCTATCAAGTGTCTCCATGGGCCTCTGATTAGGCTGCAAGGGGTAGCGTGATAATAGTTACCCGAAGGGTAATGCCCACGTCACCCTGTCACCATCACCATATCTGCTCTGGGCTTGATGGTAAGCCGGATGACGAGGAGGTTGACCTCCACTGACATTGGCATCCCCAATGGGCCTGCCGAAGAAGATACCCAGGGTTTACTGAAGGCCCACGACCCGAAGTTTTACAAAGCCCAGAGGCCCAATCGAGAGATAGTTTGGAAAGATAGAATTGTATTAGGAATATTGACTTGTAACTATTGCGGGACGGTTCAGAAACCCTCCCGGACTCTGTAACTTGTACATCACGAAACCCTCGGCTCCGCCTCCTATATAAGGGGGAGTCGAGGGACAAAGAAAGGATCGATTCATTGTTTCACGCAACCCTAGTTTTCATAACAGTCGAGTACTTTTCCCGCTGAAACCTTCGAGATCTACTTGCCCTCTACTTCCAACTAAACCCTAGTCTACAATTCGTAGGCATTGATAAGTTAATCCCTTATCAACTGGCGCCGTCTATGGGAATTAGAGGCGACAAGGTTCTGATCTCGATGACACGTTCAACATCATCAACATCTTCGGTAGCAAGCAACGCGATGGATCGAGGTAAACAGATCGAAACCACTCTAGTCGATTTTGTTCCTCACCCACCCTCCCGTATGGATGCATATGCGTATCTGGAGGAGCCCATGGACATGGCGTTCGGAAGGTTCCACTTCGGCGTCGGGAAGGAAGGATCTCATCGTCTCGCAAGATCAGATTCGGCAAAATCGGTTGCAGCTGGTTCCGATTCATCGGGATCGGTTTCATCGTTCGAGTCCGGCGATGAAGAGGTTTCGTTGGCAATCTCCACCAAGCTTGCATCAAGCAATGAACTCGTCAAGATCTTCGGCAACATATCCGTTGGGACGTCTGCGGACTCAAATATAAGCAGCGACTCCGACAGCGTCGACGCTTTTGATCTCATCGACAGATCTACTTCTATTCGTGAGGTCTTCGCCGATCTATATGACGGTGTCACCAATATCGACGAAAATCAAGCTTCAACACATCACCAAATGTACGCCATTGAGGAAGCAAGCCGAGCAGAGCCGGAGACATCAAAGGCTTTCGACAATTTGGGAAATCCATACGTTGATCCCGCTGATCTCACACGAGGTTTGGGCACCAAATACATCGGTCCTGAACCTAGAGACAAAGTGCAACTCCCGCAAGAAGCTTGGGATAGAGCGACAAGAGCCATGAATGGCACGGAGCCGATGAATACCACTGCAACAGTCGTGGAGTTACAGGCGTACCAATATAGGCTAGCCCGTAAGGGAAGAGAGCTCGAAAAACAAACAGTTGAACTCGAAAAGATAAGAGCTGCTGCTTCTGTGTCAAGAAGGCGAAGAGCTGAGCTGAGCCGACATTCAGGAACTTCGGGAGACAACCACAAAGATGGCCGCAACAGGGCAAGGTCTCGACTGCAGAATATACCGGAGGCAGATAGAGAGAACTTGATCCAGAACCTCGACATGTCTTTCATGTCGATTGACACAAGAGGGAACATTATCCCAAAAACCCCGGAAGTGGGATATATGGCGACACATGCCTTTATACTGGCAAACAGGCCACCCGCGGGAGATCCAAGAGAGGCATTGTATAATATGGCTTTGGCAGGAGTTGGAGTTATGGGGACAACGTTCGCGGGAACAAGCACACGTCCCGAAGGTGCTGCAAGACAAAATAGCCCGCGACCCACAGCGGCAGTACAATCACCTCCAAGAACGTTGGCAAGAGATACAGTGGCGCAGACACGGGTCGATAGGGCGCGACAGGAAAGGAGAGAATGTCGGCAGTCACCTGAAGTAGATGACGAAGATCTGTGTGGACTCCCCTGTTTTACGCGACGAGTCCGCAAAACGCGAGTACCGTCAGATTTCAAGTTGCCTGACAGTTACAAAAAATTTGATGGACTGCAAGATCCCGAGGATTGGTTGGTTGATTTCCTGGAGACAGTAAAACTGATGGGTGGAACTAAGGCAACGGCTATGCAAAGCATCCAGGTGTATCTAAGTGGCGCAGCTTGATCATGGATCAAGAAGTTACCACCTGGATCTATCGACAGTTGGGAAACCTTCGAGGACCTGTTCGTAAAGAATTTCTTGTCTACATGCAAGAAGCCTACGTCAATAGAGGAGTTGAGAGCCTGTCGACAAAAGTATGACGAGTCAATGAGGGCGTATATACAGAGGTGGAATATTATCAAAAACTCGGCAGAAAATGTATCCGACGAGAGAGCGATATATGCTCTTGTCGGAGGGATCCGAAGGAAGGACTTCATCGAGGATCTAGGGAGAACTAATCCAAAGACAATAGCAGCACTCATGGAGATAGAAAATCGTTGGGCAGATGGAGAGGATGTCGTCAACAACAAGCGACATAGGTCACCTGAGGAAGATCGTAACAGAAACTTCCAAAATAGACGGCGTTTTCCTCGCCAGTATTCAGATCACAACGGTCCTGGCCAAATATCGGCTGGCTTCCGAGGAAATAATGAAGGAAATAATCGAGATGATTATCAAAAGAGCGGTGAGCAGCGTGGTGACTACAGGGATGGCCCTCGTCAAAATAGGCAAAATAATGGTCCAAGGTTCTAGAGGCCGTATGTATCTCCCGAAGATATGATGAACAGACCATGTCAAATGCACTTTTACCTCGATAACAATGGAAAGAGGCAGTCAGGACACTTGCAGAAAGACTGCCGAACTTTTTAGGCGTTAAACAGATTTGCCGGGCTTGCCAACGCACAGGCAGCAAACAGATACCCTCAGGGGCCAAGGAGTGAGGTTCATCTCCCACCTCCTCCCGCAATTACGGACGAAAATCGACACCAGCTCAGAATAGCGGCAGCGCCACCACCGCCTCCATATATCGATACCAACGGCGCGGTCTCGATGATCCAGAAGGCTAGGCCATCCAACAGAGCTCAGAAAGTGATTTCTTGGCAAGTTTTTATGGCAGACAAGATGCCTCCACCAACAATAGAGTATCTAAATTGGTCGGGACAGGACATTGGCTTCACCATAGCGGATCACCCGCAGCAAGTTCCTCGACCAGGGCAATCAGCTTTAATCCTACCAGCGGTGATCGCAGGATTCGATGTGTCGCGAGTTTTTATAGATGGAGGCAGCAGTCTAAACCTTATGTACGCAGATACATTGAGGAAGATGAACATATCCTTGGCGAACTTAAAACCAACGGATACGCGTTTCCATGGTATCACACCAAGATTAATCTCGACGTTTAGTTTGGAACCCGAGAGAATTACAGGATCGAAAGACTGGAGTTTGAAGACGTGGATTTCCCATCACAGTACCATGTTTTATTGGGACAACCCGCGTATGCCAGATTCATGGCACTACCCCATTACACGTACTTGTTGTGGAGGCTCCCTGGACCCAAGGGACCAATTACGGTGAAAGGCAGTTTTGCGCTAGCGGATAAATGCGACAAGGATTTCCATCGTCTGTCGAAAACTTTCGGGATGCAAGCAGAGTACATGGCGTCAAAGTTGACGACAGACTACGACGTGTTGCCAGACGTCGCGAGGCCGCTTAAGGAACCAACCTTTGATACTACCAAGAACTCGAAGGAAGTGCAGATACACCCGACAGATCCCAAGAAGATGACAGCTATCGCCACAAACATGGACCTCGCATAGGAAAGCGCGCTCGTCGAGTTCCTCCGTGAGCGCTGGGAAATCTTCGCATGGTGTCTAGCTGACATGCCAGGAGTACCTAGGGAACTTGCCGAGCACCCCCTTAATTTGGATCCATTGGCTAGGCCAATTAGACAACCGTTGCGGCATTTTTCGGAACCAAATCGCAAAGCTATGCTGTCAGAAATCAATCGACTCAGAGAAGCTGGGTTCATCAAAGAGATACACAGAAGCCACATGGGTAGAAAACCCAGTGCTGGTCCCGAAGAAAAACACAGAGGTCCTTCGCATGTGCGTCGACTTCACGTGTTTAAATAAACATTGTCCAAAGGATCACTTTCCCCTCCCAAGGATCGATCAAATTATCGACTCCATGGCAGGTTGTGAACGTCTTTCCTTCCTGGACGCATATTCTGGTTACAACCAGATTCGACTGAAGGAAGAAGATGAAGTCAAAACAGCTTTCATCACCCCTTATGGCGTGTTTTGTTACAGAACAATGCCTTTCGGGTTGAAAAACACGGGTGCAACATACCAGCGGATGATGCAGAAGTGCTTGGCCACGCAGATTGGCAAGAACGTCCAAGTGTACATTGACGATGTCGTCATAACAACAAAAGAATGATCAACATTGATCGATGATCTCAGAGAAACCTTCGACAACCTCGACAAATTCTGCCTCAAGCTAAACCCGACAAAGTGTTCTTTCGGCGTCTTTGCAGGAGAACTTCTCGGGTTTCTGGTATCAGCAAGAGGAATCGAGGCTAACCCGGAGAAAATTCAGGCCATCGTGACAATGCGGAAGCCAACAAAGTTAAAGGAGATACAGCAGCTAACTGGACGAGTCGCAGCTTTGAGCAGATTCGTCGCCAGGCTGGGAGAAAGGGCGTTGCCATTTTACACCTTGATCAAGCAAGGAGAAAAGTTCGAGTGGAACGAAGAAGCAGACAGAGCTTTCGAGGATCTCAAGCGCACGATCTCGACACCCCCCATATTGGTGGCACCCAAGGAAAAGAAACCTCTTCTGCTCAACATTGCGGCTACACCTCAGGTAGTCAGCACGACACTTGTGGTCGAGCGAGAAGAGGAAGGGAAACTTCATGGAGTACAGAGGCCGGTATATTTCATTAGTGAGGTTTTATCGCCCTCAAAACAGCGGTACCCGCATTATCAGAAACTGGCGTATGGAGTGTTTACAACAGCAATAAAGTTACGACACTATTTTTCGGCACACCCGATAATAGTGGTCAATGAAGCACCATTGTCAAACATACTGAATAACCCGGAAGCTACGGGCCGTGTCTCCCTTTGGGGAATAGAGCTTTCCCCTCGGGACATCACATATGAAAAAAGAAAAGCGATAAAGTCGCAGATCTTACCAGACTTCGTCGCAGAGTGGATGGAGCTGCAAAACACGGGACCTCCTGATTTATCGAGAACCTGGACTATGAACTTCGACGGGTCCAAGAGGTTAGAAGGAGCAGGAGCAGGTGTGATACTGATTTCACCCAACGGAGATAAGCTGAAGTATGTACTATGGATGACGTTTCCTAATGCATCCAACAACGAGGCATAATATGAAGCGCTGATACATGGGATGGAGATGGCAAAGGCTTGTGGTGCGACCCGATTAAAAATATACGGCGACTCCCAGCTGGTGGCTCAACAAGTGATGAATCAGTGCGACGTAGTCAATGATAGCATGATAGCATACAAGTAGTTATATAATGAACTCGAGAAACTTTTCGACGGGTGTGAAGTGAATCATGTTAGTAGACTCAGCAATGACGAAGCCGATGTTCTGGCAAATATCGGGTCGCAGTGTCTAGCAATACCACCCGGAGTATTTTGGGAGGAGATAAGTGAAAGGTCGACTAAGGCAAGGAAACAACCAAAAAAGAAAAAAAAGGTCGAGAAAGGCTCGGGGGATTCGACAGCCCTCGAGGCAGGTGTATCTGGAGATGATGAAGAATCGCACGAGGTAATGGTAATACAAGTACCGTGGATGCAGGCTTATATTGCATATATTTCAAGGCAGCAAATACCCGACGATCCAGTGGAAACAAGGCGAATTATTCGACGATCCAAAGCCTTTACTGTGGTTAAAGGTGAGCTTTATAAGAAAAGTATATCGGGAGTCTTACAGCGCTGCGTCACAGCTGAAGAAGGTCGGGTGCTTTTAAAGGACGTGCACGAGGGAGTATGCGGACACCATGCAAGCAGTAGAGTTATTGCGGCCAAGGTCTTCAGAGCAGGATTTTATTGGCTAACAGCCATCGAGGATGCAAAGGACATAGTGCGTACCTGTGATGCGTGTCAAAGGTTTGCTGCGAAACCTCATTCTCCGGCAGCAGAACTGATGCCAATACCTTTGTCGTGGCCCTTTGCTCAGTGGGGTCTTGATATGGTGGGCAAATTGCACAAGGCGTGGCCAGGAGGGTACGAGTATATGCTTGTAGCTGTCGACAAGTTCACCAAGTGGGTTGAAGCAAAGCCGATAAATTCGCCAGATGCAGCATCAGCGGTCAAGTTCATCAAGAGCATCATTTTTCGGTTCGGAGTTCCTCATAGCATCGTCATAAACAATGGCAGTAATTTCACGTCAAAGGAATTCAAGGCTTATTGTGCAGAAGTAGGCATCAAGCTACATTTTGCGTCAGTCGCGCACCCGCAAACTAATGGTCAAGTCGAGAAAGCAAACGGTGTCATCTGCAACGGCATCAAGAAGCGCTGCTAGGACCATTGGAAAAAGCTCGGCACACTTGGCCGGAGGAGTTACCAAGCGTGCTATGGAGCATACGAACAACACCCAATACAGCAACTCAGGAAACCCCGTTTTTCCTGGTTCATGGAGCAGAGGTAGTGCTGCCGATAGAAATAGAACATAATTCTCCGAGAGTGGCATAGTTTGATGAAGAAACCTCGAGAAAGGCGCTGGAAGATGATTGATACGTCTCCAAAGTATCCATAATTTCTGATGTTCCATGCTTGTTTTATGACAATACCTACATGTTTTGCTCACACTTTATAATGTTTTTATGCGTTTTCCGGAACTAACCTATTAACGAGATGCCGAAGGGTCAGTTGCTGTTTTCTGTTGTTTTTGGTTCCAGAAAGGCTGTTCGGGCAATATTCTCGGAATTTGACGAAACGAAGACCCAACATCTTATTTTTCCCGGAACCTTCCAGAAAGTCAAAGTGGGACCAGAGGGGTGCCCTGGGGGCCCCACACATGGTGGCGGCGCGGCCCTAGGCCTGGGCGCGCCCCCTAGTGTGAGGAGGCCCCGTGGCCCCTCCGACTCCGACTCTTCGCCTATTTAAGCCGTCCTGACCTAAAACATCGATACCGATTGACGAAACTCCAGGGGCGCCGCCGCCATCGCGAAACTCCAATTCGGGGGACAGAATCTCTGTTCCGGCACGCCGCCGGGACGGGGAAGTGCCCCCCGAAGCCATCTCCATCGACGCCACCGCCTCCATCATGCTCCGTGAGTAGTTCCCCCATGGACTACGGGTTCTAGCTGTAGCTAGTTGGTACTCTCTCCCCCATGTACTTCAATACAATGATCTTATGAGCTGCCTTACATGATTGAGATTCATCTGATGTAATCGGTGTTGTGTTTGTTGGGATCCGATAGATTGTTACATTATGATTAGTCTATCTATAAAGTTTGTGAAGTTATTGTTGCTGCAATCTTGTTGTGTTTAATGCTTGTCACTAGGGCCCGAGTGGCATGATCTTAGATTTAAGCTCTATACTTATTGCTTAGATTGTATCTACAAGTTGTTTGCACATGTCTATGTCCGGAACCCGAGGCCCCAAAGTGACAGAAATTGGGACAGCCGGAGGGGAAGGCTTAGGTATGAGGATCACATGTTTTCACGGAGTGTTAATGCTTTGCTCCGGTGCTCTATTAAAAGGAGTACCTTAATTTCCAGTAGATTCCCTAGAGGCCCGGCTGCCACCGGCTGGCAGGACAAAAGATGTTGTACAAGTTTCTCATTGCGAGCACGTATGACTATATATGGAAAACATGCCTACATGATTAATAATCTTGATGTTCTATCTTAATGCTATTTCAATCCTATCAATTGCCCAACTGTAATTTGTTCACCCAACACTTGTTATTGGAGAGTTACCACTAGTGTAGATAGCTGGGAACCCCGGTCCATCTCTCATCATCATATACTTGTCCTATATGTCATTGGAAGTAGTATCAACTATTTTCTGGTGCCATTGCTCTCATATTACTGCTACTGCTGCTGTGTTACTGTTACTACTGCTCTCATATTACTGTCTGCTTTCACATCACCCATGTTACTAGTGCTTTTCCGTGTGCAGCTGAATTGACAACTCAGTTGTTAAGGCTTATAAGTATTCTTTACCTCCCCTTGTGTCGAATCAATAAATTTGGGTTTTACTTCCCTCGAAGACTGTTGCGATCCCCTATACTTGTGGGTTATCAAGACTATTTTCTGGCGCCGTTGCCGGGAAGGCATAGCTCTACTCATAAGTTCACCTGGGGAGTACACTCTACCTCTCTCTCTGTTTTTGTTTTATTTTATTTTGTTTTGCTTAGTTTACTTTTGTCTAGTTTATTTGTGCTTAGTTTATTTCTGTCTAGTTTTCTTTTGCTTAGTTTACTTTTGTCTAGTTTATTTTTGTCTTGTTTTATTTTCTCTATATACCCAAAAATCCATAAAAATTTGAAAAACCTAAAAATTAAAAACTGCTATGATGGGAGAACCTACAACCTATTTGGAGCTTATAGAATTATATAATAATTATAGAGAATCAAGAAAAGGAAAAGTTATGAGTGCTGTGATAGAAAAATTAAATACAATTGCTAAAATCTTGCTTAAACGCCATGATATAAATTGTTGCTCTAAACAGGATACTAAACATCTTAAATTTCAATGTGGCTTTAGTGAGGAAGTTTTAATTAAGAACTATAATTGGAATAGCTATATTCATTTTGGGTTCGAAGAGGTAGAACAATTTGTCTTATTTATGGGAGCCTCTGAGATATAATCATTCATGTCTAAAAATTATGAAACTTGTGTTGTTTGTAAGGACCTTAAAGATTATGTCTCTTCTATCCTTAATTTTTGCATAGAAAGCTACAGTGATAATCCTTATATCATTGATTATAAAGAGAGACTCATTAATGCACAAGAATGCACTCACAATTTGCAGGAACCTGTGGAAGAAGAAATTGATGAACCTGAAAGCTCATTGGATGAAAAAGAGGAGGAAATTGATGAACCTGAAAACTCATTGGATGAAAACAAAGAGGAGAGTGATGAACAAAAGGAGGAAGAATGGATTAGCTACCCATGCCAACCTTCTAATGAGAGTAACTCTTTATCTCTTACACTATTTGATTGTCCTCCATGCTTACCGAAAGAGGATGAATGTTATGTTCCTGTGGATTCTCTTGAAATATTCCCTATGAGTAAAACTTGTGAGAATAATTATGCTGCTGTTATCTATGATAATCCATGCTACTTTGATAAATCTTATGATAATGCTTTGTTTGTGCCTGATGTCGAAATGCATGGTACTAAAGAGTTTTGCTTGGCAAATGTTTATGATAAATCTCTATATGATGGTCCTATGTTACTTGATAATATTAATTGTACTACTAATGAAAATGGGATTGGAGGGTTCTTGACTTTATCTATGAGTCCCATATCTTTTGAAATTGATCAATCATCTTGTTATATTATTGATAAAAGTGGGTTTGAAAGTTTTAATCCTATTATTTCTGAGCTTGATAAAAATTATGTTTTTGTGAATCATGAAAAGCATGCTTTATCTGATAGTTATATTGTTGAGTTTATCCATGAAGCTACTGAAAATTATTATGAGAGAGGAAAATATAGTTGTAGAAATTTGCATGGTACTAAAACACCTCTCTATATGCTGAAAATTTTGAAGTTACTCTTGTTTTATCTTCTTATGCTTGTTACTTTGTTCTTCATGAATTTATTTGTGTACAAAATTCCTATGCATAGGAAGTGGGTTAGACTTAAATGTATTTTGAACTCGCTTTTTGATTCTCTCTTTTGCTTCAACTCTCACCCTTATGTGAGCATCATTAAAATTGCTGAGCCCATCTTAATGGCTATAAAGAAAGCACTTCTTGGGAGATAACCCATGTGTTTATTTTGCTACTGTTTTGTTGTGTCTTGGAAGTTGTTACTACTGTAGCAACCTATCCTTATCTTTATTTTATTGCAATGTTGTGCCAAGTGAAGTCTCTAATAGAAGGTTGATACTAGATTTGGATTTCTGCGCAGAAACAGATTTCTATCTGTCACGAATCTGGGCAGATCTCTCTGTAGGAAACTCAGAAAAATCTGCAAATTTACGTGCGTGATCCTCAGATATGTACGCAACTTTCATTAGTTTTAAGTTTTCTTATTTGAGCAACGGAAGTACCTCGTAAAAATTCGTGTTTACTGGCTGTTCTGTTTTGATAGATTTTGTCTCTGTTTTTTGCATTGTCTCTTGTGGACTTTAAGTGAGGCTTTCTAGACGTGGAGAGCTGTAGCTAATGTTTTATTGAGTTCTTGCAATGTGTCACTACAGGGCTAAAGTGGATTAAAGTTTTTTGAGTACTAACCCCTCTAATGAAGTTTATGAGAAGTTTGGTGTGAAGGAAGTTTTCAAGGATCAAGAGAGGAGGATGATATATGATCAAGAAGAGTGAAAAGTCTAAGCTTGGGGATGACCCCGTGGTTCATCCCTGCATATTTCAAGGAGACTCAAGCATCTAAGCTTGGGGATGCCCAAGGCATCCCCTTCTTCATCAACTTATCAGGTTTCTTCTATTGAAACTATATTTTTATTCGGTCACATCTTATGTGCTTTACTTGGAGCGTCCGTGTGCTTTTATTTTTGTTTATGTTTGAATAAATTCGGATCCTAGCAATCCTTGTGTGGGAGAGAGACACGCTCCGCTTTTTCATATGAACACTGATGTTCTTCGTTTTATTTTTAATGTTCATGGCGGAGTTGAAAACTGTTGCACTTATTGATATTTGGTTGGAAACAGAAAATGCTTCATATTGTGTTGGATAATTTGATACTTGGCAATTGTTTTGAGCTCTCAAATAGATCATGTTTAAGTTCATGCACCATGTAGTTTAAACCTATTAGTTGAGAACTACCGTAGAGCTTGTTGAAATTGGTTTGCATGATTGGTCTCTCTAAGGTCTAGATATTTTTTGGTAAAAGTGTTTGAGCAACAAGGAAGACAGTGTAGAGTTTTATAATGCTTGCAATATGTTCTTATGTAAGTTTTGCTGTATCGGTTCATACTTGTGTTTGCTTCAAACAACCTTGCTAGCCAAAGCCTTGTACTGAGAGGGAATGCTTCTCGTGCATCCAAAACCTTGAGCCAAAACCTATGCCATTTGTGTCCACAATATCTACCTACTATGTGGTATTTCCTGCCATTCCAAGTAAATACTTCATGTGCTACCTTTAAACAATTCAAAAGCTATTATCTCTTATTTGTGTCAATGTTTTATAGCTCATGAGGAAGTATGTGGTGTTTTATCTTTCGATCTTGTCATTTACTTCTGACAGACTCTCACCAATGGACTAGTGGCTCATCCGCTTATCCAATAATTTTGCAAAAAGAGCTGGCAATGGGGTTCCCAGCCCCAATTAATTACAACTTTCACTAATAATTCTCTTCACGTGTTTTGCTCTGATCTATCAGTAAGCAACTTAATTTTGCAAATAGACACTCCTCCATGGTATGTGAATGTTGGAAGGCACCCGAGGATTCGGTTAGCCATGGCTTGTGTAAGCAAAAGGTTGGGGGGAGTGTCATCCATAATGAAACTAAAGTACATGTGTAAACAAAAGAGAAGAGGGATGATCTACCTTGCCGGTAGAGATAACGTCCTTCATGGGAGCCGCTCTTGAAAGTCCGGTTGATAAGGTAGTTGGAGTACCCGCTACCATTCGTTGACAACAACAAACACCTCTCAAAACTTTACTTTTATGCTCTCTATATGATTTCAAAACTTGAAAAGCTCTAGCACATGATTTTATCCCTGCTTCCCTCTGCGAAGGGCCATTCTTTTACTTTTATCTTGAGTCAGTTTACCTACTTCCTTCCATCTTCGAAGCAAACACTTGTGTCAACTGTGCATTGATTCTTACATACTTGCTTATTTGCATTCATCATATTACTTTGTGTTGACAATTATCCATGAGATATGCATGTTGAAAGTTGAAAGCAACTGCTGAAACTTATATCTTCCTTTGTGTTGCTTCGATGCCTTTACTTTGAATTTATTGCTTTATGAGTTAACTCTTATGCAAGACTTTTGATGCTTGTCTTGAAAGTACTATTCATGAAAAGTTTTGCTATATGTTATCTATTTGTTAGCAACTATAGATCATTGCCTTGGGTCACTTCATTCATCTCATGTGCTTTGCAATAGTATGATTAAGATTATGTTGGTAGCATGTCACTTCAGAAATTATTATTTTTATCGTTTACCTACTCGAGGGCGAGCAGGAACTAAGCCTGGGGATGCTTGATACGTCTCCAACGTATCCATAATTTATGATGTTCCATGCTTGTTTTATGACAATACCTACATGTTTTGCTCTCACTTTATAATGTTTTTATGCGTTTTCCGGAACTAACCTATTAACGAGATACCGAAGGGCCAGTTGCTATTTTCTGTTGTTTTTGGTTCCAGAAAGGCTGTTCGGGCAATATTCTCGGAATTCGACGAAACGAAGACCCAACATCTTATTTTCCCCGGAACCTTCCAGAAAGTCAAAGTGGGACCAGAGGGGTGCCCTGGGGGCCCCACACATGGTGGCGGCGCGGCCCCAGGCCTGGGCGCGCCCCCGTAGTGTGAGGAGGCCCCGTGGCCCCTCTGACTCCGACTCTTCGCCTATTTAAGCCGTCCTGACCTAAAACATCGATACCGATTGACGAAACTCTAGAAAGACTCCAGGGGCGCCGCCGCCATCGCGAAACTCCAATTCAGGGGACAGAATCTCTGTTCCGGCACGCCGCCGGGATGGGGAAGTGCCCCCGGAAGCCATCTCCATCGACGCCACCGCCTCCATCATGCTCCGTGAGTAGTTCCCCCATGGACTACGAGTTCTAGCTGTAGCTAGTTGGTACTCTCTCCCCCATGTACTTCAATACAATGATCTTATGAGCTGCCTTACATGATTGAGATTCATCTGATGTAATCGGTGTTGTGTTTGTTGGGATCCGATGGATTGTTACATTATGATTAGTCTATCTATAAAGTTTGTGAAGTTATTGTTGCTGCAATCTTGTTGTGTTTAATGCTTGTCACTAGGGCCCGAGTGGCATGATCTTAGATTTAAGCTCTATACTTATTGCTTAGATTGTATCTACAAGTTGTTTGCACATGTCTATGTCCGGAACCCGAGGCCCCAAAGTGACATAAATTGGGACAACCGGAGGGGAAGGCTTAGGTATGAGGATCACATGTTTTCACGGAGTGTTAATGCTTTGCTCCGGTGCTCTATTAAAAGGAGTACCTTAATTTCCAGTAGATTCCCTAGAGGCTCGGCTGCCACCGGCTGGTAGGACAAAAGATGTTGTACAAGTTTCTCATTGCGAGCACGTATGACTATATATGGAAAACATGCCTACATGATTAATAATCTTGATGTTCTATCTTAATGCTATTAAATCCTATCAATTGCCCAAATGTAATTTGTTCACCCAACACTTGTTATTGGAGAGTTACCACTAGTGTAGATAGCTGGGAACCCCGGTCCATCTCTCATCATCATATACTCGTACTATATGTCATTGGAAGTAGTATCAACTATTTTCTGGTGCCATTGCTCTCATATTACTGCTAATGCTGCTATGTTACTATTACTACTGCTCTCATATTACTGCTGCTTTCACATCACCCATGTTACTAGTGCTTTTCCAGGTGCAGCTGAATTGACAACTCAGTTGTTAAGGCTTATAAGTATTCTTTACCTCCCCTTGTGTCGAATCAATAAATTTGGGTTTTACTTCCCTCGAAGACTGTTGCGATCCCCTATACTTGTGAGTTATCAATGATATGGATGCATGATGTCTACGGGAGCTTCTATTCTTGTAGACAGTGTTGGGCCTCCAAGAGCAGAGGTTTGTAGAACAGCAGCAAGTTTCCCTTAAGTGGATCACCCAAGGTTTATCGAACTCAGGGAGGAAGAGGTCAAAGATATCCCTCTCATGCAACCCTGCAACCACAAAGCAAGAAGTCTCTTGTGTCCCCAACACACCTAATAGGTGCACTAGTTCGGCGAAGAGATAGTGAAATACAGGTGGTATGAATAAGTATGAGCGAGTAGTACGGCGCCGTAAAAGTGCTTGCTGGCGTGCAGTTGATGGTAGTAATATTGCGGGAAGTAAACATGCACTAGAACAGTAAACAAGCAGCGATTTCAGTATTTAGGAACAAGGCCTAGGGATCATACTTTCACTAGTGGACACTCTCAACATTGATCGCATAATAAATAACTCTTTCTCATATGTGCTACATACACTCTTTTGTTGGATGATGAACACATTGCGTAGGATTACACGAACCCTCAATGCCGGAGTTAACAAGCTCCACAATTCAATGTTCATATTTAAATAACCTTAGAGCATAATAGATCATTGCAAAATAAACCAAGAACTAACATAGTGCACACACTGTCCACATTACACTATGAAGGAGGAATAGATCACATCAATACTATCATAATGATAATTAACTCCACAACCTACAAGAGATCATGATCATAATCTACGACAAGAACCACACGGTGCACACACTAATCACCTTTACACCATGCAGGAGGAATAAATTACTTTAATAACATCACATGAGTAGCACATAACTAGTAGCGATACAAAGCTCATCATATGAATCTCAATCATGTAAAGCAGCTCATGAGATCATTGTATTGAAGTACATAGGAGAGAGATTAACCACATAGCTACCGGTACAGCCCCGGGCCTCGATGGAGAACTACTCCCTCCTCATGGGAGCAGCAGCGGTGATGAAGATGGCGGTGGAGATGGCAGCGGTGTCGATGGAGAAGCCTTCCGGGGGCACTTCCCCGCTCCGGCGGGTGCCTGGAAAGAGACTCCTGTCCCCCAGATCTTGGCTTCGCGATGGCGGCGGCTCTGGAAGGTTTCGCGTACCGTGGCTTCCTCCGTAAGGGTTTTCGATGCAGGGGCTTTATATAGGCGAAAGGGCAGCGTCAGAGGGTCGAAGAGGCGGCGACACCATAGGCTGGCGCGGCCAGGGCCCAGGCCGCGCCACCCTATCATCCGGGGCCCACGGGGCCCTCCTCCGGCGGCTCTCGGGTGTTCTGGATGCTTCCGGGCAAAATAGGAACCCGGGCGTTGATTTCGTCCAATTCCGAGAATATTTCGTTACTAGGATTTCTGAAACCAAAAACAGCAGAAAACGAGAACCGGCACTTCGGCATCTTGTTAATAGGTTAGTTCCGGAAAATGCACGAATATGACATAAAGTGTGCATAAAACATGTAGGTATCATCAATAAAGTAGCATGGAACATAAGAAATTATCGATACGTTGGAGACGTATCGGCATCCCCAAGCTTAGTTCCGCTCGTCCCGAGCGAGCAAAACGATAACAAAGATAATTTCTTAAGTGACATGCCATCATAATCTTGATCATACTATTTGTAAACATATGTAATGAATGCAGCGATCAAAACAATGGTAATGACATGAGTAAACAATTGAATCATAAAGCAAAGACTTTTCATGAATAGTGCTTCAAGACAAGCATAAATAAGTCTTGCATAAGAGTTAACTCATAAAGCAATAAATCAAAGTAAAGGCATTGAAGCAACACAATGGAAGATTAAGTTTCAGCGGTTGCTTTCAACTTGTAACATGTATATCTCATGGATAGTTGTCAATGCAAAGCAATATAACAAATGCAATATGCAAATATGTAAGAATCAATGCACAGTTCACACAAGTGTTTGCTTCTTAAGGTGGAGGGAGATAGGTAAACTGACTCAACAATAAAAGTAAAAGAATGGCCCTTCAAAGAGGAAAGCATCGATTGCTATATTTGTGCTAGAGCTTTGATTTTGAAAACATATAGAGAGCATAAAAGTAAAGTTTTGAGAGGTGTTTGTTGTTGTCAACGAATGGTAGTGGGCACTCTAACTACCTCATCAACCAGACTTTCAAGAGCGGCTCCCATGAAGGACGTTATCTCTACCGAGCAAGGTAGATCATCCCTCTTCTCTTTTGTTTACACATGTACTTTAGTTTAGTTTTTCTTTATTTATGGATGACACTCCTCCCAACCTTTTGCTTACACAAGCCATGGCTAACCGAATCCTCGGGTGCCTTCCAACATTCACATACCATGGAGGAGTGTCTATTTGCAAAATTAAGTTGCTTACCGATGAATCGGAGCAAAACATGTGAAGAGAATTATTAATGAAAGTTAATTAATTGGGGCTGGGAACCCCATTGCCGACTCTTTTTGCAAAATTATTGGATAAGCGGATGTGCCACTAGTCCATTGTGAAAGTCCGTCAAAAGTAAATGACAAGATCGAAAGATAAAACACCACATACTTCCTCATGAGCTATAAAACATTGACACAAATAAGAGGTAATAAATTTTGAATTATTTAAAGGTAGCACTCAAGCAATTTACTTTGGAATGGCGGAGAAATACCATGTAGTAGGTAGGTATGGTGGACACAAATGGCATAGTGGTTGGCTCAAGGATTTTGGATGCATGAGAAGTATTCCCTCTCGATACAAGGTTTAGGCTAGCAAGGTTATTTGAAGCAAACTCAAGGATGAACCGGTGCAGCAAAACTCACATAAAAGACATATTGTAAACATTATAAGACTTTACACCGTCTTCCTTGTTGTTCAAACTCAATACTAGAAATTATCTAGACCTTAGAGAGACCAAATATGCAAACCAAATTTTAGCAAGCTCTATGTATTTCTTCATTAATGGGTGCAAAGTATATGATGGAAGAGCTTAAACATGAGCACAACAATTGCCAAGTATCACATTATCCAAGATATTTTACCAATTACTACATGTAGCATTTTCCAATTCCAACCATATAACAATTTAACGAAGAGGAAACTTCGCCATGAATATTATGAGCTAAGAACACATGTGTTCATACGAACCAGCGGAGCGTGTCTCTCTCCCACACAAGGATGAACTTATTCAGAGAATGAAAATAACAAAACAAAAATAAAAGCACACACAAACGCTCCAAGTAAAGTACATAAGATGTGACCGAATAAAAATATAGTTTCAAGAGAAGGAACCTGATACTTTGTCGATGAAGAAGGGGATGCCTTGGGCATCCCCAAGCTTAGACGCTTGAGTATTCTTAAAATATGCAGGGATGAACCACGGGAGAATCCCCAAGCTTAGACCTTTCACTCTTCTCGATCACATTATATCACCCTCTTCTATTGACCCTTGAAAACTTCTGCCACACTAAACTTCAAGCAAACTCATTAGAGGGTTAGTGCATAATCAAAATTCACATGTTCAGAGGTGACACAATCATTCTTTACACTTCTGGACATTGCATAAAACTTCTGAAAGTCAATGGAACAAAGAAACTCATTCAACTTAACAAAAGCGGCAATGCGAAATAAAAGGCAGAATCTGTCAAAAACAGAACAGTCCGTAAAGACGAATTTTAAAATGACACCAGACTTGCTCAAACGGAAAAACTCAAAACTAATGAAAGTTGCGTACATATCTGGGGAACACGCACGTAAATTGGCATATTTTTCTGAGTTACCTACAGAGAAAACAGCCCAGATTCGTTACAGATAGAAATCTGTTTCTGCGCAGAAATCCAAATCTAGTATCAACCTTCGATTAGAGGCTTCACTTGGCACAACAAATCACAAAACTAAGATAAGGAGAGGTTTCTACAGTAGTAAACAACTTCCAAGACACAAATATAAAACAAAGTACTGTAGCAAAATAACACATGGGTTATCTCCCAAGAAGTTCTTTCTTTATAGCCATTAAGATGGGCTCAAGCAATTTTAATGATGCACTCGCAAGAAATAGTATTTGAAGCAAAAGAGAGCATCAAGAAGAAAATTCAAAACATATTTAAGTCTAACATGCTTCCTATGCATAGGAATCTTGTAAATAAACAAGTTCATGAAGAGCAAAGTAACAAGCATAGGAAGATAAAACAAGTGTAGCTTCAAAAATTTCAGCACATAGAGAGGTGTTTTAGTAACATGAAAATTTTTACAACCATATTTTCCTCTCTCATAATAACTTTCAGTAGCAACATGAGCAAACTTAACAATATAACTATCACATAAAGCATTCTTATCATGAGTCTCATGCATAAAATAATTACTACTCCCAACATAAGCATAGTCATTCTTATTAATTGTAGTGGGAGCAAATTCAACAAAGTAGCTATCAAATATAGGAGGTATATTGTAATCATAATCAAATTTATCCTCCATAACAGGTGGTAACAAAAGACTACTATCATTATAATCATCATAAATGGGAGGCAAAGTATCATCAAAGTAAATTTTCTCCTCAATGCTTGGGGGACTAAAAATATCATGCTCATCAAAGCCAGATTCCCCAAGCTTAGAATTTTCCATAGCATTAGCAACAATAGTGTTCAAAGCATTCATATTAATATGTTCCATGGGTTTTTTAATTTTCGCATCAAACCATCCATGTCTTAAATCAGGAAATAGAATAAAAAGGTCATTGTTGTCCATTATGCCAAACTAGTGTAAACAAGAAACCAAATGTCGCAATTGCAGAGTCTAAAGGAAATAGCTTCGAGCACACACACAATGGCGCCGGAAAAGTACTGTTACCTGGAACCGAAGTATGAGTGCCTTTTACCTTTCCTCCCGGCAACGGCGCCGGAAAAGTACTTGATGTCTACGGGAGCTTCTATTCTTGTAGACAGGTGTTGGGCCTCCAAGAGCAGAGGTTTGTAGAACAGCGAGCAAGTTTCCCTTAAGTGGATCACCCAAGGTTTATCGAACTCAGGGAGGAAGAGGTCAAAGATATCCCTCTCATGCAACCCTGCAACCACAAAGCAAGAAGTCTCTTGTGTCCCCAACACACCTAATAGGTGCACTAGTTCGGCAAAGAGATAGTGAAATACAGGTGGTATGAATAAGTATGAGCAGTAGTACGGCGCCAGAAAAGTGCTTGCTGGCGTGCAGTTGATGGTAGTAATATTGCGGGAAGTAAACATGCACTAGAACAGTAAACAAGCAACGATTTCAGTATTTAGGAACAAGGCCTAGGGATCATACTTTCACTAGTGGACACTCTCAACATTGATCGCATAATAAATAACTCTTTCTCATATGTGCTACATACACTCTTTTGTTGGATGATGAACACATTGCGTAGGATTACACGAACCCTCAATGCCGGAGTTAACAAGCTCCACAATTCAATGTTCATATTTAAATAACCTTAGAGCATAATAGATCATTGCAAAATAAACCAAGAACTAACATAGTGCACACACTGTCCACATTACACTATGAAGGAGGAATAGATCACATCAATACTATCATAATGATAATTAACTCCACAACCTACAAGAGATCATGATCATAATCTACGACAAGAACCACACGGTGCACACACTAATCACCTTTACACCATGCAGGAGGAATAAACTACTTTAATAACATCACATGAGTAGCACATAACTAGTAGCGATACAAAGCTCATCATATGAATCTCAATCATGTAAAGGAGCTCATGAGATCATTGTATTGAAGTACATAGGAGAGAGATTAACCACATAGCTACCGGTACAGCCCCGAGCCTCGATGGAGAACTACTCCCTCCTCGTGGGAGCAGCAGCGGTGATGAAGATGGCGGTGGAGATGGCAGCGGTGTCGATGGAGAAGCCTTCCGGGGGCACTTGCCCGCTCCGGCAGGGTGCCGGAACGGAGACTCCTGTCCCCCGGATCTTGGCTTCGCGATGGCGGCGGCTCCGGAAGGTTTCGCGTACCGTGGCTTCCTCCGTAAGGGTTTTCGATGCGGGGGCTTTATATAGGCGAAAGGGCAGCGTCGGAGGGTCGAAGAGGCGGCGACACCATAGGCCGGCGCGGCCGGGGCCCGGGCCGCGCCACCCTATCATCCGGGGCCCACAGGGCCCTCCTGCGCGGCTCTCGGGTGTTCCGGATGCTTCCGGGCAAAATAGGAACCCGGGCGTTGATTTCGTCCAATTCCGAGAATATTTCGTTACTAGGATTTCTGAAACCAAAAACAGCAAAAAACGAGGAACCGGCACTTCGGCATCTTGTTAATAGGTTAGTTCCAGAAAATGCACGAATATGACATAAAGTGTGCATAAAACATGTAGGTATCATCAATAAAGTAGCATGGAACATAAGAAATTATCGATACGTTGGAGACGTATCAATGCACTTGATGAGGCTCGTGATGAAGTATTGTCACGAGTTGCCAAATACCAGCAAGATATGAAAAACTATCACAGTCGACGATTGCGACCAAGATCTTTCCAAGTGGGCGACCTAGTTCTTCGACTCACACAAGATAGCCACGAGAAATTCGAGTCACCTTGGCTAGGACTTTATATTGTCACTGAAGTAATTGAAGGAGGAGCGTACATGATAAAAGACAAGAAGACAGGAGTCGCCGAGCCAAAATCCCTGGAACGTGGCGCAACTTAGGCGTTTCTACGCCTAAGTGAAGATATATATGTAAACGTACAATGTACTGAAACGCCCGCGAGTTTTAAGACGCACTCTTTTCCTTTCAGGGCACCGAGTGGGGCTGGAAGGTTTTTAATGAGGCGGGCTCACGGTGCTGCAATATAATAAAGATATTGGTGATATACATCTTTTTCTTCGATAGACTCAGGATTCCTTACCCGACAAAGTTTGTCTTACACAAGACATCCATACAACATATAAACTTACAAAGATTTTTGCCTTGGTTTAAAACACCTCGCAACACCTCGCAAAACACTCGGTGGCTAGGGAAAAAGAAAAAGAGTTTTTATTCTACAATATATACAGCAAGTTACAGGTTTCTTGACAAGATAGTTATCCATTGAAGAAGTAGATTCAGTCACGAAGTAACAAGTCATCTATATTTATTCTATCTTCTTCGGCAGAGGCACCCAGAAAATCGGCATAATGGCCGTCTACAAAAAAGTCGGCATCCATTCGAAGAAGGTCACCGATTATTTCTTCATCCACTGGCGTAACTATTTCGTCAATTATGTCGACACCCCTCCGTCGTTGCCTCAGCTTGTTGTGGACAGTCTCAACCACTTTGGTCATATCCAGTTTTGAGTGGCAGATCTGAAGCATAATGAGGGCAAATCTGGCACCAGCTACTAGTTGAGCTCTTACAAAACCATGGATTTGATGTGAGTCCTTAAACTTGGTCATCAATTCAGGAAGCGTCTTAGGCTGAACATTTCGAGGGAACATGGAGTTGTAGACCATGGACAATGTTTTGGTACAAAATTCAAGGAACTCACGAATTTGGCATGCGCGATCTTGAAATCTGACGATTTGTCGGGTGCGTTCAGGTGTAGCCCAAAAGAGGGAGCCATGGTCTAGTGCCAGATTGACAAGGAAATTTGACCTTGTGTCCACCCGTTGATCTTCGGCAGCAGCGTCCAAAAAGGGACCTATTTAACGACAACACACCAGTTAGAGAAAGAAAACAAGCAAACAACTGAAAAAAGTTTAAGCTTGAGAAGTTTACCTGCCATTTCCAGGCTTGCATCAGTCAACAATTCAAGCATGAAATTTTCTCGGGAAGTAGCTTGTGTAGCTTCAGTAACTGCAGCATCTTTTGTAGTTATAGCTTCCTGAGCTTGTTGTCGTGCAGTTTGCTCCCTATCAGATGATCTTCGAGATTGCTCCATTATTACGAGTGCCTGTTTCTTCATTGATTGAAGCTGTTGGCGGAGTTCTTCCAAGTCTTGTGCTGAACCCATACTCGAGGAATCTTCAATGAATTCATCATCGACGGACGTTTTCTTCGAGTAGGAGGAAGCAGGTAAAGCATCGGAAGGACGAGGAGTTGAAGTGTAGTTGTCAAATACCAACTGGAAATAAAATTTCGACATCAATCATCAAGCAAAATAGACTTCCATTGATTTTCAAGATATTTGCATGGTCCTTACAAAAGGTTGGATCCTAGTGAACCAATCATACGTTGTCGCAAGCTACATCTATTGCGACAGGCGTCAAAAGAAAGAAGAGAAAAAAAAGGTACGCAGGTTAATCTACTTGACCTCCGGTTTGGCGGAACTGGAGGAGGGCGCTGGCTTGTACCCGAGGAAGGCCAGGATTTTCTTCGAGTGGGGCTTCGCAGCCCTGATTAGGGATGGCCATTTATCCTGCTTCATCTTTGTGGCTTCGCCAACTTTTGCCCAGTCGACGTTCTGCTGGCTCTCAGCAACCAGTGCTATAGTGCCTTCCACGCCAATCTTCAAGTTTTCTTGGCGAAGAGCAAGCCCAAGATCTTCTTGGGGGACGAAGCTTTTAGCAAGGGCAGCAAAGGTGTCGGGTTCCTTTTTCTTCGGGAAGAAGTAAGGGAACAAGCGTGAAAACGCCGTCTGGCATCAAAAATGCTACGGCGCACTAGGTCCGCATGAATCTCGAGAAGAGACAACGCGTCGAGAAGACGGTTATCTTCAGGCTTTTCCAGCATAAAATCTTGACTCATCCTCCCTGCTGAAACAAAAATTTGGGTCTTCAACAAAAATAAGGGGCAGAAAATCAATGACAAGGATGAAGACGGATTAGCGAACTTACTGACAAAACGCCGATTCAACGATTCAAGGCGAGAGGCGATTTTTCCTTCATGAGCAACATGCTGAGCGATTTTGTCACTCAGAGCAGTTTATGCTTCATGAAGCCTCTTCCGAAGCTCTTCAATGCAAGAGGCATCCTTTTCAGCTTTCTCGCGAGCTTCTTCACTTGCCTTGAGTTTACTGGCAAGATCTTCAGCTCGTTTGTCTTCCGCAAGGAGAGATTCTGTTGAAAAGACATAAGACAGAAGTTAAGATTGCACAAGAATCTAGGACGTTTTTTGAGGAGCAGAAAAGATAGATCATCCACCAGTTTACCTTTCAACCCTTCAACAGTGTTATGGTACCCAATAAATTGGGCGCCAAGATTAATGAAGGGCTGCATCAGAGGCTGCCGAAAAGAAAAGGGACAGAAAGGGTCAGCGTAATGAAACACTCGGCACATAGAAAAAACAAAGATAATAGAGTTACATCGTCCAAAGATGGAGTCGCTGAAACTCCGGCAAGGAAGAATTGTTCGCCTAGCTCTATCCTCGCTCTCTTTGGTGAAGAGGCTCGGGGGCTAGTGGCAGGAGACGACCTCTGAAGATCTGGATGAGGAGTCGAGGTTTCTTCCGCCGTGCGGTGTGTTTCCGACACAACCAAAGTATGAGACGTGCTCATAGGAGCAGTCACATTGGTGGCGGGTTCTTCTTCTTCTTCCTCGCCGCAGAGTACAAAAATAGAATGAGATTATTTGATATAGAATCAGATTATTCGGCACACAATGACTAAAAAGAGCGACAAGGCAACTTACGAGCTGATAAGGGCGGACGCGTAGGCGTCAAAGGGTTGCGTTTCTTCGGGAGCAATTTCCTCGACAGGAGAATTGCTCAGCTTGGAGGTGCCAGAGCCCTCCGTGTCACCCCTCTTCTGTTTGTTTTTCGGACAAACAGCGGAAGGGATGGACTCGGTTGACTCCGAAGCCTCGGATTCAACTTCTTTTTCAGAGCGAGCCGCAGATTTCTGAGAAACCGCGACTCCACTCTCAGGTTGAGAAGGAACCTGGGCGTCGTCGGCAACGATTGCTCGTCCTCGACATCTCCACCTTCGGGAAGGGGAGGAAGCGATGATGCAGTTTGGTGGTTCTACACAAGATAAGAATGTATCGACAAGAAATCGTATCAAGGCAGTCGAAATAAGTGAAAAGCACAATAACAGTCAAAAAAGGTGAACAACAAAAAAGTAGACGAAAAAAATAGATTACCTGGGGGAGGGCGTTGGTACCGCTGTATGGTACCACACGGCAAGATGAAGGGACGGCGTCTTTCTTGTTCAGCGATGAGATGTTTCAGACAAGTTTCTCTAAGTCCTTGACCGAAAGATCTGTCGACATGCGATCCACATCTTTGTCGCCAGCATACATCCAGAGGGGGTTTTTGCGAGCCTGCTGAGGCTGCACCCTAATCCTAAGAAAATACGCTGTTATCTGGATACCCGATAGCTCTTGGCCGCGGGTATTCTGGAGCTCGTGGATACGGGACATCATCGCTTCTGTCGCCCTTTTTTCTTCTTCAGTCGCATCTGCATCCCAGGATCGGCGACGGAGAATTTTGGCGCTGCCCTCAAAAGGCGCGATGTTGTATTCCAGTGAGTCGGGGCAATCCTCGCGGACGTACTACCATCTTTTGCGCCACCCTTGGACGGAGTCGGGGAATTTGACGTCAAAGTACTCGACATCAGGGCGGATGCAGATAACAACACCGCCTATGTTGTAGGCGATGTTGTGGGAGCCATTACGGCGGAGGAAGAAGATGCGCTTCCACAGAGCCCAGCTAGGCTGGACTCCAAGGAAGCACTCGCAAAGCATGATGAAAATAGAGATATGGAGGATGGAGTTGGGAGTAAGATGGTGAAGCTGCAGCCCATACACAAAAAGCAATCCACGCAGAAAATTGTGGATGGGTGCAGAGAGGCCGCAGATAAGATGGTCGACAAAACTAACCCGATATTCCATAGGAGGAGTCGGGTAGCTTTCCTCGCTGGGGAAGCGCAGCACGTCCTTCTTCTTGCTCAGGCCGAGCTTCTTCAGCAGGTTCACGTCTTGGGGTGAGATCTTGGATCTCTCCCACTCCAGGTTTCCCAGATCTTGCACCGCCATGGATGCTTCGGGAGTGTTGTGCCTGGTGAGTTTTGGCCGCGGTTGCATCAGCAGCGGCGATGCGGAAGTAGGAGAGTGCGTGGGCGCTGGAGCTCTGGTGGTTGCAATGAGGATTGTAGCGGACGAGATGTGAGCAATGGCGCAGCGAAGGGGATAAGCGAGGAAGACAATGGTTATTTATAGCGGGTTCGGTCAAAACATCGCACCGTTGAATGATGATTGAATGGACTTGATGATTTACACGTGGCTCAAGGGGTAAAACAGTATTTTTACTGTGATGGAACTGGACAGGCGCTACAGTGCGCTGCCAGAAAAAGCGGAGGACGTGTGTCCCCCACTTGCGTAACGTGTCAACGTGTCGCAGATTTTGGGCCCGCAGGTCAGTGAAGGGACAGACTTCGTGTCTTCCCGATACAGTGATCGTGGCTATCGTCAGCACTGATGTCACCTTACCAATGGAAAAATATCGGCTGTGGTGATATGAAAATTGGCGACAGGGAAGGATGACTGGTAATCTCGAGAGCCTTTGACCAAATACAAGTTTTTGTTCAAATGCTCGGGGGCTACTTTATAAAGAAGTTTCGAGAAATTTGATGGAGATGATTCAGAAGGGGACGTTTCAAAAATATTGCGACAGAGACAAATTGGAGCCTACAGCCAAGTATAAATCCTCGGCTGTAGCCTCGGGGGCTACTCCCATCGGGAGCGCTGTTCGCGCACCCGATATATATGAATAGAAGCATGAAAAATGTCAATATAGTGGCTAAGAAACTAAAAAGGTGAGCCTACAACCAAGCGCAAGCACTTGGCTGTAGCCTCGGGGGCTAATCCCATCGGGAACGCTGTTTGCGTGCCCGTTGAAATTTAATAAATCCTGGTGAGTATATTTCGAGTTATCCAAATAACTCTTCATATACTCCCATTGGGAGGGTAAGTTAAAAACAATATAAGTCATCCGTTGACTCGAATAAATGTGCTACTCCAACAGCCGGAGAAAGCACTCGGCAATATATTCTCAGAGCGCCTCAGTCGCGAAATAATCTCTGAATGACGCAAAACTCTGTGAAGGTAAGTCCCCGGGATCCGTCCTGTGCGGCGTGGCACCGCCTCTGACGGCGCTTTTCTGCTTTTTCCATATCAACAGATACGAAGAAAAATCCTAACGGACGCGTTAGGTACCCGATAAAACATGACTGTAATTCGGCATCTGGTAAGACCTTAAGCGACACATGTCGAATTACGCCAGTATCCCGAGATCATGTCCAGGGACGTGATCTTGAAGTAGGTTTTTGCGGATTGCTACGAGAGCAGTTAACTGGTACCTGATCTATCAGATGAACCAGCCCCAATTACCATTATCCCTGTACAATATATAATTCCTTTATGAAGATTATTTGTCGAGTTGAAGAAATCATGTGCAGATTGTAAAGATGGAGATTTTCCCTGATTCTGCGATTCAAGCAAAATCTCGGGGGCTACTGACATAGGCATCCCCAATGGGCCTGCCGAAGAAGATACCCAGGGTTTACTGAAGGCCCACAACCCGAAATTTTACAAAGCCCAGAGGCCCAATCGAGAGATAGTTTGGAAAGATAGAATTGTATTAGGAATATTGACTTGTAACTATTGCGGGACGGTTCAGAAACCCTCCCGGACTCTGTAACTTGTACATCACGAAACCCTCGGCTCCGCCTCCTATATAAGGGGGAGTCGAGGGACAAAGAAAGGATCAATTCATTGTTTCACGCAACCCTAGTTTTCATAACAGTCGAGTACTGTTCCGACTGAAACCTTCGAGATCTACTTGCCCTCTACTTCCAACTAAACCCTAGTCTACAATTCGTAGGCATTGATAAGTTAACCCCTTATCATCCACGAACCAAGTTCTCACCTTTCTTGGCCGCATAGTTCTGGCCACCACTGCCTTGACCGACATTGCCATGACCGACACCTTGGCTTTTTCTGCCGGCATTGCCATGATCGATATTGCCTTGCCCATCATTTCCTTGCCCGACGACTTGCTTTCCGGCTAAACCAGATCATACAGAGTAATCTGTTTGGAGTTCATACTCCGTTCTCTTCTTCTGCCGACGTGGGAGAGGGGGGGGGGACGATGCCTGCCCAGCCGACTTTCATGCAGCACCCCCAGCCGAATGAACAACATAGGAAGCACCGGAACCTGGGTTTGCCTTGATAATCTCTACATTTTGCCAGTTAGCGATAGCAAGTAATTGATACGTCCAATTTGCATCACTATTTTGTATCATAATTTGCTGTTATTCATTGATATATCTCATATTGGGACACAATACTTATGTTATTTCATCTATTTTGCATGTTTCATCATTATTGGAGGATCAAGCACCGGAGCCAGGATTCTGCTGGAAAAAGCACCGTCAGAACACAATATTTCGGAAGATCAACTGTGGAAGGAAATTTCACGTAAATTCCTATTTTTCCAGATGACGGAGGGAGCCAGAAGGGGGAGAAGAGGGGAGCCAAGGTGGGCCCAGACCACAGGCCGGCGCGGCCCATGGCTCGGCCGCGCCACCCCGTGGTGTGGGGGCCCACGGCCCCTCTCGCCTCCTTTTCTTCGCGTACTCCTTCGTCCCGAAAACCTAAGCCGGAGGGAGGACCTCACGAAGAGTTACAGGCCGCCTCGCGGGGCGGAGAACACCGAGAGAGAAAGAGCTCTCCGGCGGGCAGGAATCCGCCGGGGAAATTCCCTCCCGGAGGGGGAAATCGACGCCATCGCCATCGTCATCGAGCTGGACATCATCTCCATCATCACCATCATCATCTCAACCATCTACACCGCCATCACCACCGCTGCACCTCGTCACCGCTGTAACAATTTGGGTTGAATCTTGATTGTTTGATAGGGGAAACTCTCCCGGCATTATTCTCTACTTGTTATTGATGCTATTGAGTGAAACCATTGAACCAAGTTTATGTTCAGATTGTTATTCATCATCATATCACCTCTGATTGTATTCCATATGATGTCTCGTGAGTAGTTCGTTTAGTTCTAGAGGACATGGGTGAAGTCTAAATGCTAGTAGTGAATTATGGTTGAGTAATATTCAATGTTATGATATTTAAGTTGTGGTGTCATTCTTCTAGTGGTGTCGTGTGAACGTCGACTACACGACACTTCACCATTTATGGGCCTAGGGGAGTGCATCTTGTATTCGGTTGCTAATTGCGGGGTTGCCGGAGTGACGAAACCCGAGCCCCGTTAGTATATCGATGCAAGAGGGATCGCGAGGATCTCCGAGTTTAAGGCTGTGGTTAGATTTATCTTAATTACTTTCTTGTAGTTACGGATGCTTGCAAGGGGTATAATCACAAGTATGTATTAGTCCTAGGAAGGGCGGTGCATTAGCATAGGTTCACCCACACAACACTTATCAAAACAATGAAGATTATTTAGCCACATGAAGCGAAAGCACTAGACTAAAATCCCCGTGTGTCCTCAAGAACGTTTGGTCATTATAAGTAAACAAACCGGCTTGTCCTTTGTGCTAAAAAGGATTGGGCCACTCGCTGCAATTATTTCTCTCGCATTTTACTTACTCGTACTTTATTCATCTATTACATCAAAACCCCTTGAATACTTGGTTGTGAGCATTTACAGTGAATCCTTCATCGAAACTGCTGCCAACACCTTCTCGCTCCTCGTTGGGATCGACATTCTTACTTATCGAAGATACTACGATACACCCCCTATACTTGTGGGTCATCAAGACTATTTTCCGGCGCCGTTGCCGGGAGTGAAGCGCTATTGGTAAGTGGAATTGGTAAGGAAAACCTTTACTGTTTGTGCTGATTTTATTTCTGCCTGTTGCTATAAGTCATTATGGAGAGATCTTCTCTTCAATTTCTATTTGGGAAATCTACTACTACTGCAACGGTAGTGGATGAAGCGCCAGGTGAGGAAGTAGTACCATATAAAATACCTATGAAAATTATTGAACGTGTTATGGATAACCGCTATGAAGGGGATGGAACTGTCCATCCTGGTGATCATTTATATTTTTTGCATGAATTATGCGGGTTATTCAAATGTGCAGGTATTTCTATGAATGAAGTTAGAAAGAAACTATTCACTATATCGCTGTCTGGTAAAGCGGCGCACTGGTATAAATTGTTGAAGAATGGTGATTCTATTGATTGGGAGGACATTGTGCCTTTATTTTATTCCAAATTTTATCCTCCAAGTGAAATTCACAAAGATCGGAACCGCATATATAATTTCTGGCCTCATGATGGAGAAAGTATTGCCCAAGCTTGGGGGAGATTGAAGTCTTTAATGCTCAAATGCCCCATTCATGAGCTTCCTGGTAATGTTATTATTGATAATTTCTATGCAAGACTTTCTTTTCAAGACAAGACCTTGCTGGATACTTCTTGTTCTGGATCATTTACGAGCAACAAAGAAGAGTTTAAAAGGGACCTTCTTGATCGGATCCAAGAAAATACTGAAGGATGGGAGAACGACAAAGATAGAGAATCAGGTATAATTTATGATTATAAATGCATTGAAGCTTTTATGGATACTCGATAAATTTCGTAATATGAGTGCTACATATGGTCTTGATTCCCAAGTTGTTGCAAATCTTTATAAAGCTTTTGCCTCTCATTATGAATTGCCTAAGAAGAATTTTGATAAGTATCATGAACCGTATAAAGATAAAGTTGATTCATCCGTAAACAAATGTGTAGTGATTGAAACTGTTGATAATGTTATTCCTGAAGCTTATATTGAAAAAACTCCTTTCCCTGCTAAAATGAAGGAGTACTCTGTTATATCTAGTGCTGTTAATAAAAGTGAAAAGAAACCTAAAGAACCTGAAGAACAAATTAAAATTGAACCTGCTGTTGCAATAGTTAAAGATCTTGTGACTGAAAATGTGGAGGATGGTCATATTATTTTCTGTGAAGATGCTTCTAATATTGTTTCACATCCTAATAAACCCAAACAAGTTAGTGTTCCTATGTTATCTGTTAGAATTGGTGATCATTGCTATTATGGTTTATGTGATATTGGTGCAAGTGTTAGTGCTATTCCTTATGAGCTTTACACGGAGATTATGCACGAAATTGGTTCTTGTGAACTAGAAGATATTGATGTGGTTATTCATCTGGCTAATAGAGAAACTATTTCTCCAATTGGTATTGTTCGAGATGTGGAAGTTCTATGTGGTAAGATTAAATATCCTGGCTGACTTTTTGGTACTTGGTTCTGCTGCTAGTGATCATTGTCCTATCATTTTTGGTAGACCTTTTCTAAATACTTGTGGAGCTATTATAGATTGTAAGAAAGAGAAAATTTTGACTAGATTTGCTGGTGAACCTTATGAATTTAACTTTTCTAAATTTACCAAAACTCCTTATAAAGCTGACTTGCCTAGTAATGATTTTAAAATGGAGCAGTGTGCATCTATTTTTCTTGTCCCTAATAATCCTTTGCAGCAACATTTGGAGAATAGTGAAAGTGAAGCTTTTAGGAAAGAAAGAGATGAGCTTGAGGAAATTTTTCTTCGCCAACCTATTCTCAAGCATGATTTACCGGTGGAAGATTTGGGTACAACACCGCCACCAAAGGAAGATCCTGTTTTCGATTTAAAGCCTTTACCCGATAATCTTAAATATGCTCATATTGATGATAAGAAAATATATCCTGTTATTATTAGTTCTAAGCTTTCGAGAGATTGAGGAAGAAAGGTTATTGGAAATATTGAAGAAACACCGAGGAGCTATTGGCTATACTCTTGATGATTTGAAAGGGATTTCTCCTTCTATTTGCCAACATGCTATTAATATGGAAGAAGATGCAAAGCCTGTTGTTGAACATCAACGTCGTCTAATTCCGAAGATGAAAGAGGTGGTAAGGAACGAGGTATTAAAACTTCTTGAAGCTGGTATTATATATCCTATTGCTGATAGTAGATGGGTTAGTCCTGTGCATTGTGTTCCTAAGAAAGGAGGAATGACTGTTGTGCCTAATGATAATGCTGAGCTTATTCCTCAAAGAATAGTTGTAGGGTATAGAATGTGCATTGATTTTCGAAAAGTTAATAAAGTTACTAAGAAAGATCATTACCCTTTACCCTTTATTGATCAAATGCTAGAAAGGTTATCTAAAAATACTCATTTTTGCTTTCTTGATGGTTATTCTGGTTTTCACAAATTGCTGTTAAAGCTAAAGATCAAGAGAAAACCACGTTTACTTGTCCTTATGGAACTTATGCTTATAGGCGTATGCCTTTTGGTTTATGTAATGCTCCTGCTACTTTTCAAAGATGCATGTCCTGCTTATTTTTCATGGTTTTTGCGAAAGTATTGTAGAGGTGTTCATGGATGATTTTTCTGTCTATGGGAATTCTTTTGATAATTGCTTGCGAAACCTCGATAAAGTTTTGCGGAGATGTGAAGAAACTAACCTTGTTCTTAATTGGGAGAAATGCCACTTTATGGTTAATGAAGGAATTGTATTGGGACATAAAATTTCCGAGAGAGGTATTGAAGTTGATAGAGCTAAAGTTGAAGCAATTGAGAAGATGCCCTATCCGAGGGATGTTAAAGGTATTCGTAGTGTTCTTGGTCATGTTGGGTTTTATAGGAGATTTATTAAAGATTTCTCTAAAATTTCAAAGCCTCTTACTAATCTTCTTCAAAAATATGTACCTTTTGTTTTTGATGATGATTGTAAGGAAGCTTTTGAAACTCTAAAGAAAGCCTTAACAACTGCTCCTGTAGTCGAACCTCCTGATTGGAATTTGCCTTTTGAAATTATGTGTGATGCTAGTGATTTTGCTGTAGGCGCTGTTCTTGGACAACGGGTAGATAAAAAATTAAATGTTATTCATTATGCTAGTAAGACTCTTGATGCTGCTCAAAGAAATTATGCTACAACTGAAAAGGAATTGTTAGCTGTAGTCTTTGCTTGTGACAAGTTTAGACCCTATATTGTTGATTCAAAAGTCACCATTCATACTGGATCATGCTGCAATTAGATACCTTATGACAAAGAAAGATGCTAAACCAAGGCTTATTAGATGGGTACTTCATTGCAAGAATTTGATTTACATATTATAGATAGGAAAGGTGTCGATAATCCCGTTGTCGATAATTTGTCTAGATTGGAAAATATTGCTTATGATCCTGTTCTCGTTAATGATAGTTTTCCAAATGAACAATTGGCTGTAATAAAGGTGAGCTCGCGAGAGAGCCCTTGGTATGCAGATTATGCTAACTTTATTGTTTCGAAGTATTTGCCTCCAACCTTTTCAGCTTCAGCAAAGGAGGAAATTCTTTTATGACTTAAGGCATTATTTCTGGGATGACCCACACTTATATAAAGAAGGAGTGGATGGTATTATGCGAAGATGTGTTCCCGAATATGAACAACGAGGAGATATTGAGTAAATGTCATGGTAGTGTTTATGGAGGACATCACGCCTGGAGATAGAACCGCGCAAAAGGTTCTACAATCAGGTTTTTATTGGCCAACACTTTTCAAAGATGCAAGGAAGTTTATTTTATCTTGTGATGAATGTCAAAGAGTTGGTAATATCTCTAGACGCAATGAAATGCCTATGAATTATACTCTCGTTATTGAACCATTCGATTGTTGGGGATTCGACTTCATGGGTCCTTTCCCTTCTTCAGAAGGTAACACTCATATACTTGTCGCTGTTGATTATGTTACCAAATGGGTAGAAGCTATACCTACAAAGAGTGCTGATGGTGAGACCTCTATAAAAATGCTTGTAGATGTTATATTTCCTAGATATGGAATACCTAGATATATTATGACTGATGGAGGTTCTCATTTTATTCATGGAGGTTTTAGAAAAACTCTTGCTAAGTATGGTATTAATCATAGAATTGCTTCCGCTTATCACCCTCAAACTAGTGGTCAAGTAGAATTATCAAATAGAGAGATTAAAGCTATTTTGGGAAAGACTGTTAATAAATCTAGAAAGAATTGGGCTAGCAAATTGAAAGAAGCACTATGGGCTTATAGAACTGCTTATAAAAATCCTATGGGAATGTCACCTTATAAAATGGTTTATGGAAAAGCTTGTCATTTACCTTTAGAACTAGAGCACAAAGCTTATTGGGCTGTTAGAGAACTAAATAAAGATCCAAAACTAGCCGGTAATAAGAGGTTGCTGCAATTAAGTTCTCTAGATGAATGGAGAAGTGAAGCTTATGAAAATGCTAAACTCTTTAAAGAAAAAGTTAAGAAATGGCATGATAGAAGGATTATCAAAAGAGAGTTTAATATTGGGGATAAAGTCCTATTGTATCGGTCTCGTCTCAGATTCTTTGCAGGGAAATTACCCTTGAAGTGGGAAGGACCATATGTTGTTGAGGAGGTGTATCGTTCAGGAGCAATTAAAATTAGCTCTCTCCAAGGCAATGCCACACAGGTGGTAAATGGACAAAGACACAAGCATTATATCTCGGGTGATTCATATAATGTTGATGTTGATATTATTCAAGTGGAAACACCGGAGGCTTTCATCAAAGGACAAATTGTCAGTCCGCCAGAACTCGACTTTGAATAGGTAACAGTACAGGTAATAAAAAGTCCGCGTTTACCTTTCCGAACAATACTTTTGCTGTTTTTGGAAAATATGAAAAATTACGGAATCGAAACGGAGTGGAAAAGACGCGCGAGGGCCCGTCACCATAGGCCGGCGCGGGCCCCACCCTGGCCGCGCCGACCTATGGTGACAGCCCCTCGGCGTCCCGTTTCCACTCGTTTTCGGCCTGGAACCTTCCTTTTGTCGTAAAAATAATTGCTATATAATCCCCCGGACCCTTGGAGGTCCGTATATCGTTTTCTCGTCGTGTTTTGTTTCGAGCTGTTTTCTGCCAGATTTGTTTTGATCTAGAAGCACCATGGTCTCCAACAACAAGGACAAGGGACCTTTGAAGGAAGATATTCAAGACCCGGAACTGAAGGAAGAAGACGCAAGTGAGGATGAGGAAGAAGTGGAGGAAGCTCCGCAGGTACACCAGCGTGCCACCATTGCAAGTATTGGCGTGGTATCAAATCTATCCAACATCAAGAGGAGTGCACGAATCGCTACCGGAGGAGCGGTTCCACGTCATTACTTGGCTCCAAGGACATCTTCTCCGAGAAATTACAACCCTTACCGCAATCTAATCTACGATCATCAAACTGAAAGGACCCCCAAGGTAGTGTTGCCAAGTGGTTGGGATATAGATCGTTCTAACATTGCAGGAGAGATGAAATCTGAAGCTGAAGGATGGGGAAACAACTCTAGGAGTTGGAATTCACCACCTGACATGATTATGAGCCGCGTTGAGCACAACTCGGAACTGATTCGCAACCTCACCTATGAGATTGAAGATCTAAAGGAGCTTGTTAAGAAGCTTGTCGAGAGGAATCCATCACCACCATCACCGAAGGAGTAATTCATCATCGGTATTGGCATCCCATTGGTTTGTTCCAAGCTTGGGGGAGTGCCGCGGTATCACATCATCACTACCTTTATCTTTTACTATCAAGTAGTGTCATATCATGAGTAGGGAAGTTATCATATGGAATAGTATGCAATGTGGAAGTATCTCTCTTAGTTGGTTATCTATGTATCCGTTGGTGTGAGTTATCGTATGGAATATTAATGAGAAGTCTTATCATTTACTTTTTGCACACCTTATTTTAGTTGCAATCTCCATTATATGATTACTCTTGACATGAGTATTGATATCACTTTGGGAGCATCAAGTAAATCTATTTGGTTTTGGCAAACTTAGCATTGGTCAATAGCAACAACACCCTGATGTTTAAATAGAAGAGAGAAACATACTTAGATACATTACTCTATTATCTCTATGCTAATGAGTTTAGTATTCTGAAGTTAAAATTGCTTGTGCTTATGAGAAAGATGCATGATTGTTCTATCATTTGTATATTTGTTTGTTTCCCTCAACCTTTATGCTTGCTATCAAACCTTGCTAGCCAAAGACCTGTATCGAGAGGAGATGCTTCTCATACATCCATAACCTTAGACCAAACCTATGCCATTTGTGTCCACCATACCTACCTACTACATGGTATTTTCTCGCCATTCCAAGTAAATACTTCATGTGCTACCTTTAAATTATTCAAACTACTACTCCTTATTTGTGTCAATGTTCTATAGCTCATGAGGAAGTATGTGGTGTTTTATCTTTCAATCTTGTTGGGCGGACTTTCACCAATGGACTAGCGGCACATCCGCTTATCCAATAATTTTGCAATAAGAGCTGGCAACGGGGTTCCCAGCCCCAATTAATAACTTTCATTAATAATTCTCTTCACATGTTTTGCTCTGATTTATCAATAAGCAACTTAATTTTGCAATAGACACTCCTCCATGGTATGTGAATGTTGGAAGGCACCCGAGGATTCGGTTAGCCATGGATTGAGAAAGCCAAGGTTGGGGGGAGTGTCATCCTTAATAAAACTAAAACACATGTGTAAACAAAAGAGAAGGGGGATGATCTACCTTGCTGGTAGAGATGCCGTCCCTCATGGGAGCTGCTCTTGGAAGGTTCGTTTGGCAAGGGGGTTAGAGTGCCCGCTACCATTCGTTGACAACAACAAACACCGCTCAAAATCTTACTTTTATGCTCTTTATATGATTTCAAAACTTGAAAAGCTCTAGCACATGATTTAATCCTCGCTTCCTCTCGCGAAGGGCCTATCTTTTACTTTTATGTTGAGTCAGTAAACCTATTTCCATCTATCTTAAGCAAGCAATTGAGTTGTTGTGAACCAATCATTTATGCTATGATTCAGTTGATCATGTCTTTTATACTTTCTTGTTTAGTACCAATTTTATCTGAATGAATATGACTTTGAAGTTATCAATGATTATGAGGAGATTGTTATGATTGAATATGGAAGCCCAGCTATAAATTCTAATATGAAAGTTTTGCTTAGAAATACAATCCGTTAGTAGTTCTCTGACCAAGAACAAAGTTTGCCATCACCAACTATGATTTCTCATGCACCTTTACTTGTGATTTCTCTTTACTTATTTCAAGATGAGTTATATGAGGAAGTTGTTTACTAGAATGTCTTGTCTGAATGAATATGATGCTTCTTGTCCGTGTTTTATTTATCGACTCTTCACTCCATAAACATGTGGTCTTGTTTATCGAGCTCAGTTTCGCTTGGGGACAAGCGAGGTCTAAGATTGGGGGGAGTTGATACGTCCAATTTGCATCATTATTTTGTATCATAATTTGCTGTTATTCATTGATATATCTCATATTGGGACACAATACTTATGTTATTTCATCTATTTTGCATGTTTCATCATTATTGGAGGATCAAGCACCGGAGCCAGGATTCTGCTGGAAAAAGCACCGTCAGAACGCAATATTTCGGAAGATCAACTGTGGAAGGAAATTTCACGTAAATTCCTATTTTTCCAGATGACGGAGGGAGCCAGAAGGGGGAGAAGAGGGGAGCCAAGGTGGGCCCAGACCACAGGCCGGTGCGGCCCATGGCCTGGCCGCGCCACCCTGTGGTGTGGGGGCCCCACAGCCCCTCTCGCCTCCTTTTCTTCGCGTACTCCTTCGTCCCGAAAACCTAAGCCAGAGGGAGGACCTCACGAAGAGTTATAGCCCGCCTCGCGGGGCGGAGAACACCGAGAGAGAAAGAGCTCTCCGGCGGGCAGGAATCCGCCGGGGAAATTCCCTCCCGGAGGGGGAAATCGACGCCATCGCCATCGTCATCGAGCTGGACATCATCTCCATCATCATCATCATCATCATCTCAACCATCTACACCGCCATCACCACCGCTGCACCTCGTCACCGCTGTAACAATTTGGGTTGAATCTTGATTGTTTGATAGGGGAAACTCTCCCGGCATTATTCTCTACTTGTTATTGATGCTATTGAGTGAAACCATTGAACCAAGTTTATGTTCAGATTGTTATTCATCATCATATCACCTCTGATTGTATTCCATATGATGTCTCGTGAGTAGTTCGTTTAGTTCTAGAGGACATGGGTGAAGTCTAAATGCTAGTAGTGAATTATGGTTGAGTAATATTCAATGTTATGATATTTAAGTTGTGGTGTCATTCTTCTAGTGGTGTCGTGTGAACGTCGACTACACGACACTTCACCATTTATGGGCCTAGGGGAGTGCATCTTGTATTCGGTTGCTAATTGCGGGGTTGCCGGAGTGACGAAACCCGAGCCCCCGTTAGTATATCGATGCAAGAGGGATCGCAGGATCTCGAGTTTAAGGTCGTGGTTAGATTTATCTTAATTACTTTCTTGTAGTTACGGATGCTTGCAAGGGGTATAATCACAAGTATGTATTAGTCCTAGGAAGGGCGGTGCATTAGCATAGGTTCACCCACACAACACTTATCAAAACAATGAAGATTATTTAGCCACATGAAGCGAAAGCACTAGACTAAAATCCCCGTGTGTCCTCAAGAACGTTTGGTCATTATAAGTAAACAAACCGGCTTGTCCTTTGTGCTAAAAAGGATTGGGCCACTCGCTGCAATTATTTCTCTCGCA
This sequence comes from Lolium rigidum, assembly GCF_022539505.1. Classification (NCBI taxonomy): domain Eukaryota; kingdom Viridiplantae; phylum Streptophyta; class Magnoliopsida; order Poales; family Poaceae; genus Lolium; species Lolium rigidum. Next base: position 98,712,397 of record NC_061510.1, on the reverse strand, counting down.
TTTTACTTACTCGTACTTTATTCATCTATTACATCAAAACCCCTTGAATACTTGGTTGTGAGCATTTACAGTGAATCCTTCATCGAAACTGCTGCCAACACCTTCTGCTCCTCGTTGGGATCGACATTCTTACTTATCGAAGATACTACGATACACCCCCTATACTTGTGGGTCATCAGTAATCCACTAACTCGGTCTTGCTGCTTTGCAAAGCCTCACCCGACAGATGCGGTAACTCATCTACAGCTGGCTAGGCAGCCCTAAGGTTCTTAGCCAGAGTGCTATATTTTAGCCTGTTCAGCTCTTTGTTGAGGTTTCTACCTCGGTTTCTAACATCACCTACTCTGCCAGGTTCATTGTTAACAAGAGTAAAGCCATGGGCAATGTTATACTCACGGAATGTGATGTCTAGCTCTTGCCGGGCACGAATGATTTCGTTGGCCTCCTGGAGGATCTGCTGGCGCTGCGCCTCCAACTCATCCTGAGTCATGGCCAAGTCGGCAGTGGCCACGACCGGTTTCACCAGCTTGTTGACGGCGGCTTGAAGCAGAGTTGGAGTAGGGGACGCACTGGATGTGCCGACATCATCGTTGAGGTTCTGTGCCCTCGTAAGCCGGCTTGCTCGGCCGCGCCGATTTCACCGCATCATCCTTGTCACCGGCAACACCTTTGCCGGCACCAGCGCTCGCGCCAGAACCAGCACCAGCCATCATCACCTCCACAAAGCTAGCAGGGCGATCGATACGCTGGCCGCGAGCCGTGCATAAAACAGGAGGATCTGCTGCTACCTGCACCACGTCCGGAAACCTACGCACATGAGCTGTAGCTACGTAAATCCAGCGCTCACCAAAGTGGAAGAAGCATCCGTTCCTGGGGATTGCTTGCCAAAGTTGCCAGCGTTTTCGTTGACAAAATACACCGATCCGATCCTCTAGACAAGGCCAGAGACCACACAATCGCCGGAGGCGAGGATGGATCTCGTCCGGATGGAGACCCCAGCCGGCGTAGCTGCTGGCCCCACGGTCGGCACCAACTCTCATCGGGTGAACAAACATATGCAATGAGTAGGCTTAAGTTGGGGCCGATGTACGCATACCACTACTATGTTGATCCTTGAGTTGTATGCGAGAGCAAGAAGAAGAGAGTCCAATACCTGCTGTGGAGGTCATGCACCCCCTTATATATAGTGTGTGTGTGGGGGGGGGGGCAGGTTGTTTCAACGGAGAAACCCTAGCATGGGATAAAAGCCATGTTTTGTGCATATAAGTCTACACCTATTCCTGTCAGGGAACCTCCATCTTGTCACAAGTACGTTGACGAAGTGAGTTGGCCTTCGGTCACCACGCCGTTGACCATTGTACCATTGTACCTCTCGTTAGCGGCATGGTCAACCTGAAGGAGATATGCCCTAGAGGAAATAATAAAGTGATTATTATTTATATCTTTATGTTTATGATAAATGTTTATATATCATGCTATAATTGTATTAACCGAAACATTAGTACATGTGTGATATATAGACAACAAAGAAGTCCCTAGTATGCCTCTTAAACTAGCTTGTTGATTAATGGATGATTAGTTTCATAATCATAAACATTGGATGTTATTAATAACAAGGTTATGTCATTGATGAATGATGTAATGGACACACCCAATTAAGCGTAGCATAAGATCACGTCATTAAGTTCATTTGCTATAAGCTTTCGATACATAGTTACCAAGTCCTTTCGACCATGAGATCATGTAAATCACTTATGCCGGAAGGGTATCTTGATTACATCAAACGCCACTGCGTAAATGGGTGGTTATAAAGGTGGGATTAGGTATCCGGAAAGTATGAGCTTGAGGCATATGGATCAACAGTGGGATTTGTCCATCCCAATGACGGATAGATATACTCTGGGCCCTCTCGGTGGAATGTCGTCTAAATGGCTTGCAAGCATATGAATGGTTCATAAGAGACCACATACCACGGTACGAGTAAAGAGTACTTGTCATGAGACGAGGTTGAACGAGGTATAGAGATACCGATGATCAAACCTCGGACAAGTAAAATATCGCGTGACAAAGGGAATCGGTATCGTATGTAAATGGTTCAATCGATCACTAAGTTATCGTTGAATATGTGGGAGCCATTATGGATCTCCAGATCCCGCTATTGGTTATTGGTCGGAGAGAAGTCTCAACCATGTCTGCATAGTTCGCGAACCGTAGGGTGACACACTTAAAGTTGGATGTTGAAATGGTAGTACTTGAATATGGAATGGAGTTCGAATATTTGTTCGGAGTCCCGGATGAGATCCCGGACATCACGAGGAGTTCCGGAATGGTCCGGAGAATAAGATTCATATATGGGAAGTCATTTTATGTGAATTAAAATGATCCGGAAGGTTCTACGGAAGGTTCTAGAAGGTTCTAGAAAAGTCCGGAAGAAATAAGGATGGAAGGTGGAGTCCCAAAGGGACTCCACCCACCTTGGCCGGCCAACCTAAGGGAGGAGGAGTCCCAAGTGGACTCCCCACCATGGTGGCCGGCCACCCCACCAAGGAAAGGGGGGAGTCCCACTTCCCCTAGGTTTGGACACTTGGAAGGTTTTGGTTGGGGTCTTATTCGGACTCTTTGACCTAAGCCTTGGGGCTTCCACCTATATAAAGAGGGGGAGAGAGGGGCTGGCCGGCCACTCAAGCCACCACCATGGCCGCACCCCTCAAGGGTGCTCTAGCCGGCACCCCTCTCCCTAAACCCTAGCGGTCTCTCTCTCCTCCACCATATCCCGCACGCTTAAGCGAAGCTCCGCCGGATTTCTCCACCGCCACCGACACCACGCCGTCGTGCTGTCGGATTCAAGAGGAGCTACTACTTCCGCTGCCCGCTGGAACGGGGAGGTGGACGTCGTCTTCATCAACAACCGAACGTGTGACCGAGTACGGAGGTGCTGCCCGTTCGTGGCGCCGGAACCGATCGTGATCAAGATCTTCTACGCGCTTTTGCAAGCGGCAAGTGATCGTCTACCGCAGCAATAAGAGCCTACTCTTATAGGCTTTGGAATCTCTTCAAGGGTTAGTCTTGATCATCCCCTCGTTGCTACCGTCTTCTAGATTGCATCTTGGCTTGGATTGCGTGTTCGCGATAGGAAATTTTTTTGTTTTCTATGCAACGTTTTCCTACAGTGGTATCAGAGCCGTGTCTATGCATAGATGGTTGCACGAGTAGAACACAATGGTTTTGTGGGCGTTGATGCTTATGTTGTCTTTAGTTTGAGTACTTTGCATCTTTGTGGCATAGTGGGATGAAGCGGCTCGGGCTAACTTTACATGACCGCGTTCATGAGATTTGCTCCACGCTTGACATGCAACTTGTATTGCATAAGTGGCTTTGCGGGTGTCTGTCTCTCCTACTATAGTGAAGATTCAATTTACTCTTCTATTGACAACACTAGTATCACCGTTGTGGTTCATGTTCGTAGGTAGATTAGATCTCACTCGAAAACCCTAAACCACGTAAAATATGCAAACCAAATTAGAGGCGTCTAACTTGTTTTTGCAGGGTTTGGTGATGTGATATGGCCATGATGTGATGATGAATATGTATGAGATGATCATTATTGTATTGTGGCAACCGGCAGGAGCCTTATGGTTGTCTTTAAATTTCATGTTGAGTAGTATTATCAAAGTAGTTGTAATAGTTGCTACATGGAGAACAATCATGAAGACTGTGCCATGGACCTTGACGCTACGCCGACGATGATGGAGATCATGCCCGTTGATGATGGAGATCATGTCCGTGCTTTGGAGATGAAGATCAAAGGCGCAAAGACTAAAGGGCCATATCATATCACATATGAATTGCATGTGATGTTAATCCTTTATGCATCTTATTTTGCTTAGATCGCGACGGTAGCATTATAAGATGATCCCTCACATTAATATCAAGATAATAAAGTGTTCTCCCTCGTATGCACCGTTGTACGGTTCGTCGTTTCGAAGCATCTCGTGATGATCGGATGTGATAGATTCAACGTTCACATACAACGGGTGTAAGCCATGTTGCACACGCGGAATACTTGGGTTTGCTTGACGAGCCTAGCATGTACAGACATGGCCTCGGGACAACGGAAACCGAAAGGTTGAACACGAGTCATATGGATGATATGATCAACATGTTGATGTTCACTATTGAAGCTACATCATCTCACGTGATGATCGGTTTTGGTGTAGTGGATTTGGATCGTGTACCACTTAACAACTATGAGGGATGTTGTATTAAGTGGGAGTTCATTAGTAATTAGATTAAAACATGAACTAATTATCATAAACATAGTCTGGGTAGTATTTTGTATTAATTTTGTAGTATTGGCATCCGTTTATTACTATACACTAGTCTTGTTATTGAGATAGAAATACTGTTAAAATCTGATAAGAAACTTTACGGATTAGTACCGTATTGTTAAAGAATCAAGAATTGATTAAGTCCTATTGCAAACTTTTAGTAAACCTCACATTATTAATTCAAAGAGCTATGGTTTCAATTAGTACCCAAAGTTATCTTGTCTCCGTGAAACTTGAAGTTCAAATCTGTTTGAAAAGTAAGGAGCTGAAAATTTAGTTTTCGAAATAATCAAGGTATGAGATATATGTGATATCTAAGACCTTATTGCAAGATGATAGAATATAAATTTGGTGAGACTACATAAACTCATAAGTTTTATGGGAATGTATGAAGGTTGAAGACGCCAGGCGTCACAATCCTCCAACCATTGGGGCACTAATAATATTCGCATATCCATGAAGTGATCGTCCTTAGTATGCACCGTTGCTAAGACTCGTCGTTTCGAAGCATCTCGTGATGATCGGGTGTCATAGATTCCACGAGTGCATACAACGGGTGCAAGCCAGATTTGCACATGCGAATACTAAGGTTAAACTTTACGAGCCTAGCATGTACAGACATGGTCTCGGAAAGTCGTCATGATGGATAACATTATGAGTGATATTGTTCATCATATTACAAAGTTACTAATAAGTGAAATCTAGAACACTTGTCATATGATGATCAACTTCAAAGTAAGAACCTCAAGGTTATTGGTATTTGACCAACAAACCTAGAAGTTATTGATGTTGAAGTGTTTTTCCGAATAGTGAGGAAAGCTAAAAGAGAAACCGCAAAAGATATTTTGGCAAAAAGAAAGAAAAGACTAGAAAGTCTAGCTCAGGTGTATATAAATGATATACATGTTATGGTTGTATTCCTAGTTAGGTCACACAATGAAATTCTTGGGTATTTGTACCATATTGGTTGGTATGAAGTGTCATACAAAACAATGCAATACAAGAATACAATGGCCTAAGTGACTGACAAGGAATATGATAAGAATGCACGTCTGGAACAAAAATAAAGCATTATTATGTTCGTCGTTGGCATTCTATCTAGCCCTTAGAATTTATAATAAAGAACTTAATAATTGTTATTTTGCTCTGGTCAAATGAAAACAATGAGTTGTTCAAATTATGACATTACTCCATGTACGATGGATAAGTTATTATAAATATTAATGGTGAAACACACATACATAACATCGACGCTAAAATGCCATAAGGCAAATGATTTGAATTCTACTTATTTGTGGAACCGCCATTTAGGTCATGTTAGAAAGGAACGCATGAAGAAACTCCATGCAGATGGATTTTTGGAGTCATTTGATTTTTGAATCATTTGGCGCTTGCAAATCTTTTCTAAAAGAGAATGACTGAAATACCGTTCATAGGCCAAGAGTTAAACGGGCAACTAACTTAGTGGAAACATGCATGATGATGTATGTGGTTCACTGGGCATAGTTGTGTGCGGGAGATTCTTCTACTTCATGAAAACTTCCAACAATGAATTGAGTATATATATGTGGATATATTCGATAAAGAAGAAGTTTGAAACATTTGAAAGGATTCAAATAAAGTTTAGCATGAAGTGGAAATCATCGTAATAGAAAAGTCAAATATCTATGATTAGATCATGGTGGAAATATTTGAATTACGAGTTTTAGCGAACATCTAAGAGAGTTATGAAATTGTTCAACAACTCACGGTTCTTGGAGTATCATAATGATGATGGAGTATCCAAGAGACGTATCCAAACTTTGTTGGATTAATGATGAGATAAAATAATATGAAGCCATTATATTTTTGTGGATTATGCTTTAGAGACTACCGCTTTTACACTAAATAGAGCATCATCATGATCCGTTGAAATGACACCATACGATTTATGGCATGGGTATGAACCCTAATAGTCTTTTCTTAAATTTTGGTATGCATAGCATAAGTAAATGAGTTTACAACCAAAATCGGATGAATGTCTTTGTTGGTTATCCCAGAGATTTAATTGGGAATTCTTACCACGAGACAAAGACAAAAGTGTTTGTCAATGTTTCTTATTTCCGAGAAATTGTTTCTAGTGAAGTATTTGAGTGGGAGGACAATATAATTTGATAAGGTTTATGAACCTGAGCATAATGATCGAGTAGCGCAAGCATCGGAATTAGTTTCGGAAGCGGCCATAACGATCATGGCTCCCATGACTACAAAGTGTTTTAGCCATGGAGATCGAAATACATATTGAATCTTGTAGGTATGGTTTACTTTGTGATCAAATAAATGATTTGTGAACAAAGGATTGATTTTGAACAATGATAAACCAACTACAAACAAAGAAGTTATGATGGGCCCCGACTCCGTTAAAATGGCTATATGCCATGAAATCCAAGATAGATAAATACTTTTTGAAAGTAAATGGATCTATAAAATTGATGGACTTGGATGGAATATCCTTAAAGAAGCTCGACTTGTCGAAAAATTGTTTACGACAAAGTTCAAAGAGTTGACTACGATAAGATTAGATCTTCCGTAGCAATGCTTATAGTCTATATGGATTATTCTAGTAATCACTACATATTTCTTTTATGAGATATGTTAGTAGGATGGCAAAATACACTACTTAACAGAAGTGTGTATTAAAGGTGTATACAAGATACAACCAAGAGTTTTGCTGGTCCGTGGAATACTAGATAGGTATACGAACTTCAATTGGATGAAGTAAGTATCACGGAGTTAGAATCTTCACCGAGATGAAATAGTCAAAGAGTTTTTTGATTTCATCAGAGACGATGAAGAGGCTTGCATTTGCAAGAAATTAAGTGGGAGCGCTAAGACACATTTATAATACTTTATGTAGGTGACATATAGTTGATTATAAATGATGTAATTATATACTTGATTAAAAGGTTTCATTGAGAATTAACTTCAATGAAAGGATATGGACTGAAACAAATTTAGTGTCAAGATCTATGAAGATAGATTGAAACACATAAATAAGTTTAAAGTCAAAGTACATATGATGGATATTGAAGTAGTTCAATATAGAAATATTAAGAAAATGTTCTTGTCATGTGAAGGTTTAACAAGACTTGAGTGTATCTGACACTCAATGAGTAAAAACACATGAGTGATTATAGATCACGAATAACATGTACACAATCAGATATCATATGCTATAAAGTGTTATGAGCATATACCAGAATGATTCATATGATGATCATTGAACGACAGTAAGAATATCCTTGAGTACTTTAGAAGAACTAAGGATATATATATATTTTTGTATGAAGAAATGACAAACAAATCGCTGTAAGATGTTACACCGATATTGGTTTTGTCACATATAAAATATAATTTCAATCTCAAATTAGACCAAGTGTTGTTTAAAAGATAGCACAATGAGCTAGAAGTTGTCTATGCTAGATTTAGAAGAGTTCTAAATATTGTGACGGAATCTACAAAAGAAGGCAGAGTATGTCATTGTTTTGACAATGACAAAGGATGTTAAGTCAAGAGGTTCTTTGAAGAACTTGGTGTATTTCCGACAGAGTCAGAACTTTGAAGCTATATTGTGTGTGACAATATTAGTGACATATTTCAGACCGCGGAATTAAGGTTCCACCAGAAGACCAAACATATTTAAGGCCGACTCATTTGGAAATGAGTGATGCGTTGAGACGCAAATGAATTACAAAATACATACGGTTCTGAGCATGTCAGATCCGTTGACTAAAACCTCTCTCGTGAGCGAAACATGATAAAGCACTAGAAGGCCAAGGTGTTATATCTTTACAAATGTAAACTAGATTATTGACTCTAGTGCAAGTGGGAGACTGAAGGAGATATGCCCTAGAGGAAATAATAAAGTGATTATTATTTATATCTTTATGTTTATGATAAATGTTTATATATCATGCTATAATTGTATTAACCGAAACATTAGTACATGTGTGATATATAGACAACAAAGAAGTCCCTAGTATGCCTCTTAAACTAGCTTGTTGATTAATGGATGATTAGTTTCATAATCATAAACATTGGATGTTATTAATAACAAGGTTATGTCATTGATGAATGATGTAATGGACACACCCAATTAAGCGTAGCATAAGATCACGTCATTAAGTTCATTTGCTACAAGCTTTCGATACATAGTTACCAAGTCCTTTCGACCATGAGATCATGTAAATCACTTATGCCGGAAGGGTACCTTGATTACATCAAACGCCACTGCGTAAATGGGTGGTTATAAAGGTGGGATTAGGTATCCGGAAAGTATGAGCTTGAGGCATATGGATCAACAGTGGGATTTGTCCATCCCAATGACGGATAGATATACTCTGGGCCCTCTCGGTGGAATGTCGTCTAAATGGCTTGCAAGCATATGAATGGTTCATAAGAGACCACATACCACGGTACGAGTAAAGAGTACTTGTCATGAGACGAGGTTGAACGAGGTATAGAGATACCGATGATCAAACCTTGGACAAGTAAAATATCGCGTGACAAAGGGAATCGGTATCGTATGTAAATGGTTCAATCGATCACTAAGTTATCGTTGAATATGTGGGAGCCATTATGGATCTCCAGATCCCGCTATTGGTTATTGGTCGGAGAGAAGTCTCAACCATGTCCGCATAGTTCGCGAACCGTAGGGTGACACACTTAAAGTTGGATGTTGAAATGGTAGTACTTGAATATGGAATGGAGTTCGAATATTTGTTCGGAGTCCCGGATGAGATCCCGGACATCACGAGGAGTTCCGGAATGGTCCGGAGAATAAGATTCATATATGGGAAGTCATTTTATGTGAATTAAAATGATCCGGAAGGTTCTACGGAAGGTTCTAGAAGGTTCTAGAAAAGTCCGGAAGAAATAAGGATGGAAGGTGGAGTCCCAAAGGGACTCCACCCACCTTGGCCGGCCAACCTAAGGGAGGAGGAGTCCCAAGTGGACTCCCCACCATGGTGGCCGGCCACCCCACCAAGGAAAGGGGGAGTCCCACTTCCCCTAGGTTTGGACACTTGGAAGGTTTTGGTTGGGGTCTTATTCGGACTCTTTGACCTAAGCCTTGGGGCTTCCACCTATATAAAGAGGGGGAGAGAGGGGCTGGCCGGCCACTCAAGCCACCACCATGGCCGCACCCCTCAAGGGTGCTCTAGCCGGCACCCTCTCCCTAAACCCTAGCGGTCTCTCTCTCCTCCACCATATCCCGCACGCTTAAGCGAAGCTCCGCCGGATTTCTCCACCGCCACCAACACCACGCCGTCGTGCTGTCGGATTCAAGAGGAGCTACTACTTCCGCTGCCCGCTGGAACGGGGAGGTGGACGTCGTCTTCATCAACAACCGAACGTGTGACCGAGTACGGAGGTGCCGCCCGTTCGTGGCGCCGGAACCGATCGTGATCAAGATCTTCTACGCGCTTTTGCAAGCGGCAAGTGATCGTCTACCGCAGCAATAAGAGCCTACTCTTATAGGCTTTGGAATCTCTTCAAGGGTTAGTCTTGATCATCCCCTCGTTGCTACCGTCTTCTAGATTGCATCTTGGCTTGGATTGCGTGTTCGCGATAGGAAATTTTTTGTTTTCTATGCAACGTTTTCCTACACAACCCTGCTGTTGGAATGTAGTGACGTGCCTTGCATCATGATGAGATTCACCTACACTATTGCGTGATTATAGGGATGTGACTGGAGCGCTGACTTTGGGACCAGACATATGACCATTGGCCCTATGTCGGACCCCTATGCCGACTCCGACAAGCTATGTCGGTTCTCCGTCCTTGACGCGTTTCATGCCAACCGAGTTAGTCCGAGTTTAAACTTGCCCGCCTTGGCGCACCGACATTGGTATGTCAGCACCCTATGTCGGCATACCTAACCCGGTCAAGATGATCTTTACCCGCAAACAAAGTTGCCCGACTTAGTCGGTTCCATAGAGTTAGTCTGGCCATTTAGGTCATACCCTTAGCCTACAGGGGGTCATCCCCTCGACAGTCCGCATGAGCGCGGTAACAAAATCGTATAAGGAATGCGCCTGGTGATGTATTTTAGAAGTAGCGGCAAGGGGATGTCAAGTCATGGGGTTATTATGTACTGCAGCTACTACACTGGACCGACCATTACAGAAATTGTTGCTAGTAGTTAAAAAATGAACTGCCACCACCTGATGCATCATAGATGAATGCGCCTCCTTCTCCACAACCAAGTGCAGCAGTGCAGCCTCCTCCACAATATTAATCAAGTGCACCACATGTTAATTAAGAGACACATCTTCTCATTTCTTCATTACAACCTTGTACTGTTACATGTAGTTATACATGAGTAACCACCAGAAGTAAGGAGTGAGCTTACAATTTCTTACCAAGATACTTTGGTTGACAATATGGCTCATCAGGTAATTAATATCATAACCAGCTTTAGTTTATTCTTAGTCATTGCTTGCTTGCATTATGTTAAGTTCCCCACGCTTAAAAATGCATAGGCAATTGTGAGACATAGGTAAGCTATGCCAACTCCAAAGTCAACCTTTATCAGTGCAATACACGGCATGGTCAACCAAGGTCAAGCATCATCAAGTACTTCTTTATACAAGGTGAGCTTGCTCAAAAATGGCTAGCAGTGTAACAAGAGAAGAACAAAGAAATGGAAGATATGAAACTAGCAATTATACATGCCAGGTACGCAGATCATGTTAGAAAAGTAGAGGAGACAACAAGGAAGATAGTTGAGCAAAATAAAAGGAAGTTTGAGCAAGCAAAAGCTAGAGCAACATATCTTTCAGCAAAGAGGGAGAAGAAAAAACAAGAATTAGCTGGAATCAACAAGCTTGCAAGATCAAAACCTAGAAATATTATACTCCCTCCGTTCCTTTTTATAATGCCTATTGTTTTTTCGTATTTGTTTCAGAATATAAGAGTAAAGCTATGTTTTTTTTTGCAAAGAAACCCTTCCACCGACCAGGTCAAGTCCAGAAAATCTGGAAAACGATCTGGTCATGTATTTCTAAGATCTGTTTTCAATTTCCTATTTTTTCTGTGATATCGTTAGGGGGTTTTGTGTCAAAATAAGGCTCGCGCTAATTTCCGTGCCAAAAAACAATAGGCACTATAGAAAGGAACGGAGGGAGTATCAAAAGTTAAGAGAGACATTGTTGCGAAGATAAGATTGGAAGCTGCAGAGAAGAACAAGATGGCATCACAACAAAAAGAAACACAAAGAGATGCATCAAGACTTGCACCTAGACCTGGAACAAGCACAGCCTCAACCTACCGAGATGGTGGATAATGCTCAAGATTTTGTCTCTCAAAAAACTAAAAAAGATGAACATGTTCGATGAGCTTACGGACCCCATCACGAGGTGAACTTGTAATCATCCTATTTTTATCTAGAACCTTATGATCTATTGCAAAACATGTTGGCATTGTCATTTTGTGAGTGCAAAACAAGCCACATTAGCACTTATGTAACCTATGACAAAAACCTTTGAACCGTCAGGTTTGAACTCATCTATTTGAGCTATCTATGTTATTTCAAGTGTTGACAATCAATTGCCAGGTTTTAGCTATGTTTTATTTTCAATGTTTGATCTTCGTCAAAAATCTCTTCTTAGGATTATGTATGTTTGTACATCCTTTTAATCCAGGTTATTGATAATTTGAAATGCCAAATCAAACCTTTTAATTTCCAAGTTTATACTCTTTCTTTGTCAGGATACATATATCAGAAGTAACAAACAAACATTGAGCCTTCTTCTTCATAACATTATTGCACATTCTTGTTCATTACATGTTCAATTTTCAGATATCATCTCTCAAACTACCACAAAAAACAAAACTAGACACTAGACCAAATTGCATCTCTCAAACTAGGTGACTAGACATTCAACAAACTACATCACTAGATCAAACAATATCTCCAAAACTTGCATATTTGAATCTTGTTTCATTTGTTCAGAATGAGAATCAACAATAAATATCAAGCAAAATATCCCCATTATGATCTTCATAAGAAGAACCCGCACCTTCACTTCATCTACCAATGCCACTGTTCCTGATCACCATCTCCTGCTTACCTCCAGGTCCCCCATCTTCTTTTGCTTCCCTTTCAACCTGCCTAAGCTGCATCCCCTCCACCCTTTCCTCATCCCATCCAAGTGCTTCAACTGCAACATATCATTGTAGATAATCATGTTAAAACAACTAAGCAACATACTCTAGTTTCAAATGCCAAAAACTGTAGACGTGCTATCCAATTCAAACCGCAACATTGTCAAATGAGTGTTCTTTCAACACACCATTCTTCAATCCAACACGAAAAATGTCCAAAATTTATATAAGCAAGATAACTGCTTTTTAGGTCAGATCCTACCCCATGATGTCGACACTTGTAGTACATCCAGCCGGTGTGCTCCAACGTCCCGGAGAAGATGCACTTCACCGTCTTGTGGCAGTCGAGGCAATGGATGAGCGGAATGAAGGGAGCCCGGTGGCGGAGCACATAACTACTCGTGCTGGCGCTTGCCATGGCAACGAAGTTCTGACGAATCCCTTCCTCCTCCAGGGATGGCGATCTCCGATCGCGCTCGATTTTGGGTTCAGACAAATAGGGGATTTTATTGTGGATTTAGGACAAAGAGGGAAAGAAATTCAGCGGGCAAGGTGTACTTATTCGGTGACGCTTTCGCACATAACACCTCCTCCTTGTGGCCTGGCAGCTGGGTCCCGAGCATGCCAGGTCCCTAGATACAAATAGTGATTGTAGATTACTTGGTAATTGTCTTTGATGACCGTCACTATGTGTAACTCTTCTATGGTGACCGTTTTGAGATGCTCTGACAAGTAGCAAGATTGATGATGTATTATACTCCTATAATTTTTTTGTAAATGCAGTGCTCCATATATACATGGTTTGATTGACGTCGTCTGACAAAATATTTGCTAGTGCATGCAGTCACTTAAGAATAATTTTGCACTCTGACTGTGCGTAGCAATCCTAACTTTATTGGTGCAGGAGTATTGACGAATGCTACTATGCTAGTGCAACAATATTCCATGATTTTATGATCAGAGCAAATGGGTTTGATGAAGTTTAGTTTCAGCATTCTCCATGAGAAGCTAATATGGGGGCACATGAGGTAGCTAGGTCCCTTTCATGTAAAAATATAAATATCACATAATAAAATACAACAAAAAAGAAATAAACATCAAAACAAAGAAAAATCAGCTAATGAAGGAAAACCATGCATTAGATCGAACTGTCCCTCCATCGCGGTGCTTCACGCAATGAGCCCCTATTTGCCGCTATGGGTTTCACTTAAGGGCCGATGCTGGCAGCGGCGCGGTCGATTTCCGCAGCTTAATGCATCCTAGATGTAGGCCAGCCCGTTAACATGAGGCTTCGTTGCGAGGATCGGGTACGGTATTTTGCACATGTTTTTTCCATTATTTCTTCCGCTCACTGCTGTTTGGTTCACGACAATGCGTCCGTTTCTTTTGGTTTTCTTTTACGAATTTTTCTGTTTCCATTTTATTCTTGTTTGTCCAATTTAATTTTCCCTTTGTCTTTATTTTTCAATATTTCATTTTATGCTTGATGTGTTTTTTTGAGTTTTCTATATTCTCCATTTTATGTTCTTCTTTTCCATCAATATTTTTCATGAAAATACTTCAAAAAAATCATGTTCAAGAAACAGGAAAAAATTCAAAAAGATAGTAAAAATAGAAAATTAAAAACAAAAACAAAAAGTAAGAGTAAAAGTAAAGGAAAAAACTGAAAATAAAAAACAAGAGGAAAAAATATTAAATAAATTAGGGAAAAAAATGAAAAATATGTAAAGGTAAAAATATAAAATATCATGGAAGAAAATACAGCATAAACTAAATATAAAATAAATTTAAAATAGAAATAAACATCAAAACAAAGAAAAGTCAACAGAGAAGGAAAAATCCGCATCAGATCGAGCTAGCCCACCATCGCGGTGCTTCACGGAGTGAGCCCCTATTTACCGCTACAGGTTTCACTTAAGGATCGATGCTGGAAGCGTGTAGACTCTTTGCGGCGCGGTCGACTTGCGCTGCTTGAAGCTTCATATACACCTGGGTTGGCGCATTAACATGGGGCTCCATTGCGAGGGACCAGGTACTGTATTTTGCACATGTTTTTCCCATTATTCATTTCACTTGCCATTGTCTGATTCGCCCCGCTGCACCAGTTTCTGCTGGTTTCCTTTTACTAATTTTCTATTTTCTATTTTCATTTTATTTTTATTTTTCCAATTTACTTTTGCCTTTTGCTTACTTTTTCAATATTCAATTTTATGCTTGATTTTTGTTTTTTTTGAGTTTTTTATATTCTCCACTTTATGTTGCCATCAAAATTTATTCATCAACATACTTAAAAAAAAGCATGTTCAAGAAATAGAAAAAAATCAAAAAGACAGTGAAAATTAGAAAATTAAAAACAAAAACAAAAAATAAAAGTGAAGTAAAAGTAGGAAAACAAAAACTGAAAAGAACAAAAAAGGGGAAAAAACTGGAGCAGCCCTCCATGCCACTTTCTAAAAAGGAACACAGCGACTGTAGCGACTAACTGGGCCTGGCGCATTACCGGGTCCCTGTGCGGCGTGAGCCTTCCGCAGCGCAATGGGCGGTCTATAGGATTTGGCCTAATGCCACCAGCCCATCATAAACGAGCATGCTTGATCCTTCCTGGGAGGTTCGGCCATCCTTCGCTCCTTTCGTAAACGGGAAGACCAGCCTATAACTTGACAGTGATATAACTATGCTCAAATGTGAGAAAACATGCTCTACTGGCATTACCTTGACCTGCAGTAATCAGCAGAAAAAAGGAGGAAGTGATCTAACTTCATAGCCGTATTGGAAATGCATTAGTGGGTGTCATGGTAAGCTAATTGGCATGCAGGCCAACAAGTAGTCGCCGGAGCTTCAAATATACTTACTCCTCTAATCATTCTCGAAAAAATAATACTCTTCTAAGCTGTAACAAAATCGCTAGTTTTGCCAGGTCCAAGTCGTGTTCATTATACAGTTTTGAACACTGCCTCCTCGAAATAGGCTTTCACCACGCTTTAGAAATAAAGCCGCAACGGCCGAACCGATACATGTGGAGAGGAGAACCTCTTACAAAACAGATCAAAGAAAAAACAAAAACGTTGCACTGGAGATATTGAAACGAGACTAGTCAAGTCGGGGCTCCACAACGGTGCCCCCAAGAGGGTAACGACGCACTGCGTCGCCGCCTTCGAGACTGCAACTTCTGGGTTTTCACATGAAGCCGTATCGCGGGGAGAATATCCACAACGACGCCCCCAAATGGGCTACGACACCACGGGCATCACCGGCTTTCGCATGGAAGCATCCTCACACCGCCAAGAACTCAGCCGCCCGCTACCCCTGCGCAAGGTTTCCGAACCGTGATCTGGAGCTGCCAAAGCCGAAGCACCGCCAACACCAGGATCCCCCACCGTCCGCTCCACGCCATCCCCATGACCGAAGAGTGAGACCACCATATGGATTCCTGTTGATGCGCCGTATGATCACGTATGCCAAGTAAACCGCGGGCATCTGAGAATCTCCATGAAATATGATTGTTCTGATCACCGGTGCCCGTGGGTGGAGATCGGTTGCTAACCTGTGGATTCCTGTAGAGCTACAACTAGTACATGCGGAGGATTCCATTAGCTGACAGCTCAATAGATAATCGGACCTGTGATGCAGAAGGATGCAAGTTCAGGAAGTTCAGAGTGGACTAGGAAGGTGAGGAAGGATCGCCGTCCCGACCTCTGATTCTGGATGAATTCAGTTATAGCCAAAGTCAAGTGAGAGTTACAACATGATTTCCTCTAGAGTAGTCTGTCATATTCGGATGACAGATCAGAATCGACATGTACTACTTTGTTCAAACTTGTACCTCAAACGTTTCTACATCTTCGATCGATTACTAGAAGTAGACTGGGTACTAGAGTTTGCAACTCTCAACGTCTCGCAATTGACAGTTTTTGACACAAGAAGGAGAATTCCACTGACAAACTAGACTATTTACATCTGAACATTTTCAACGACGTCTAAGGATGATTCGATCCAAAGTTCAGACTAGCGCGTACGCAGGCTCTACTAGGAAGGAGTCGATGAAGTCGAACTCCGTCCGGCTAAAGCCGACGCTGGCCGGTGCCATCCCCATGGTCTGGAAGGCCCCTTCCGCCGGCGACGACGGCACGGAGAGCGGCGGTGGCGCCCATACGGACGCCGAGAGCAGCCGCCGGGCCTTCCAGCCGAGCACGATCTTGTTCGGTGTCGTCTCCTCCACCGTGTACCCGTCGTTGAACAGGCCGAGGAGTAGCCTGGCCTGGCTGTGGTTGAAGCAGCTGAGCGGCACGGCCTTGAACCCGCTCCCGCGCATCCACTCTCCCCACCCGCGCCTCCCCTCGCCGTCGGCGCCGTCCATCCCTCGGTACGCGCGGCTCACGGCGCCGGCGATGTTGGGGGCGAGGATGACCCGCTCCACCAGGCCGCGCACCCGGCTCTGCGTCGGGAACCCGGCCTCCAGCGAGTCCCACACCGCTGAATACCGGTGCAGCTCCTCCATGAAGCGGCCCACGAAGCCGCCCGCCGCCTCCTCCTCGTTCTCCTTCTCCGCTTCCCCTTCCTCCTCCACCACCGTCACCACCTTGGCACCGAGCGCGGCCATGCCGGTCAAGAACGACGCCACCGAGCCAGGCGGACGTCTGATGCTGGTCGTCGCCGCGGCTTGGTGGAGTATGCAGTTGCCCACGAGGGTCTCCCCCTTGACCAATCGGACCGTCGTCGGCCTGAACATCTCGTCCGAGTCCAGACGGCAATGGCCGAACGAGAAGGGCTGCCCGATGGATCCCGCGAAGGCCGCGAGCCGCCGTCCGGCCTCCTGGACCGCCCGTGCGCCGCCACCACCGCCTCTCGTGACAGCGGTGATGCGCAGGTGGGGAGGCGACACGCCGTCGGGGCGCGACGTCATGGCCTGCATCAGGGACGACCACTGGATGCCCTCGGCGAGGTCGTAGTCGACGATGTGTACGCGCCGGTCGCCCGCCACCGCCTCGAGGATCGCCTGGTTGGCGGTGAAGTGGCCGAACTTCATGTAGGGTGACATGTCCTGGAGCATCTGGAATGCGGTGAGCACGTCGCCGGTGTTGTGGTGAGAGGCGGCAACGGCGGACTGCCTACCGGCGACGGCGTGGGATCCATCGAGGAGGCCCTGGAGCGCGTCGGTGAAGTGCGCGGCGAGGCGCTCCATGTTGGAGGCGCCGGCGTTGGCGCCGGTGGCGGAGACCATGTCCTTGAGCCGAACCAATATCACCCGTGCCAGCTCCCGGCTCTTGTGCGGGCCGGAGAGCGCCTCGGCGGCCGCCATGAGCAGGTGCAGCAGCCGGAGGCCCTTCTCGGGGTTGCACTCCTGCTGCAGGTCGTCGAGCTGCACGGGCGTGCCGGGGTTCGTGGTGGTGGTGCTGCTCGGGTTGGAGCAGGATGGCCCGTCCGGGAACAAGGCCAGGTGGTCGGCACCGATGAGACTGTCGTCGCAGAGCATGGACTCGATGAGGCCGTGGAGGTCATGGCCGGTGCCGTCGTCGGAGCAGAAGGCGCCCCAGTCGCCGACGGGGGACAGCGCATTCCAGGGGTAGAGCCCCATGCCGTCGTCGAGGGAGGATGAGGAGGGGGAGGTGGTGATGGAGCTGCAGCCGGAGATCTCGAGCTCCCCGATCACATCCTCCATGGTCACGTCCATGGCGGTCTACTCTGTGTTTGTCACGCTGTGCTGCGTGGCTTGGTGTTGGGAATGTTTTGGCGCGTGGGAACAGAAGGTATCGAGCGCCGGTGGGCAGGGAGCACGGATTAACTTCACAAGTAGAGGAGTACACGGTGGATCGCTTATTTATAGCCGGTGCCGCCACAGCGAGCGCCGGCCCGGCCGTGACTAGGTCGAGCGAGGCACTATAGCAGGTGCGCCTAAAATGGGAACCAACATCGATGGTGCACCGGTTCTGCCACTCTCGGACACCGGCAGGGCATTTGGGCCTAAAATATTTGACGAGATGGACGGATTTTGTTTTTCTCGTTAGACCGTACAGTACATGGTGAAGTTCGCCCACTGGACATTAATAATCCACCGTTTCTCTCCCCGTAGATAGAGTAAAACCTAGGGCTTCTTCTTCTCTCTCTCACCCTCTCAGACTATCTAAGCATGTATACTCATAGGACCAAGTGGGCCTAATCATATGGTGTCCTCCCTTTGTCTAAAATAGACATATGACGCCATGAGATCCTTTTCTTTGTTGACATGTGACGCCATGAGATCAATGCACACTAGTTTGCACAAGAAACTGATCACAAAGGATTTGGGAGGCATGGAATAAAAGGTACGGGGAGATATGGTGAGTGATCGAGTACAAAAACGGGGAGATATGGAGATATGTCGACTATTAGTTTAGTCTGAATTTGGTACTCTCCAATAGATTATGCCATTGGTTACACTTATATTAAAGTAGACATAATGAAAACATTGAACTTATGTTGATGTGCAAACACACAGTGCAGAGTTGCTAGGGATACGAGCACCATTTTGAATAAGGACTCTCGGTCTATGGAAGTTGTCATTTCTGCCACGAGACCGGCTTTTGTGAACATGGGGGCATGTGAACCCACTTTTTGAAAATTTCTGTTTGTGATGTCAAAACATGTTTCAAAAATCGAACATAAAATGATTTCCCAGATGATCTCAAATATGTGCCCTGGGCATGAGTTTCGTGACGAAAAAACATTTTATTTTGCCTCGGCAAAAAAGTGAAATTTTGCAGGGCTATATAGCAGTATATATGTGACGTATTTTGTCTTTTTAGATTCTAAAATAAAAAAGTGGTTTCTGCGCGAAAACTTCTACGCACACATGAAACATGCGTACGTACCCGGATATTTTTATTTCAGAATTTTTTCACATTTCGAAAATGCATTTCCAACTAGGGTTCACATGCACCCAGGTTCAAACCAGACTTTTCCTTTCTGCCACCCGCTTGTTTGTTGTTTCCTTGGTGTTGGTGTCTTTTTCTGTGTGCTGGTCGTCCCCTCTTATGGGCTTATGCGGGCATGACCTTCTACTCCAATACGTAGAATTATCCGGTATGGGCCTATGCTAAGTATTAATTATAACGCTGTTCTAATTAAATTGTATTTTCTAATAGAGAATGTTTCTTGAATTCTTGGACAATTGCATAAACCGTATGGGTGCAGATTACATATGTGTGTCTGTCTATAACTAACATTCATATGTATCATTGTAGACATCTCTAAAGTGTACAATAAAAACATATGAATAGCACTTTCTAGTGCGGAAATTCAATTCGGCTCCCGGGTGCATATGCTCCCTCTATCAAAAAGTTATATTTCGAAATGTCGAAAAATTTTGACAAAAAATTCTACATGTACATCTCCACAATATACGTACGTTCGTCAAGTTTCGCGAGGAACCAACATGTTTTGTGGTCTGTGTAAAAAAGATAAAATTTATCTCCTGAAAAGCCTTATTTTCAGCATCTAATTTTGTCTTTTTTACACACGTCACACGACAAGTCGGATTTTTATGAAACAACTTTGTGAGCGTGTAGCACGTGAAGATGTACGTTCGAATTTTTCGTTTCAATTTTTTGAAATTTCAAAATATATGTAACATGCATTTCAAAATAAAGGGAGCATATGCTCCCATGTGCTAAAACATCATTCCCTAGCTTTCTAGTGTATGATTACACATAAAGAAACTTATAGAGTATAAACTGACCTTTTACCATTGATTTTTTACCGGTGTTGGCATCGTCAAATGTATCTCATTGTGTATATGCTTTGTATTTTTTGCTGGAATATTATAGCTTATAGTAACCACCGAAAAACATTAAAGAGCTTTGGATTGGATTTCCCCTTTGGATTATACTACTATTTGATATGCTCACATGAAATGTGCTTGGCATGATATAGTGTACACAAATGCTCCTTCCAATTCTTCAAATAAAAGTCATGCACGAAAAAAACCTTGTTAACTTATATACAAACATTTAGTATGTGCATCACAGGGAAACTAGCAGCTATCCTAACGAAACTTGGCGCCTACCATAATTTGGCTTATTCCTAGGTGGTACACACTTTCGGTTCCTTGTTCATGGACTTGCTCCTATACAATCAGTTCTTTTTGAGATATTTCATAATCTCTTGGGCATAGAAAAGTACGTGGTTACTAGTATGCTTAGTATTCGGGGGTCTTTCTACACTTGAGACCCGGGACGGTCGCCCTGTTTACCCGTCCTATGCACCGGCCCTGATCAAGCCTTGAAATTCTTGCGTCGGCTCCAAGGCCGTCCAGAGTAACTAGTATCATGCAAATCACAAATAGAGCACGGAGGCCTGTCACAAAGTCAGTTGCCACAAGGAAGATTTATTTTATATATTAAAACAAGCATATGTCATTTTTTTTTAGATAAAGGAGCATCGCCCCAGCCTCTGCATCAATTGATGCACACGGCTTATTTTATTAACGAAAGTATCCAAAGCACCAAAGATTCAACATCACTTATTACATTCACGGATCAGCTAAAGTGGCTACATGAATCAGCCAATAGAAAATACGGCACACAGGCCCTCTATGCATTTGCTATTCTATTAAGATGTCGCCACCCAGTAGCCTGGAAAAAGAAGTCCTGAGCAACCACTAGCATCCGGGAAAACCCATTGCTGAATCGAATGAACAACTCGCCGGATAACCTGCAAAAAATTAGTTCCATTTTGTTTGTTAAAAATAATATCATTTCTACTCCTCCAAATCGACCAACAAAGAGCTGATACCCCAATTCAAATTTTCTGTTTATCATTCTTTCGTACTTCATTAAGCCATCTACCAAACATATTAGTAATATTAGCTGGTGGAGGAATGTTATAAGTTAAATACATCATGTAGGGATTCGTAGCATAGAAAACAAAAAAATTTCTACCGCAAGAACGAATAACAAGCCAAGATCTAATCTACTAGATGGTAGCAACGAGGTGAAGATCAACATACCCTCAAAGATCGCTAAGCGTTAACGAGATAAATCTCGTGGTGGATGTAGTCGATCACTTGCTGCTTTCAAAAGCGCGTAGAAGATCTTGACGGTGCCACAATCGGGCAGCACCTCCGCACTCGGTCACACGTACGGTGTTGATGACGACGTCCTTCTCCCCGTTCCAGCGGGCAGCGAATGTAGTAGATCCTCCTCGGAATCCCGCCAGCACGACGGCGTGGTGACAGTGGTGGTGGAATCTCCGGCAGCGCTTCGCCGTAAGCACCGCGAGAGAAGAGGGAGGAGGGTGTAGCTAGGGTTTGGGAGAGAGGAGGGGCACTTGGGCGCCGGCCTTGGGTGCCCTTGGTGGTGCGGCTCAAGAGGTGGCCGGCCCCCTCCCTCTCCTCCTTATTATATAGGTGGAACCCCTAGGGTTTTCCCAATGATTCGAATAAGAGTCCAACTCAAAAACTTACCATATAGTGAAACCTAGGGGAAGTGGGACTCCTCCCTTTCCTTCCCCTATGGCCAGCCATGGAGGTGGAGTCCACCATGGACTCCACCTTCCCCTTTGGCTGGCCGGCTAGGGTTGGTGGAGTCCATCCGGGACTCCACCTTCCATGGTGATTTCTTCCGGAACGTTCTAGAACATTCTAGCGCCTTCCATAAATGCTCCGGATCATTTCCAAACTTGGAAATTGACTTCCTATATATGAATCTTATTCTCCGGACCATTTTGGGACTCCTCATGATGTCCTGGATCCCATCCGAGACTCCGAACAACATTCGAACTCCATTCCATATTCCATATCTACTTAAAACGACATCAAACCTTAAGTGTGTCACCCTACGGTTCGAGAACTATGCGGACATGATCGAGACTCCTCTCCGATCAATAACTAATAGCGGGACCTGCAGATTCATAATAGCTCCCACATATTCAACGATGACTTTGTGATCGAAAGAACCATTCACATAAAATAACAATTCCCTTTGTCTCGCGATATTTTACTTATCCAAAGTTTGATCGTCGGTATCTCCATACGTTCAACATCGTTACTGATAAGTACTCTTTACTCGTACCGTGATATGATATCTCTTGTGAACCAGTCACATGCTAGCAAGCTAATCAGATATCATTCCACCGAGAGGGCCCAGAGTATATCTATCCGTCAATAGGATGGACAAATCCCACTATTGATACAAGTGCCTCAACCCTATACTTTCCGAACACTTAATGCCACCTTTATAACAACCCATTTACGCAGTAGTGTTTGGTGTCATCAAAGCATCCATCTGGTGTAGGTGATTAACAAGATCTCATGGTCGAAGGATTAAGTTACTATGCATATTAAAGCTTGAAGCACAAAGAACTAAATGACTTGATCATATGCTACGCTTACTATGGGTGTATGTCCATCACATCATTCACCTAATGATATGACCTTGTTATTAATAACATCCAATGTTTATGATCAGGAAACCATGATCACCTATTAATCAACAAGCTAGTTTAACAAGAGGCTTACTAGGGACTCCTTTATGTTTACAAAACACACAAGTATTAATGTTTCCGGTTAATACAATTATAGCATGTGATGTAAACATTTATCATGAACACTAAGACATTATAATAAACACCTTTATTATTGCCTCTTGGGCATATCTCCAACAGTCTCCCACTTGCACTAGAGTCAATAATCTAGTTTACATTTGTAAAGATATAACACCTTGGCCTTCTGGTGCTTATCATGTTTGCTTATGGGAGAGGTTTCAGTCAACGAATCTGACATACTCAGAAACATATGTATTTTGCAATTCATTTGCGTCTCGACGCATTACTCAGTTTTTCAAAATGAGTCGGCATTAATCGAATATGTTTGGTCTTCTGGTGGAACCTTAATTCCGCGGTCTGAAATATGTTACCAATATTGTCACATACAATACAGTTTCATAGTTCTGACACTACTGGAACTACACCAAGTTCTTAATGAACTCCTGGATTCAAACATCATCGGTCATTGTCAAAACAATGAGATACTCTGTCTTCGTTTGTAGAATCCGTCACAATATTTAGAACTCATCTAAATCTAGCATAGACTCTTTCTAGCCCATTGTGCTACCTTTTAATGAACACATTAGCCTAATTGAGATTGAAATTATTTTTATATGTGACCAAACTAATATTGGTGTAACACCTTACAACGATTCGTTTGTCATTATCCCATATAAACTATATATATATCCTTGGTTCTGACAAAGCACTCAGGGATATTCTTACTGTTGTCCAATGATCAATATATGAATCATTATGATATATGCTCCTAACACCTTCGAACATAGGACATCTGATTGTGTACATATTATCCGTGATCTAAAATCACTCATGTGTTTTTACTCATTGAGTGTTAAATACACTCAAGTCTTGTTTAAACATCCAGATGGAAAAGAACACCTTCTTAACGTTTTCATATGAACTACTTCAATATTCATTCTATGTACTTTGACTTAAACTTATTATGCGTTTCAATCTATCTTCATAGATCTTGACGCTAAATAGGTTTTTAGTCCATATCCTTTCATTGAAGTTGATTTTCAATGAAACCTTCTAATCATATCAAGTACATGATTACATTATTTATAATCAACGATATGTCATCTTCATAAAGTATTATAAATATGTCTCAGCGCTCCCACTTAATTTCTTGCAAATGCAAGCTTCTTCATCGTTTATGATAAAATCATAACTCTTTGATTATTTCATCCGGTGAAGATTCCAACTCCGTGACACTCACTTCATCCAGTGAAGTTTGTATACCTTTCTAGCATTCTACGGACTAGCAAAACTCTCAGTTGTATCTTGTATACACCTTTAATACATACTTCTGATAAGGAATGTAATTCTGCCATCCTACTAACATATCTCATAAAAGAAATATGTAGCGATTACTAGAACAATCCGTATAGACTACAAGCATCGCTGCGAAAGATCTAATCTTATAGCATTCAACTCTTTAAACTTTGTCATAAACAATCTTTTGACAAGTCGAGCTTCTTCAAGGATATTATATACAAGTCTATTTATAGATCTATTTACTTTCAAAAGTATTTTAGAAACTATCTTGGATTTCATGGCTCTTAGCCATTTTAACGGAGTCAGGGCCCATCATAGCTTCTTTGTATGTAGTTGGTTTATCATTGTTCAAAATCAATCCTTTGTCCACGAATCATTTATTTGATCACAAAGTAAACCATATCTACAAGGTTCAATAGGTACTTCGATCTCCATGACTATAACATTTTGTATACATGGGAGCCATGATCGTTGTGGCCGCTTCCGGAACCATTTATGATGCTGCGCTACTCTGATCAGTATGCTCAGGTTCATAAACCTTATCAAGTTCTATTGTCCCCCCACTTAAATATTTTGCTAGAAACAATTTCTTGGAAATAAGCAAGAAACATCGACAAACACTTTTGTCTTTGACTTCATAGTGGAAAGAATTCCCAATTTGTTCTCTGGGATAACCAACAAAGACATTCATCCGATTTTGGTTGTAAACTTATTTACTTATGCTATGCATACCAAAATTTAAGAAAGGACTATTAGGGTTTATACCAATGCCATAACTCATATGGTGTCATTTCAACAGTTTATGATGACGCTCTATATAGTGTAAAAGCGGTAGTCTCTAAAGCATATTCCACAAAATATAATGGCATTATTTTATTTTATCTCATCATTAATCCAACAAGGTTTGGATACGTCTTTCGAATACTCCATCATAACTATGGTGTTCCAAGAAATGTGAGTTGTGGAACAATTTCGTAACTCTCTTAGATGTTCGCTAAAACTCGTAATTCAAATATTTCCACCATGATCCAATCATAGATATTTGACTTTTCTATTACGATGATTTCTACTTTATGCTGAAATTTATTTGAATCTATTCAAATGTTTCAGAATTCTTCCTCATTGAATAAATATATCCTTATATATACACTCAATTCATTGATGGAAGCTTTCATGAAGTAGAAGAATCTTCCGCACACAACTATGCCCAATGAACCACATACATCATCATGTATGTTTCCACTAAGTTTAGTTGCATGTTCAACTCTTGGCCTATGAACAGTATTTCAGTCATTTTCTTTAGAAAAGATTTGCAAATGCCAAACGATTCAAAATCAAATGACTCCAAAAATCCATTTTCATGGAGTTTATTCATGCGTTCCTTTCTAACATGACCTAAATGGCGGTTTCACAAATAAGTGAAATTCAAATCATTTTCCTTATGGCATTTTAGCGTCAGTGTTATGCATGTGTGTTTCACCATTAAGATTTATAATAACTTATTCATCATACATGGAGTAAGGTCATAATTTGAACAACTCATTGTTTTCATTTGACCAGAGCAAAATAACAATTATTAAGTTCTTTATTATATATCTGAAGGGCTAGGTAGAATGCCAACGACGAACATAATAACACTTTATTTTGTCCAAACATGCATTATTACCATATTCCTTATCAGTCACTTAGGCCATTGTATTCTTGTATTGCGTTGTGTTGTATGAAATCTCATACCAACCAATATGGTATAAATACCCAAGAACTTCATTGTGTGACTAATCAAAGAATACATTCATAACATGTATATCATCTATATACACCTGAGCTAGACTTTCTAGTCTTTTCTTTCTTTCTGCCAAAATCCTTTTATAGTTTCTCTTTAGACTTTCCTCATATTTCTGAAAACACTTCAACATCAATAACTTCTAGGCTTGTTGGTCAAATATCAATAACCTTGAGGTTCGCACTTTGAAGTTGATCATCACATGACAAGTGTTCCGGATTTCACTATTAGTAACTTTTAATGTGATGAACAATTTCACTCATAGTTTTACCCATCAAATCATGACAACTTCATTATGAAGCTATTATGGCTTACATGGATATGCGAATAATGTTAGTGCCCAACTAGTTGGAGGATCGGGACGCCTGGCGTCTTCAACCTTCGTACATTCCCATAAAACTTATGAGTTTATGTAGTCTCACTAAATTATATTTTATTATCTTGTAATAAGGTCTTAGATATCACATATATCTCACACCTTGCTTATTTCTGAAAACAAACTTTTGAGCTCCTTACTTTTCAAACAGATTTGAACATCAAGTTTCACAGAGACAAGATAATTTTAGATACTAATTGAAACCATTGTTTTTCTAATCAACAATTTGAGGATTATCAAAAGTTTGCTATAGGACTTAATTATTTCTTGATTCTTTAACAATACGGTACCAGTCCGTAAAGTTACAGACTTAATAGTATTTCTATCTCAGTTACAAGCCTAGCGTAAAGTAGAAAACGGATGCCAATTCTACAAAATTAATTCAAATACAATTTAGACTTTGTTCAGGATGAATTGAGTTTACTATTAATTCTTAAATTAACTAGGTGAACTCCCACTTAAAACAACATCCCTCGTGTTGCCTTAGTGATTACACGAACCAAATTCACTACACCAAGTCCGATCATCACGAGAGATGATGTAGCTTCAATGGAGAACATCAACATGTTCATCATATCATCTATATGATTCATGCTTAACCGTTCGGTCTTCCGTGTTCCGAGGCCATGTTTGTACATGCTAGGCTCGTCAAGTCAAACCCTAGTTTTCGCATGTGCAAATCTGGCTTGCACCCGTTGTATGCACACGTTGAGTCTATCACACCCGATCATCACGTGATGCTTCGAAACAACGAGTCTTAGCAACGGTGCTAACTAAGGATGAACACTTTATTATCTTGATTTTTAGTTAGAGGGATCATCTTATAATGCTACCGTCGCGATCTAAGCAATATAAGATGCATAAAAGGATTAACATCACATGCAATTCATATGTGATATGATATGGCCCTTTAGTCTTTGCGCCTTTGATCTTCATCTCCAAAGCACGGACATGATCTCCATCATCAACGGGCATGATCTCCATCATCGTCGGCGTAGCGTCAAGGCCCATGGCGCCGTCTTCATGGTTGTTCACCACATGTAGCAACTGTTACAACTACTTTAAAATAATACTACTACATAAAATATAAAGACAACCATAAGGCTCCTGCCGGTTGCCACAATACAATAATGATCATCTCATACATATTCATCATCATATCATGGCCATATCACATCACCAAACCCTGCAAAAAACAAGTTAGACGCCTCTATTTTGGTTTGCATATTTTATGTGGTTTAGGGTTTTCGAGTAAGATCCAATCTACCTACGAACATGAAACACAACGCTGATACTAGTGTTGTCAATTGAAATAGTAAATTGAATCTTAACTATGGTGAGAGAGACAGACACCCGCAAAGCCACTTATGCAATACAAGTTGCATGTCAAGCGTGGAGCAGGTCTCATGAACGCGGTCATGTAAAGTTAGCCCGGGCCGCTTCATCCCACCATACCGCAAGATGCAAAGTACACATAACAAGAGACAACAAAAGCATCAACGCCCACAAAACTATTGTGTTCTACTCGTGCAACCAATCTATGCATAGACATGGCTCTGATACCACTGTAGGGAATCATAGCATAGTAAACAAAAAATTTCCTACCGCAAGAACGAATAACAAGCCAAGATCTAATCTAGTAGATGGTAGCAACGAGGTGAAGATCAACATACCCTCGAAGATCGCTAAGCGTTAACGAGATAAATCTCGTGGTGGATGTAGTCGATCACTTGCCGCTTTCAAAAGCGCGTATAAGATCTTGACGGTGCCACAATCGGGAAGCACCTCCGCACTCGGTCACACGTACGGTGTTGATGACGACGTCCTTCTCCCCGTTCCAGCGGGCAGCAGATGTAGTAGATCTTCCTCGGAATCCCGCTAGCACGACGGCATGGTGACGGTGGTGGTGGAGATCTCTGGCAGCGCTTCGCCGTAAGCACCACGAGAGAAGAAGGAGGAGGGGGTAGCTAGGGTTTGGGAGAGAGGAGGGGCACTTGGGTGCCCTTGGTGGTGCGGCTCAAGAGGTGGCCGGCCCCTCCCTCTCCTCCTCATTATATAGGTGGAACTCCTAGGGTTTGCCCAACGATTCGAATAAGAGTCCAACTCAAAAACTTACCATATGGTGAAACCTAGGGAAGTGGGACTCCTCCCTTTCCTTCCCCTATGGCCGGCCATGAAGGTGGAGTCCACCATGGACTCCACCTTCCCCTTTCGCTGGCCAGCTAGGGTTGGTGGAGTCCATCCGGGACTCCACCTTCCATGGTGATTTCTTGTAGAAGGTTCTAGAACATTCTAGCGCCTTCCATAAATGCACCGAATCATTTCCAAACTTGGAAAGTGACTTCCTATATATGAATCTTATTCTCCGGACCATTCCGGGACTCCTCGTGATTCCATGGATCCCATCCGAGACTCCGAACAACATTCAAACTCCATTCCATATTCCATATCTACTTAAAACGACATCAAACCTTAAGTGTGTCACCCTACGGTTCGAGAACTATGCGGACATGATCGAGACTCCTCTCCGATCAATAACTAATAGCGGGACCTGGAGATCCATAATAGCTCCCACATATTCAACGATGACTTTATGATCGAAAGAACCATTCACATAAAATAACAATTCCCTTTGTCTCGCAATATTTTACTTATCGGAAGTTTGATCGTCGGTTCTCCATACCTAGTTCAACATCGTTACTGATAAGTACTCTTTACTCGTACCGTGATATAATATCTCTTGTGAACCAGTCACTTGCTTGCAAGCTAATCAGATATCATTCCACCGAGAGGGCCCATAGTATATCTATTCGTCATTAGGATGGACAAATCCCACTATTGATACAAGTGCCTCAACCCTATACTTTCGGAACACTTAATGCCACCTTTATAACAACCCATTTACGTAGTAGTGTTTGGTGTCATCAAAGCATCCATCCGGTGTAGGTGATTAACAAGATCTCATGGTCGAAGGATTAAGTTACTATGCATATTAAAGCTTGAAGCACAAAGAACTAAATGACTTGATCATATGCTACGCTTACTATGGGTGTATGTCAATCACATCATTCACCTAATGATATGACCTTGTTATTAATAACATCCAATGTTCATGATCATCTATTAATCAACAAGCTAGTTTAACAAGAGGCTTACTAGGGACTCCTTTATGTTTACAAAACACACAAGTATTAATGTTTCCGGTTAATAAAATTATAGCATGTGATGTAAAGATTTATCATGAACACTAAGATATTACAATAATCACTTTTATTATTGCCTCTTGGGCATATCTCCAACACATCATACGCTAAATAATCTTCGCAAAAGGACAACCAATGAACAAATAATTAATAGTTTCATTGGAATCACAAAAACAACACTTTTGACATCTATTCCACTTCCGTTTAGCTAAATTATTCTTAGTTAAAAGCACCTTATTACTAAGGAACCATATAATTTTTTAATTTTCAAAGGTATCTTCAATTTCCATAGATATGTACACACGTAAATAGCATGTCCATTCATCAAATCAAGATAGAAAGACTTAACTGAAAACAAACCCGAATAAGTAAGTTTCCAAACAAACTTATCTGATTTAGTTGTTAAATTTATTGTAATTAACCATTGACATAGATGTATCCATTGTAACTATTTGTTATCATTCAAACCTCTTCTAAAAGAAATATTAAGAGGTTCAGAGGCAAGCACCGTTGACACTAACACAATTTTATGTTGTACAATATTATAGAGTTCTGGATATTGATGAGATAAGGGCACATCCCCCATCCAAATATCTTCCCAGAACCTAACAGTTGTGCCATCACCAACTTTGAAATATCCTCTCTTAAAGAAATCATCCTTAACATGCATAAGACCCTTCCAAAAAGGGAAATCATTAGGTTTGGTTTCTACTTGTGCTAGTGTTTTATTTTTGAAGTATTTGTTACATAATAGTTGATGCCACATACCCTCCTCCGATAGGAGTTTAAACAACCATTTACTCAGTAAACATTTATTTTTTAGTTGTAAAACCTCAATCCTGAACCCACCTTGATCCTTTGGTCTACACACAATATTCCACTTGGATAGTCTATACTTATTCTTGTGTTCATCAGCTGCCAGAAGAATTTTGATCTATAATAATCTAACCTTTTTCGCACTCCAATTGGGATTTCCAAAAAAGAGAGCATGAACATAGGAAGACTCGTTAGGACCAAATTAATTAGAGTGAGACTATCTCCATAAGACAAAATTTTACTCCGCCAACACCCTAATTTAAAAGCAAAACGCTCAATGGGGTTCCACTCCGAATTTCGGAGTGTCCTATAATGTATAGGAATACCCAGATACTTTAAAGGTAAGGATCCAGACTCACACCCAAAAATGTGTCTATATTGGTCCTCCATGTCCTTGGCCTTACCAAAGCAAAAAAATTCACTCTTATGAAAGTTAATTTCCAAGCCCGATAGCTGTTAAAAAATACTCAGAATGAGTCTCATATTCACTGCCTTAGCAATATTGTGCTCCAAAAATAATATCGTGTCATCCGTATATTGAAGTATAGATAATCCCCCATCAATCAAATGTGGTAACAAGCTCCCAACTCTACCCTCCTCTTTAGCACGAGAAATAAGAATCGCTAGCATATCTGCGACTATATTAAAAAGAATCGGAGATAGAGGATCCCCCTGGTGTAGACCTTTCCTCATTTGAAAATTATGACCGGTAACATCATTGACTCTTATACCCACACTCCCTCCTTGCACAAACTACTTAATTCTATCACACCAAATGGGATCAAAACCCTTCATACGGAGAACTTGTTGTGGAAAGGACCATTTGACCTTATCATACGCCTTTTCAAAATTATCTTAAAAATTACCCCATCAAGCTTTTTCCTATGCATTTCATGTATCGTCTCATGAAGGACCACCACACCTTCTAAAATATGTCTCCCCGGGATAAATGCCATCTGCGTAGGTCTAATCACTTTCTGGGCTACCTCAGAAATACGGTTTGTTGCCACCTTTGTGAAAATTTTGAAACTCACATTCAGTAAACATATCGGCCTATATTGTTGTATTTGCATTGCATTCTCCTTTTTAGGTAATAACGTTATCATCCCAAAATTCAATTTGTACAACGGCAGATCACCCTTCTGGAAGCACTCTAACAATGCCACCAAATCAGATTTGATGACCCCCCAAAAGTGTTGATAAAACTCGGCAGGAAAATCGTCTGGACCCGGCGATTTGTTATGCTCCATTTGAAAAATAGCATCATGAATCTCCTCCATCGAGAAGTTCTCCGTTAACAAATTATTCTCTTCCGCGGACAATTGCGGAATATCTTCCGTTCTATCTTCATTCAAAGAGACAAAACTAGGTTCTGGGTTTCCAAACAATTTTTTGTAGCACTCTGAAATGTACACTCTGAGATTATCATCTCCTACAATTATGCCTTCTTCTTGTTCTAGTTGAATTTTATTTCTTTTTCCTATGTTTACCATTTTCTATGAGGTGAAAATATTTAGTATTGTTGCCTCCCTCCTGAATATATTTTACTTTAGCTCTTCCTCCAACGATAAAGGAATAGTTTCAGCCTTAATATCCAAAGAATCAATAATATTCAGTAATCTTTCCTTCTCCTTTTTATATTTCCCACTCAAATTTTTGGCCCAACCTCGTAGGAAACGACGCAAATGCCTAATCTTATTCTTCCAGGTGGCGTTTTTCCAGCAGGGCCGACTGCCCATTCAGCTGATACCGGCTCATAGAACCCCTCCTGTTCAAGCCAGGATAGTTTAAAAGAGAAGCGCGCCTTATTACCAGCGTGTGCCCGAATTCCCGTCAATCAAAAGCGGAGTGTGGTCTGATCCAGAATGAGTCAAAGTCCGGACCGATACCAGAGGGAATTTTTGTTCCCATTCGACACTTATCGTAGGTCATCGACTGGTTGTGGTAATCATCTTGAATCACGAGAATATGGGTATGTTTATGCCTCGATGCATATTTCGCCGTCGTGCCCATGTCTCTGTTCATCGACTGATTGTGATAATCATCTTGAATCACAAGAATATGGGTCTTATGCCACAATGCATATTTCCCCGTCGTGCTCATGTCGCTGTTTATGTGGATTGCCCTAAGTTCTTCAAGCTTGTTTTGCCCTCGAATGGCAGTCTATGTCCATGATTCATTCTCTCTTGTCTTTACTGCTGGATGGAACAACTAATTTCTTTCTTATAGTTTCTGGTTGCATCCATGGATGATGAGTTGTAGGTTACCATTGAACCAAAAAGATTCTCCCAAACAAAGTTGAGTACTGAAGCTAAGTGAGCATTAATTTTGTCTCTAGTGGCGTCTCATCCGCTGGATTCGATTAGGCGGCCGTGCTAACCTTTGTGGTTGAAGTAACTCAATAAAATAACAAACGGAATATCCATTCTAATAATTCGGAGCATGTCATTTAGAATTCTTTATCATCTGAATCCCCTCGGCCCTTAGACGAACTCTTTACTGAAGTCAGGAGGAAAAACACAGTAATGTTTGCTTTTTGTTAACTTCTATAACTGGCAACTTGTTCTCCCAAGTTGATCACAATTAACCACTTTTTTTACCAGTCATGAACCCCTGCTAACCTAAGCAATTATTGGCTGGCTACTATTAGCAACACGCCAAAACCAATGGAGCAAAATCTACCTAGAGCATAACGCCCCTGCACGTAAAAATATCAAGTACAGTTTCACTTGCCATCACCATGCTAATGGAATCTTGTAGTGTCAAATCAACCAATCGGTCAACTAGATAATTAAATTCCATGGATCATCGGAAAGAGCCAGCAACGGCCGGCAGTCCTAGTTAAGCAATACTACTACTCTACGAAGAGGTTTTGGCCGGCGCGGTACGTAGCATCTACAAACCAAAACCTCTTCTACTTTTTTAAACACAAACATCTGGAATTTACCTTGTCAAACTTCAGTGCTGATCGACATGTGGCTCCATGTACGGCTCGGGAGAGATCCAATTGGCCGTGTTCAAGCTTCGATGTATACGTACCCCGCCAATAGTTAAACGGCAACGCTCCGGCCGGAGCCGTCCCTCTCGGTGCTCCGGACGAGCAGGTCACACGGCGACCGGGACATCTCCATTTTTGAATCCCGGAAATAAAAAAGTTATGAACAGAAAAAAACAAATAGGTTGATAAAAATACAAGTGCAATAGGGATGATTGCAATGCATATTACAATGCAATAAGTCATTGAGGTAGAATATAGAAAAAAAAACATGATAAAAAGTGTCTGTAATGCACGAATGAGTGAAAAAAGGCTGAGCGGGTATTAACCAGCAAAGTCTCTTCTTCTTAATTAATGAAAATAAATCTTTTACCTTGCTTTTAAAAAGCTAGTAGTTTCTACTCACGATGCTTGTCTTATTCTAGGGTTCTTTCTTCTTGGACTTTATTCTATCATGGTTGTACGGCCGGAGTGATGGCTTTGGATCTTTGACCCACCAAATTTGCGGTGACATATGATCAATATGCTTTCATGAAGTATACTCTCGCTTCTCGCAAGGATCTTTAACTGCGGCAATCAAAGGATCTGTTGATGTCTATATCAACTTATGGATGTTCTTTTGTGGTGTGATCAACATTTCCATCATACTTCGGTAGAATAAAGCATGAATGTGAAAATGGCGAGGCATGTATCCTAGGTTCAATGACGAAGAACACCCTTAAGATTGTGTGTTTTTTCTAGCTCTTATAGACCCCTCTCGGATTTCAAGTATGAATTCACAATTCTTTTTAAGGCTCATGTCCTTCCACGCTGCTATTTGTTTTATTTAATTGTGAATTCCATATTTTGCATTTTTTTACATTTGTGACAAGTCTTTATCCCATTCAATATTTTCTACCACATTTTACCCCCTAGTTGTTACATTGTGTGTCCTTTACCCTATCTTTGGTTTTTAAATGTTGGTCCCACATGTCAAGTCCATGTGGCTGGTGACTTGAATCCAAATAGGAAGTGCAAAATTTCCTAGACCTGTCTATGTGGCCCCAAACCCAGCTCATGTCTCAACCTGACCCACACCAACGCACCATGTCAGCTTAGCCATTTGTCTCTCTTTTATCGCGGCATAGAGAGCCATGACCAAGATTCCATGAAAGGGAAGGGTTCCTTGGTGGCAGGCATACGGCTTGGGCTGCGTCGCAAGTCGGTTTGATGCACGGTTTGGCCTAGACATGCTAAGAGCATGTCTAATGGAACCCTTAAACCCTTATAGCTATAAGGGTCGAGAATTGGCAAACTTGGAGAGGTTGGAGGTGTGAAAAATAGGAGGCATTTAGTGGAACCCTTAAACCCTTAAATTTTAAGGGTTGAGTCAAATAGTGGAACCCTCAAACCCTTAAATTTTAAGGGTTTAAGGGTTCCACTATTTGACTCAACCCTCAAACCCTCAAACCCTCATCACAGTTTCATATCACAAATATCACCATATCAATCAAACAATAATTATTCTAGTTATTATTACAACATCAAATAGTACTCTCAAGCACAATATAATCATTCCAAATATTACAACAATGTTTTTGGCAAATTAAAAAAATTGTTCGAAGCAAATAGGACATAGCAAAGTGAAACAAAGACACATCATGAGCCTTGGCGCCGCCCATCCAACTGCCAACGGTGCTCTACAAGATCATCCCGGAGTTGACAATGAGTGTTTGCATTCTCAATCGCACGATGTGCTTCAAGAAAAGCTTCACCGATCCTCTCCTATGATCCAACAGCTTTGCGCGGTCTTCGATCTCTTGGACGTCGACGAGGAGGCTCATCATCTCCACGTCATCGTCTTGAAGCAACTCCTCAATGTCCGAATCGTCCGACGAAGACCAACCGGACTCGGAGGACAAAGACATGGAGTCGTCGGAGTTCATCTCCATCTACAACAAATGAGCATATTTGCATCAAAATATAAATTTTGTGCCTATTTTTCTCATCAATACTATCAACAAAATTTACAAAAAAAATGGGGAAGAAAATACCTTCGACGGGGTCGGACCGAGCGGCGTCGAGCGACGTCGGGGGAGAAGGCTGGGGGCGGGCCGAGCGGCGGTGGAGGGAGGAGGAGGAGCTCGGGGGGAGGAGGAGCTCGGGGAGGAGGAGGAGCTCGGGAGGAGGAGGAGCTCGGGGGAGGAGGAGCTCAGGGAGGCTGGGGGCAGCGGCGGGGAGGCTGGGGGCGGAGCGGCGGCGGCGGGGAGGCTGGGGGCAGCGGCGGGGCGGAGGAGGCGGGGGTGCTCGATACGGAGGAGGGAGGAGGCGGCGGAGGCCGGGAAAAGGTCCGGCGGGGGGAGGAGGAGGCGGGGGTGCTCGATCCGGTGGCGTCGGCGGCCGGCGAGGGGAGGGGCTGGGGCGGCGGCGGCCGGCGGCGCGGTGTGGAGGCGAGCTCGGGGAGGGAGGAGGAGCTGAACTCGTTCCCGCGTCCGTTGTGAACGTGTAGGGGTCGGAGCACGGGTCGGGGCCCCCAACCCTTACCTGTACAGGTCGGGGCACGGATTGGAGCCTCGACCTCTAATTTTTTTTAGGGATTTAGGGATTTAGGGGTTCCACTATATAGCATTTGGACCCTTAAATCCGTAAAAAAAACCGGTTGTATACGGATTTAAGGGTTCCATTAGACATGCTCTAAGGAGTTTACGCTTCCCATTTGGCTCGCACAAAACGAAAAAAGGAGACACAATTGTATTGCTATTTTGTTTCTTTAGATATTTTAATTTTTTAATTGGGCTGACATGTAAAGCACAGTGCACATCAGCAAATTTGGCCCTCACAAGTGAGAACCCTATGTTAGCTAGAAATAACATCAGTTTACTATCAATCTCTCTTTAGTTTTTTTTTGTAAAGAGTTAAAAGCTTCGTGTTAATTTTCTGTCCCTAAAATGAAAAGTGGTATCATTCGACAAATTTGCACCAAAAGTGATGGTTTGATGCTATTAACTTGAAAACCAGTACTATCAGATCCGTACACTTACAAGACTTTGCGGTGTGATCGATCATGCCATAGCGCAGCCGGCCGTCGACAGCGACCGGCCCTCCGGTGAAGTGAGCAATAATTGTACTTGAGATCAAGTCGCTTGCCCAAAAGTGTTACCTTGTCTTGTTGCGACCGTTGGGGACGCAATTTGTTAGTGGCGGGCATTAGAGAAATGCGTTATTTTCTTGGACTGTACTTAATTTTGCTGACTAAGCCTAAGACGATACCCGGCGACTATGTCTATTTTTTGAGGTAGACAAATCAGAAAATGGTTCTAATGTTGACGTGATGTATGATAATGTTTTCTTTGCCGCTTGTGGTCGTCATCTTGGGGATGTAGCTAGGTTTAAAGAAGGTTCTGTATGTGAGCCGGTCTGAAGCTAATTGAAGAACATTCTTATTATGCTTGGAATCTGCATTCAATAATGAGCAGAGTTAACTAACACATAATATATATAGCCATATAGTACTACAGCATCCAATAACCATCCTTATATAGCTGTAGTCACCGTATTTACTTAGTCAGTGCGCAACTACTACTACGAGAGTACGAGTACAGCATGCTTCTACCATCTACTATGAATTCATTGGTGTATTCACGTGTTTGTGTCTGAATTATCATTCCTTACAACCTGGTCCAGTATCTCGAGAATATAGCGAT
This sequence comes from Lolium rigidum, assembly GCF_022539505.1. Classification (NCBI taxonomy): domain Eukaryota; kingdom Viridiplantae; phylum Streptophyta; class Magnoliopsida; order Poales; family Poaceae; genus Lolium; species Lolium rigidum. The sequence continues at coordinate 98,675,251 of NC_061510.1, read as the reverse complement.
GGAATTTAAGCCCTTTGCACGTCAATACATACCAAACTGTCACTACTTATATTGGTCAACACAATCATGAAATCAAAGATCGGGATATATGGTCCATGCATCCCAAATTCGGCAACCTCATCCAGTTCCCCAACCTCACATTCCTTTTGAAGACACTGGCCACGAAAAGAATCGACAGATGAGACATCTTCATCCAGTTCGCCAAAACTATCACTGTTGTCTCTTGGGAGACAAAACAGCCCAAAGCAGCGCGGCATATGCTTAGGAATATGTCGTGGTTTCATCACCCTTGCTGCCTCATTAACATACGATAATGTCAATGATAATATTAGCTAATCCTGCTCCTCCCACGATAAAGCAGATGTTTGTCGCGGCCTGCATCTACCCATAGGTGGTAGGTCATCGAGAATCATATGAAATGTTGATCAGCTAACATGTTGGGCGGTGCCATCAGCAGTGGTTAGTTGCTAATAAAGTAGTATATGCCGCAAAAGGTTGCCATCTGTTTCTGTTTTTGTTCCTAGTTATGTTAGTTTACGTACGTGATGGAAGCAAAAGGGGATGATTGGTTGGTTGCGGACTTGTTGCCGTGGAAGCGCCCAAGGGATTCAACATGCTCCATCATCGATCTTGCTTTGCTGCTGATGCTTCCTTCCTCGTCCGCAGTACGTCTTTGCTCTAGATCTCGATCGCATCCGTCATCTCCATGGGATTCCAATTTCCACAGGTCACCTGGTACATGGTAAGGATGGAATGAATTTCATGTTTCAGTGTTTATTATGGAAAAGACTGAACATATTGCATGCCTGCAATTTCCATGTAGGCTTCATACATATGGACCTTTCTTTTTGAAACGAGGCAAAAGCTTTGCCTTTCATTGATATAGGAGAAAAGAGTTGACCCGTTTATATGAAAAACTGGGCGAAAAAACCGTTACAACACAACACCACACGCAAGCCCCGAGGCTGCGCTCCACACGGGACGACGACCAACCAGATCGACACCACACCTCAACGCAAAGGCGGAGGCGAAAGACTAAAGATACCGCTCCAACTACCACACCGGCCCCAGGGCCGCGCCCCGCCTGGCCGAAGACGAACCCGCCTCCGCCGAAAACCACCAAAACACTCCACATGACACTCTGCCGATGGACATCCAAAGCGAGGCCCCAAGAGGCACAGCGACACGAGAGCGTCACCCACGCCCGAACCCTTGAGGGATCTAGGGTTTCCCTCAGAGAGCCCGAGCAGAGGAGACAGAAACAACCGCTTCGACGACGACTTCAAGAAGGATGCGACGCCCACGGGCATCACCGTCGTCGGCCTTGGCTAGTGCCAAGACAAGGCTTTCGCCCAGCGAAGAGTCCCCAAACCTCACGCCCGCCCAACAAGGACCGGCACAACCCCCACACCTTCCCTCCCAAAGATCATCAAACATCCCTCCCGCCGCCACACCTAGGCTCCCCGTCGCCGCGACAAAAGCCGCCGTCCGGATCATCACCACTGCCTGCGAGATAGTTGCTGAAAAACAACTAGAGCGAACCCGCGCAGCCGCCGCCGCGGGAGGAATAGAAGATCACCGCCACCAAACTCCTCCTTGGTCGCCCAAGACGAGCACGCGCCGCCACGACGAGCCCTCCGACCATGCGCTGCCCGTCGAGCACCACCACCCTGGCCTGCATCCACGGCGCACCGCGGCATCACCGAGCAGACCCGCCGCGGACATCCCGTAGCAACCACGCCGCCATCGCTGTCCTCTTGCAGCATCCTCGTGGCCAACCCAAAGTCGCCACCGCGCAGCCCTCTCGGCCCAAGGGCCAGGCCAACACCGCGCCGCCACAGTACCCACAACGCTCACAGCGCCCGCGGCCCGCACGACCCTAGCAGGCCCAGATCGGGGCCGGCCCATGGCGCTGGCCGCCGCGCCGCCGACCACCGCCCACGCCTCCGACTCGGACTCCCGACGCAACACCCCAACAACCTCGACGCCGAAAAGAGCCGCCGCCCGTAGCCTCGCTGCCGTCAGCAGTGCGCACGGGCCGGGAACGCGAGGAGCCAGAGATGAACCGCCCCGCCGCCACCGTCCTTGAGGCGCGCGCGGCTTCGCCGGCGCCCCCTCCGGCGGTGGTGATGCAGGGGTGGAAGAGGGAGGGCCCAAGGGCCGGCGGCGCTAGGGTTTCCCCGTGTTGCCAGAGGAGGGCGACGCGGGACGCCAGACATATGGACCTTTCACTCACAGACTCAGGAGAATCATGAAGGATGGATCCAAAACTTGACCAGACCGTAAGCAGAACTTTGATCCGTATGAAAACAAGACAACAATAAATACTAGTATAAGCAGAAGTTGGAGCTAGTGCCACTCGAACTCTCTCATCCGAAAACTACGTCTGGTCAAAGTAAAGAGCATCTCATGCGAATTTTTGAAATCCGAACTATAATAATGTCGTGATGCTAACCCTCATTAGTATACACGGTAGGTGTGTACATCGCCTTTGGGAGGACACTCGTATTCTAGGATGCATACAACAATACTTTTTTTTTTGAAGTAAGGCCAAGGCGCCCAAGCTAAAACACGTTATAAACAGAGTACATGAAATGACTAACAAACTTCGAGCCATCACAAGATGTTAAACGAGAAGCTACGAATAAATCACCATCTTCCGTTGCAAAACCCTTCAAGAAGGGAGTACACACATACGACGATACCGCTGTCTGAAAGGCTTCAGCCTGGGTGACGGGTACAACCAATCAAGGCTATAGATGATCAGCAAGAATGCTAGGCATTGAACAAGGTGCTAGGGCCTCTCACACCCCCTCATCTGAAAACTACATCTGGTCAAAGCACAGAGCCTCTCTACACACGCATTTCTGAAACCAGAACGTTAATGTCATGATGCAAACTCTAGTTAGTTCACACGGTAGGTGTACAGTGCCTTCGGACGACGGACACTGATAAGTAATCATGGAGTTGTTTATTGTCCACACATTATTAGTAGTGACAAGCGAACTGTTTTGTATTAGGAGGAGTGTTCGGCCGTTTCCGGAAGCAACATGCTCAACAGGTCCGTCGTCATCAAAAAGTGGCTCCATGTCTTATAGCAGTTTTTAATCATACAGCCCGGCTTTGTTTCTCATAACGAAAAGTTCTATGGAAAATAACTATCCAGTTTGCGAATTATAGCCCTTAGTTTCCAGTTTCAATCCTACGGCCTTATATGAATACCGAAAGGTTTTAAATTTAGGGAGCGCCTAGATCCGAGGGGTCTAGAGAACTTATTCTCGGCCGGCTGCAGTTGCAAGCTAGTTGCAACTTATAAATTTGTACTAATTCTCAGTTGCAACCTTATCAAATTCTCATTTACAACTTAGTTACAACTCATGTATGAGGTGGAATTGGCTTGGAGCTTCGTGACTTCGAACATCAACTTATATGTGGGGGCGACTGCACAGGAGAAGTTCAGAGTTCTATCCTTCAGGATAAAACTCCAAGGTCTGGCCTTAACTGGTTGTGTCTGGCAATGTTCTTGTGAAGGCATTGTTTTGAGAGAGAGATGACTTTCTTCAGGGTGAAAACCTAAGATTTATGATCGGGCGACGACAACGTTTATGCACTGTTTTCTTCTTGGAGGCGTCGCTTATGGAGAAGCTGATCTTCTGGTGTTGTCTTGGTGGTGTCAGAGTTGCTGTTTAGAGTTTTCGAACTCTGTAGCGGGACTTTCTTTTTTGTAATTTTTCTATCTTTTTTAGCTGTGTGCATCCTTTATGCCATTAGGGCATGATGTTGTTGCAGATGCTGGGTATAATTGATATCTATGTAATATTAATATATGCTCTTTATCAAAAAAATGTGTAACCCCCACATTACATGAATTCAATGGTGAGAGAGGTGACTATTCTCAGACGACTGAGCTCTAGCAAAACCGTTAAATTTATTTTGAGTACATTGCACTAGCACTCGATATATTACCATCTTTAGCCACACCTTTTAGCACGCCTTTCTTGTTATAACTTTTAATCGAGGTCTGGTCTTGGAGTCTAGAGTCAATTAAGAAATGCTGCAGCCTGTGTGTAATCTGCTGGCTAGATCCAAGAAAGGTGTCAGAGTAATAAAGATTCCAGGTTTTAGATCCATAATAAAATTGCGCTGGGTTATGTCACCTCTGTGCTGTTCTCTAGGCGATGTTACGGGGAAGTTAGGCTTGAAATTACAAATCTGGCAGGTTTAAGGTGAGTCCAGTCAGAATATTCTTGATGGCTCCTAGAAGTTCAACTACTACCCATCTGAATCGATATAGAGAGCAAACTAAAATAAACCAATCGCAAGCGTGCGCGTTCAAAAACGTGCATCACATTGATAACTGCTTCAGTTTCTGAAAAAAAAACGGCATTAGTGTTGAACACCATATCCAGTATCTTTTTTTGGACTTAGGACACATGATTCAATGTCAGCAGTCCATTCCATGTGAGCTCTGGCAAGGCAATCGCTTCACAAAACAAAAACAAAAACAAAAATATGTTCTAATCTATATTAGCTGCATCATGTACTCGTGTTTCATGCCCTGTCATTCCGATTCCGTAATAACTATTTTAGAAGATGCAGACTTATGGATCAAGTTTTGTTGCATGAACATCACAAGGCCAAGCAAATTAAAATAAAACACACTGCAATTCACTGCCTAGCATTTCATGTTTAGTCTGGGAGATAAGAAAGTCCTACTCAACAATGTAGTTTTTTCTATTTATATGTGGAGCGAAGCTTTATGAAATTTGGCCATGTGTCAGGATTATGTTCAAGAGAAGAGGAAGATTTTGTGTATGTGTGTGTGCGCGCGCGCGTGCGTGTTACTTAAGACCAGGTCAGTACTTCAATGCAGTTTAAGGTACATATATTGCATAATATCGTCTTCTCTATCACATCATTTTTGCCGTACATTTTGCGATTGAGGGGCGAACATCAGGCAACGTGGGAGCCTTCCTGCTATTTTAGAGGTAAGGCACAAAATAACCCGAATTTTGAATTAACGAAGCAATTAATCAACCAAAATTACAAGCGAATTCGAACAACTAATATAAAAATTTAAAAAACTGAGGATAGCCACCAAAAATGCAAGCACCGAAATTTGGACAGCTATGGACCGAGAAGAAGGAAAAAACCCAGATACCTGTTCCCAACAAGAGCACACATATTAAGCTAAACACATGCAACTCATCATGGATCTTCAAGTATCGAGCCACCCACCGAAGAGCAACACCTGATCAGATGAACACCTCAAAGCAGCCTAGCTCATAGAAAATCACCAACACCAACACCCATACCACGAGCCCACTGCACCATCGAGAAGATGTAACTTCAGGCTCAAAGAAGTGGGAAGCTTCATGGCAACAACTCTAGGAAGGTAAACGACACTTGGGGGCATCACCGTTGCAGGCATATAACGATTTGTGACGTGGGCATACCTTATCGGGTACCCATTATTATCATACCAGGGTGCAGTCCAACTGAAAGTCCATGAAGCACATGGCGCAATAAGAAATCAAAGCCCAGGAACCTGGCGTGCGACACAAGTACAAGCCCACACAGGGATATTCAAACAGGTAACCGACCCGGAATCCCAAGACTTAGCCTCCTATATAAGGACCATGAGGGATCGATGGGGAGGATAAGATCCACGATACCTAACCTACATCACACCAAAGCCATCACGGTGACGATGTAACCCTAATCATCAACAATCAAGAGCAGACAAGCAACACATAGCGTTTTCCCTCCTGGGGCTTCAAGCTTGAAAAATTGTGTACCATGTGTTGTGTTGTTTGCGCGCTAAAGAATCCACCAGCGCATCCTCTTCCCAAAAAACTAAACCCATAACTTTATGACATTGTCGTGGTACCCATACGATCAAGTTGTGTCAAGCTTTCGTCGAATCTCTAACACCCACCTCAATAAGGACCTATGATTTTTCCCAAGAGGCCAAGATACCTTCATTTGGTGAAAGACACCCTAGTATGCTCCCGTGGCGTGGCACCAGCCTTGACAAACCCCCTAGTATCGAGAGCAGTCACACAAACCGAGTTTTAAATTGGTCCCTAAGTTTTTAAATTTGGTACCCACGCCTTCAAATATTTAGTCCCCGAGTCTTCAAATGCTATCCTTCTTCTGCGATGTTTCTTCATGTGTGCTAGATCACTCATTTGAGGTAGTGTCTGCGTCTGGTACATTGGTCTTCATCGTCACTACATCAGATGTCCCACAAGGAATTGTTTTGAGTTCTTGCGTTGGAAAGGGGATACAACTTGAGTACTTCGGTTGTTGTTGTCTTCATATTCATATTCACAACATATAGATTATAGAAGTACGCTAGTTGCTTGTTTTTCAAGAAGAGTATGTGTCTCGTATTCTTCATTGATTGTCGTCTATGACTATCTGCTGAGGACAACAAAATTCTTCACTACCATAAGAAGGCTTGTGCTTCAAGCTCGTGAGTGCACATCCAAAAGTCTTCAACTTGTCTGTTCTTCAACACTGGGGGGCGGCCACTGCATATAGAGTCTTCAGCACCAGATGATTGCTTGCAAGACATGCATATATGGGTGCTTAAGGGTAGTGTACCAACACCATTTTACACGTTGATTGAGGAATATAGCAGAACGTCTCAGAAGCTCCGGTTCAAGTGCTTATGCAAGCCTATAGGTGCAGTCGGAGTTCCTCAAGGGTTGTTATATATAAGCATGTCGTTGTTACAATAGAGCATTCATGGACGCCAGTTAAGTGCTTATTCTTCAAGATGATGGTGTGTCTCGAATGTTTCAAGGGTTGTTGCTTCAGCACTGTTATCACTTCAACTAGTGGATATCACACAAGTGCCATGTTAGATGCTTCAAGCAAGCAACCAAGCACACTTGTGATTTCCTCATCATTGGTGATAGTGATAACATTAGCAGCAGATAGACCCTAGGGAGCATCAATCGAGTCTTGCATTGATGCGAGTAATCGAGCTTCTTGAGTTCTTCAAGTAGTATTGCATCAATGGTTAGCAATGGAAGAGATCCACACACGCCAGATGTTCATGATGTTTGGTGTGTAAGTGCTTGAGTCTCTTGCACATGGTGTTTTTGGTGGGTACATCAAACCCTACTAGATGTTTTGAAAGGAACATATAACGATGTTGGGACTGAGTGCCTGAAATACTAGATAGAAAAGCTAGTCCCAAAATAGGTGTTGTTGTCGATCACTAGAAATCCACTAAGAGGGCAGAAATGCCCTTTCAAGTGATTCTATCGCAAAGGCTATCGAGACTAGAAAATTGTGTGTTGTTTATGGTGGTGTGGTTCTATTTAGAACAATTGGCCAATGATACCTTTAACCACATAGTTGGTTGCATTGGTTTCGAATGAGCCTCCATCATCTTTACGGTCTAGGGAAGAGAGAGGAGGCGATCCAAAAATATTTCTAGGGTTTCATCCCTCTCGCGGGCAACGCCGCCGGTCTGCCCCGCCTTATGTGGCCTTGGGGCCATGGTGGTGCAGCGGAAATGAAGGGTTTCGTTCTTCTTTGTAGGTATTTTTAGTGTTTTCTTCGGGATGTTGAGACATCGGCTATATCTTAAAGTCATAATAACGTCCTTTGTGTCCTATCCCCGCTCTGGAGGTGCTCGCAGCGCAAACGGAGGGCATGTGGACTTGTCTTATTGGCGGATATCCTAGGATCTGGCCGGTATTCGTGTAAGTTGGTGTTTCGATCTATGGTTCTCATATTTGGTGATGGCTGTTGCACTGGTGTGCTATCCTTCGGGGGGTTAGCTCGAGAACTTCCCATTTTCTACACAACAAGCGATAAGCTATAGTACGGCAAGTATTGTTCATCTCGAGTGATCAGGGAGGGGCGAGGATGGTTGCCCACCTTCAGCTTGCTCTAGTGCATGTAGTCTTCTTAGGTGGTCCAGTTACCTATCCTTACTTCGATTTTTTTTGAAGAAATTTCACTTTTGGTACTTGAATTATATTGAAAGTTTACTTTTTGTCCTAGAACTTCTATTTGTTTCAAGATGAAACTTGAACTCTCATAATCATTCACTCTTAGTCCTTATCCCGGTTGAGCCAGACAAATATTTAGCATGGTGGCTAGAAACTCAAGGCAACGTTGCAAGTGCAGAGAGGCATGATGATGTTGATGGGAAAAGCAATCGGTCCTTCATGGCGCAATGCTTCAAGTGAATTGGGAGAAGGATAAACCGAGCGAGAGACTGGTTCTAGGACACATGGATTTCAATTTTATGCATTAAAATGTTGGGTTCCACATCCCAGCTAGCTTGTGCTTGATCTGGTTCGAAACCAATTTGATTGGTTGATTGTTTCTTCTTTCCACGTTAGCGATTTCCTCAACTCAACCGAAAAGGATAAAAAGTGGACTATTTTGAGAGTTCAAGGTTCGTTTAAAACTAAAAATAATTTTTTGAATGAAAAATGAAATTTCCAAAGACTCCAAAGAATTCTTTGTACTGTCATTGATGTTCAGTAATAGAGCTTTTTGCAAAAAGAAACCTTAATGTCGTGAGCACACCACTCGCGGTATGGTGGTGGGAGGTGGACGGTCCATGCCAACTTGCCTACCGGCCCCAACCACACGTGAGACCCATCTAGGAGCCTAGAGTGCGTCAGTGAAGTGTGCGGCGAGGCCCTGGAACTGGAAATCATATCCCTGAGACAAACAATATCACCCGTGCCACCTCCCGGCTCTTGTGCGGGTCGGAGAGCACCTCGGATGCCGACATGAGCAGGTGCAATAGCCGGAAGCCCTTATCGGGGCTGAACTCCTGCCGTGGGTCGTCGTGCTGGACGGGCATGCCGGGTTCGTCGTGGTGGTGCTGCCCGGATTGGAGATCCTAGCCGCTAAAGTCATCGGAGTAGAAATGGCCCCAGTTGGCGACCAGGGAAAGCGCATTCAAGGAGCAGGAGTACAACCCCATGCCATCGTTAAGGGAGGTGGAGGACGGGGAGGTGCTGATGAAGGTGCGGCCAGAGATCTCCAGCTTCACAACCACATCTTCCATGGCGGCCTACTCGGTGGAATCGCGAATGTTTTTGGCAGCGGTGGGCACGGAGCATGGATTTACATGAGTACACGACGAACGAATTCTCCCCCTCACCTCTCTCATCTGTGAAGAGTACCCATGTGAGTCGTCCTCTCTTTGCCGGCTCCCCTCTCCCTCTCCTCTGGCGGCTTCGCCGGCCAGAGTGTCTGGGAGAGGGGAGGCTGGACCCTCCGTGTAGATAGTAGTCTAGGTTTAGTTGTGTTTCCCCATGTGGAGCTTGGCATGCTGCCGTCGGGGATCATGTCATCAGAGCTTACGAGCGGCAGCCGTTTGCCGATGGTGGTTTGGTTGATGTCTGCGGCGCTCCAAAGGATGGAGCCGAAAGTGGCCGGCGATGCTTCCACTACATCCCCTCCCCTCCACCAATAAAGCTCGGTTGCGGCTTCGATCTGGCGGTTCCTGCCGGCGAAGCTCCGATCTGCGGCCATTAAGGTGATGGTGTCGTCGGTGAGGCTTGTTCCAGTAAGAGCTCTGGATCTGGCCGGCGAGGAATTCAAGCTGCGGAAGTTCCCATGAGTCCACAAGCTCGGGACATGCGATGACGTCTTCCGTCTTGCCCGTGCTCACCTTGGCGCTTCAGCGGCCCTCCTCAACAATGTGCAGGTTGCCCTTCAACCTCCAAGCAATATGCCGTTGCGGAGGTGATACGCCCCAAACATATCTACAATTTTTGATGCTCCATGCTTATTTTGTTACAATTCTTATATGTTTTATGTGAACTTTTCCACACTTTTTAGCATTTTCTGGGACTAACCTATTAACACAGTGCCGCAGTGCTAGTTCCTGTTTTCTGCTGTTTTTGTGTTTCAGAAAAGTTGTACATGAAAGTTTCTCGGAATTGGACGAAACAAAAGCACAGAGTCTTATTTTTCCAGGACGAAGACGGAGCCAGAAGGACACGCGCAGGAGAGCTGCCACGTGGCATTACATAGGGCAGGCGCGGCCCCACCCTTGGCCGCGCCTGGCCCATGTACTGGCGCCTCGTCGCCTCGTTTGCTCCGTCCTTCCGCCAATTTATTCCTCGTATCGGGAAAACCCCAGGGACTCGTGCCTCCATCCACGAAAAGTTCTGACGCCGCCGTCAACCGAAACCCTAGTTCGGGAGGGTTCTGCAGTCCATCCCGGCACCCTGCCGGAGAGGGAAATCACCCCCGGAGGCCTCTACATCGCCATGTCTTGATCCAAGGTGATGCGTGAGTAGTCCTCCACGGGACCATGGGTCCATAGCAGTAGCTAGATGGCTATCCTCTCCTTGTTGTGCTTCATGTATAGATCTTGTGAGCTGCCTAACATGATCAAAATCATCTATTTGTAATTGCTACATGTTGGTTTGATGTGGATCCGATTTATAGAGAGATTGCTTTCGTTGAGATTATGTATTATGTTATTATGATCTTGCATGCTCTCCGTTTCTAGTAGATGCTTTGGCCAAGTAGATGCTAGCGACTCCAAGAGGGAGTATTTATGCTCGATAGTGGGTTCATGCCTCTATTTAACCATGAGAAGTGACCTTGTTCTCTACGGTTGTAGATGTGTTGTTGCTATTAGGGAGAAAATAGCGGTGTTCTATTCAAGGGTAGTTTCATCGTTTACTTTACACACATTGCTTAAAGCAATAGTCCGTTGCTTGCAACTTAATACTAGAGGGTGTCGCGGATGCAATCCCGAAGGTGGATTATTAGTCATAGATGCAGTTGGATTACGGTCTATGTATATTGTTGTAATGCCCGCATACTTTCATAGCATGTATTCTGCACCAACCATTAGCGTAGAATCTCTTTTTTGTCAATTGCCCATCTGTAATTTGTTTACCCAGCATATTTATTTTATTGGGGAGGCGCCTCTAGTGAACTGTGGACCCCGGTCCTTCTTCTTTTAATTGCAATCTTCTACAACATTTTCCTGTTATGTTCTCTGCAAACAATTCTTCTTCCACATGGTTCGTTTAATCTTGACAACCTCGCTGAAAGTTGGGGGCAAAGTACTTGGTTGTTTGTGTGCAGGTCTCCACGTTGCCGCTGATGCCGACAGTGCGCCCTGCCACGAGTTGGTTCGCAACACCTCGGGAGAGAACGTTTTTCTCCTACTGGCCGATAAACCTTGGTTTCTTACTAAGGGAAAACTTTCTGCTATGTTCATCATACCTTCCTCTTGGGGTTCCACTCAACGTTGCGCATAAATTCTCCTTCATCAACTTCGCGCTCAGCAGGAGGCCCTTCTACTGCTTCGTCCAGGTGACTCCTGGCGACACCGTCCCAAGTGGCGTGTCCCCGGCGACGGAGTTGCTGGCCATGATGCGGAGCAGAGCTCCGAGATGCGGTGGAGAAGGACTCGATGGCATTTCCTACATATGTTTTGGGGTCCTTTTTATAAAGTTACGGGTCATGTTGGTGATACGTCCCAAACGTATCTATAATTTCTTATGTTCCATGCTACTTTTATGATGATACTCACAAGTTTTATACACATTATATGTCATTATTATGCATTTTCCGGAACTAACCTATTGACGAGATGCCGAAGTGTCAGTTCCTGTTTTCTGCTGTTTTTGGTTTCAGAAATCCTAGTAAGGAAATATTCTCGGAATTGGACGAAATCAAGGCCCACGATCTTATAATTCGACGAAGCTTCCAGAACACCCGAGAGGCACCAGAGGGGAGCCCTGGTGGCCCCACACGTGTGGGCGGCGCGGCCAAGGAGCCAGGCGCGCCCCCCTACTGTGTGGGTCCCTCGTAGCCCTTCCGACTCCGCCTCTTCGCCTATTTAAAGGTCCCTGACCTAAATCTTCGATACGGAAAAGCCACGATACGAGAAACCTTCCAGAGCCGCCGCCATCGCGAAGCCAAGATCTGGGGGACATGAGTCTCTGTTCCGGCACGCCGCCGGGACGGGGAAGTGCCCCCGGAAGGCTTCTCCATCGACACCACCGCCATCTTCATCACCGCTGCTTGTCTCCCATGAGGAGGGAGTAGTTCTCCATCGAGGCTAAGGGCTGTACCGCTAGCTATGTGGTTAATCTCTCTCCTATGTACTTCAATACAATGATCTCATGAGCTGCCTTACATGATTGAGATTCATATGAGCTTTGTATCACTATTCATCTATGTGTTACTCTAGTGATGTTATTAAAGTACTCTATTCCTCCTTCATGATGTAACGGTGACAGTGTGTGCATCATGTAGTACTTGGCGTAGGTTATGATTGTAATCTCTTGTAGATTATGAAGTTAATTATTGCTATGATAGTATTGATGTGATCTATTCCTCCTTCATAGTGTGATGGTGACAGTGTGTGCATGCTATGTTAGTACTTGGTATAATTGCAATGATCTATCATGCACTCTAAGGTTATTTAAATATGAACATCGAATGTTGTGGAGCTTGTTAACTCCGGCATTGAGGTGCTCTTGTAGCCCTACACAATTAGTGGTGTTCATCATCCAACAAGAGAGTGTAGAGTGGTTTTATTATGTGATCAATGTTGAGAGTGTCCACTAGTGAAAGTATGATCCCTAGGCCTTGTTTCCAAACATCGAATCTCCGTTTATTTACTGTTCGTTGCATGTTTACTCGCTGCCATATTTTATTCAGATTGCTATTACCACTCATATACATCCATACTACTTGTATTTCACTATCTCTTCGCCGAACTAGTGCACCTATACATCTAACAAGTGTATTAGGTGTGTTGGGGACACAAGAGACTTCTTGTATCGTGATTGCAGGGTTGCTTGAGAGGGATATCATTGACCTCTTCCTCCCCGAGTTCGATAAACCTTGGGTGATCCACTTAAGGGAAACTTGCTCGCTGTTCTACAAACCTCTGCTCTTGGAGGCCCAACACTGTCTACAGTAATAGAAGCGTGCGTAGACATCAAGCACTTTTCTGGCGCCGTTGCCGGGGAGGAAAGGTAAAAGGCACTCATACTCCGGTCCCAGGTAACTAAGTACTTTTATGTTGCCGTTGTGTGAGTGTTCGAAGCTATTTCCTTTAGATCCTGCAATTGCATCTTTTTGTTTCTTGTTAAACACTAGTAAGGCATAATGGAAAACATCTGTGAGCTTTTTAAACTGTTTCCTGAGTCAAGACATGAATGGTTTAATGCTAAAATTAAAAAACCTATGGAACCTTATTTGCATGCTAGTAGTAATATTAGTATGAACGCTTTGAACACCATTGTTGATAATGATATAGAAAATTCTAAGCTTGGGGAGGTCGGTTTTGATGAAAATGATCTCTTTAGCCCTCCGGGTATTGAGGAGAAAGTTTATGTTGATTATGATATGCCTCCCATATATGATGATTATAATGATAGTGGTCTTTTGGTGCCGCCTACTATGGAGGATAAAATTTATTATGATTATACTATGCCTCCTACACTTGATGAGAATAATAATGATAGCTACTTTGTTGAATTTGCTCCCACTACAACTAATAAAATTGATTATGCTTATGTTGGGAGTAGTAATAATTTTATGCATGAGACTGATGCGTGTAGTTGACACGTCCGTTGGGAACCCCAAGAGGAAGGTGTGATGCGCACAGCGGCAAGTTTCCCTCAGTAAGAAACCAAGGTTTAATCGAACCAGTAGGAGTCAAGAAGCACGTTGAAGGTTGATGGCGGCGGGATGTAGTGCGGCGCAACACCAGAGATTCCGGCGCCAACGTGGAACCCGCACAACACAACCAAAGTACTTTGCCCCAACGAAACAAAGGAGGTTGTCAATCTCACCGGCTTGCTCGTAACAAAGGGTTAACCGTATTGTGTGGAAGATGATTGTTTGCAGAGAAAACAGTAAAAACAAGTATTGCAGCAGATTTGTATTTCAGTATTAAAAGAATGGACCGAGGTCCACAGTTCACTAGAGGTGTCTCTCCCATAAGATAAAAGCATGTTGGGTGAACAAATTATAGTCGGGCAATTGACAAATAGAGAGGGCATAACAATGCACATACATGACATGATAAGTATAGTGAGATTTAATTGGGCATTACGACAAAGTACATAGACCGCCATCCAACCGCATCTATGCCTAAAAAGTCCACCTTCAGGTTATCGTCCGAACCCCTTCCAAGTATTAAGTTGCAAAGCAACAGACAATTGCATTAAGTATGGTGCGTAATGTAATCAACAACTACATCCTTGGACATAGCGCCAATGTTTTATCCCTAGTGGCAACAAGACAGCACAACCTTAGAACTTTCTCATCACTCGTCCTGGTGTCAATGCGGGCATGAACCCACTATCGAGCATAAATACTCCCTCTTGGAGTTAAAAGCAAAAACTTGGCCAGAGCCTCTACTAGTAACGGAGAGCATGCAAGATCATAAACAACACATATGTAATAACTTGATAATTAACATAACATGGTATTCTCTATCCATCGGATCCCGACAAACACAACATAGAGTATTACGGATAGATGATCTTGATCATGTTAGGCAGCTCACAAGATCCAACAATGAAGCACAATGAGGAGAAGACAACCATCTAGCTACCGCTATGGACCCATAGTCCAGGGGTGAACTACTCACTCATCACTCCGGAGGCGACCATGGCGGTGTAGAGTCCTCCGGGAGATGAATCCCCTCTCCGGCAGGGTGCCGGAGGAGATCTCCAGAATCCCCCGAGATGGGATCGGCGGCGGCTGATACGTCTCCAACGTATCTATAATTTCCGATGTTCCATGCTTGTTTTATGACAATACCAACATGTTTTGTTCACACTTTATATCATTTTTATGCGTTTTCCGGAACTAACCTATTGACGAGATGCCGAAAGGCCGCTTGCTGTTTTCTCGCTGTTTTTGGTTTCGTAAATCCTAGTAACGAAATATTCTCGGAATCGGACGAAATCAACGCCCAGGTTCCTATTTTCCCGGAACCATCCAGAACACACGAGAACTGCCAGAGAAGGGGGACAGGGCCACCAAACCACACCCCGGCGCGGCCAGGGGGGGGCGCGCCCCCCTATGGTTTGGGCAGCCCGTGGCCCCTCCGACTCCGATTCTTCGCCTATTTAAGCCGTCGTGACCTAAAAACATCGACAGAAAAGACGAACCTCCAGAAAGACTCCGTGGGCGCCGCCACATCGCGAAACTCCAATTCGGGGGACAGAAGTCTCTGTTCCGGCACCCTGCCGGGACGGGGAATTGCCCCCGGAGCCGTCTCCACCGCCGTCTTCACCGCCATCTTCACCGTCATCGCTGCCTCCATGATGAGGAGGGAGTAATCCACCCCCGAGGCTGAGGGCTTCGCTGTAGCTATGTGGTTCATCTCTCTCCCATGTACCTCAATACAATAATCTCATGAGCTGCTTTACATGATTGAGATTCATATGAGTTTTGTATCACAATTCATCTATGTGCTACTCTAGTGATGTTATTAAAGTAGTTCTATTCCTCCTCGCACGTGTGTAAAGACGACAGTGTGTGCACCGTGTTAGTACTTGGTTTATGCTATGATCATGATCTCTTGTAGATTGCGAAGTTAACTATTGCTATGATAATATTGATGTGATCTATTCCTCCTACATATTAATGAAGGTGACAGTGTGCATGCTATGCTAGTACTTGGTTTAGTCTGTTGATTTATCTTACACTAAAGGTTACTAAAACATGAGCATTATTGTAGAGCTTGTTAACTCCGGCATTGAGGGTTCGTGTAATCCTACGCAATGTGTTCATCATCCAACAAAAGTGTAGAGTATGCATTTATCTATTCTATTATGTGATCAATGTTGAGAGTGTCCACTAGTGAAAGTGTAATCCCTAGGCCTTGTTCCTAAATACTGCTATCGCTGCTTGTTTACTATTTTACTGCGTTACTACTGCTGCGTTACTACTGCTACCATATTACCACCATCAACTACATGCCGTTACTACTGCTCATATTTATTCATACCACCTGTATTTCACTATCTCTTCGCCGAACTAGTGCACCTATTAGGTGTGTTGGGGACACAAGAGACTTCTTGCTTTGTGGTTGCAGTGGTTGCATGAGAGGGATATCTTTGACCTCTTCCTCCCCGAGTTCGATAAACCTTGGGTGATCCACTTAAGGGAAAACTTGCTGCCGTTCTACAAACCTCTCGCTCTTGGGGGCCCAACACCGTCTACATGAAAGGAGGGGGAACGTAGACATCAAGCTATTTTCTCGGCGCCGTTGCCGGGGAGGAAAGGTAAAAAGGCACTCATACTCCGGTTCCGTGTAACGATACTTTTCCGGCGCCATTGTGTTTGTGCTCGAAGCTATTTCCTTTAGATCCTGCAATTGCATCTTTTTGTTTCTTGTTTACACTAGTTAGGCATAATGGAAAACAACAAAAAATTTAGTGAGCTTTTTAATCTTTTTCCTGATTTAGAATTGTTTGGTGCAAACATTAAAAAACCAATGGAACCTCATTTGCATGCTAGTAGCGATGTTATTAGTATGAATGCAATTACCGCTAATGCTATGGAGAAGTCTAAGCTTGGGGAAGCTAGTTTTTGTGAACTTTTTAGCTTCCCATCTTTAGGGAGAAAATTTGCTCGATAATACTTTATCTCCCATATGCGATAACTCTAATGATGCTTGTGATATTTTAAATGCACCTACCGAAAGTACTCCATATAAAATACCTATGAAAATTATTGAACGTGTTATGGATAACCGCTATGAAGGGGATGGAACCGTGCATCCCGGAGATCATTTACTCGTTTTTGCATGAATTATGCGGGTTATTCAAGTGTGCAGGTATCTCTATGGATGAAGTGAAGAAGAAATTATTCTTTATGTCGTTGTCTGGTAAAGCGGCGCATTGGCATAAACTCGCTGAAGGATGAGCATTCTCTTGATTGGAAGGATATTGTGCATCTATTTTATTCTAAATTCTATCCTCCAAGTGAAATTCACAAAGACCGAAACCAAATATATAATTTCTGGCCTCGTGATGGAGAGAGTATTGCCCAAGCATGGGAGAGATTGAAGTCTTTAATGCTCAAATGCCCCAATCATGAGCTTCAGGTAATATCATTATTGATAATTTCTATGCGAGACTTTCTCTTCAAGATAAGACCTTGCTGGATGCTACTTGTTCTGGATCATTCACGCGCAACAAAGAAGAGTTTAAAAGGGACCTTCTTGATCGGATTAAGGAGAACGCTGAAGATTGGGAGAACGACAAAGGTATAGAGTCGGTATAAATTATGATTATGAATGCATTGAAACTTTTATGGATACCGATAAATTTCGAAATATGAGTGCTACTTATGGTCTTGACTCTCAAGTTGCTGCAAATCTTTATAAAGCCTTTGCTTCTCATTTTGAATTGCCTAAAAAGAATTTTGATAAGTATCATGAACCTTTTAAAGAGGCTTGCATGAAGAATGAAATTGTTGTTAATTATTGTAATGAGCATGCTCAAACTCCTAAGAATGTTATTTCCTATAAGCATGTTAATTTTTGTGGAATACATAGACCTTGTGGAATTAATCAAATCAAAGATGAATATTGTATCCATCATGCTAATGAAAAAACTAGAAAGTGCTTTAGGGCTCTAGATGATCTCGGTAAAGAAGTTTGCTCCCTCTATCCTTTTATTTGTGAAGTTTGCCATGAAGTGGGTCATTTTAATTTTCAATGCCCCTCCAATGATAATTTGAACCCAATGAGTGCTGCAAATTTGTATTGTGATGATGAAATTACTCCTAATCAGTGATACGTCTCCGACGTATCGATAATTTCTTATGTTCTATGCCATATTAATGATGATACCTACATGTTTTATGCACACTTTATGTCATATTCGTGCATTTTCTGGAACTAACCTATTAACAAGATGCCGAAGTGCCGGTTCTCGTTTTCTCGCTGTTTTTGGTTTCAGAAATCCTAGTAACGAAATATTCTCGGAATTGGACGAAACGAAGACCCGTGGTCCTATTTTTCCACGGAGCTTCCGGAAGACCGAAGAACACACGAAGTGGGGCCACGAGGTGGCGACACCATAGGCCGGCGCGGCCCGGGGGGCCCGCGCCGCCCTATGGTGTGGCCCCCTCGTCCGGCCCCCGACTCGCCCTTCCGCCTACTTAAAGCCCCCGTCGCGAAACCCCGATGCGAAAAACCACGATACGGAAAACCTTACCGAGACGCCGCCGCCGCCGATCCCATCTCGGGGGATTCTGGAGATCTCCTCCGGCACCCCCGCCGGAGAGGGGATTCATCTCCCGGAGGACTCTACACCGCCATGGTCGCCTCCGGAGTGATGAGTGAGTAGTTCACCCCTGGACTATGGGTCCATAGCAGTAGCTAGATGGTTGTCTTCTCCTCATTGTGCTTCATTGTTGGATCTTGTGAGCTGCCTAACATGATCAAGATCATCTATCTGTAATTCTTTATGTTGTGTTTGTCGGGATCCGATGGATAGAGAATACCATGTCATGTTAATTATCAAGTTATTATACATGTGTTGTTTATGATCTTGCATGCTCTCCGTTACTAGTAGAGGCTCTGGCCAAGTTTTTACTTTTAACTCCAAGAGGGAGTACTTATGCTCGATAGTGGGTTCATGCCCGCATTGACACCGGGACGAGTGATGAGAAAGTTCTAAGGTTGTGTTGTGTCTGTTGCCACTAGGGATAAAACATTGGCGCTATGTCCGAGGATGTAGTTGTTGATTACATTACGCACCATACTTAATGCAATTGTCTCGTTGCTTTGCAACTTAATACCGGAGGGGGTTCGGACGATAACCTCGAAGGTGGACTTTTTAGGCATAGATGCAGTTGGATGGCGGTCTATGTACTTTGTCGTAATGCCCAATTAAATCTCACTATACTTATCATGTCATGTATGTGCATTGTTATGCCCTCTCTATTTGTCAATTGCCCGACTGTAATTTGTTCACCCAACATGCTTTTATCTTATGGGAGAGACACCTCTAGTGAACTGTGGACCCCGGTCCATTCTTTAATACTGAAATACAAATCTGCTGCAATACTTGTTTTTACTATTTTCTCTGCAAACAATCATCTTCCACACAATACGGTTAATCCTTTGTTACAGCAAGCCGGTGAGATTGACAACCTCACCTGTTTCGTTGGGGCAAAGTACTTTGGTTGTGTTGTGCAGGTTCCACGTTGGCGCCGGAATCTTCGGTGTTGCGCCGCACTACATCCCGCCGCCATCAACCTTCAACGTGCTTCTTGGCTCCTCCTGGTTCGATAAACCTTGGTTTCTTTCTGAGGGAAAACTTGCTGCTGTGCGCATCATACCTTCCTCTTGGGGTTGCCCAACGAACGTGTGAAATACACGCCATCAATCAGCATGATGAACTTACTTTATTTTTGGGGTGTGAAGAATTGTCGAGAAAAATCTCTTTGTTACATATGAGTGATCTTGATATTGATGATGTCCTGCATGGGTGTTTTTCTTATTGCATTGATAATAGTCATACAAATACTTACATACAAAATATTTTAGAAGATGACACCTTACCAAAATATGATAGGACCACTGTGTGTTTTCAACTAATTAATGAAAAGGAGGGATCCTCCCAAGTTTCTTCCATTGTTTTGAAAGTAAATCAGGTTATGCGGACAAGCCACCCAAGCCTCTTCCTCCTAAAGGAGGGAACGAGAAAAAGGAGGAGGAGAAGAAGAAGAAGAAGGGAACGAAGAAGAAGAAGAAGAATAAGGGGAATAAAAAGAAAGAGGTAACAACATATCCCCGCGTATATGAGATAACGATAGGTAACCGTAAGTATGTTGCTCCTGATGATTATTGTGATAATGAATCTGAGTACGATGATCTTCCTATACCCTTTACCCATATTAATGATCATGATTTGGAAGAGCACACTAACTTTGATGTTGGAAATCTCTTTGGTACTGATTATGAAAGTAATGATGATAGCATTATTCATGTCCCCTCAAACGATGATATTGAAAGCTCTAAGCTTGGGGATGTTGTGCTCAAAGATCCTATACTTGAGACCTCTACTTTTAGTGAAAATGATGATATCACATATCCT
>NC_061510.1:98585686-98655052 GCF_022539505.1 Lolium rigidum | reverse complement strand
CATTGATGTTTTATCTCTAGTGGCAACAGCACATCCATAACCTTAGGGGTTTCTGTCACTCCCCCAGATTCAATGGAGACATGAACCCACTATCTAGCATAAATACCCCCTCTTGGAGTTACAAGTATTAACTTGGCCAGAGCCTCTACTAGCAACGGAGAGCATGCAAGATCACAAACAACATATATGATAGATCAATAATAAACTTGATATAGTATTCCATATTCATCGGATCCCAACAAACACAACATGTAGCATTACAAATAGATGATCTTGATCATGATAGGCAGCTCACAAGATCTAAACATGATGGCACAATAGGAGAAGACAACCATCTAGCTACTCGCTATGGACCCATAGTCCAAGGATGAACTACTCACGCATCAGTCCGGAGGTGGGCATGGTGATGTAGAGCCCTCCGGTGATGATTCCCCTCTCCGGCAGGGTGCCGGAGGAGATCTTCTGAACCCCCCGAGATGGGGTTGACGGCGGCGGTGTCTTTGGAACTGTTCTCGTATTTTGGCTCTCGGTACTAGGGTTTTTGGAGACGAAGGAATAAATAGGAGAAGGGGCAGCGTCGGGGGAGCCAGGGGCTCCCTCACCACACCTTGGCGCGGTAGTGGGGCCCCCCGCGCCGCCCTATGGTGTGGGCCCCCTGCTGGCCTTCCTTGACTCTTCTTCGGTGTTCTGGAACACTCCGTGGAAAATAGGGCCGTGGGCTTTTGTTTCGTCCAATTCCGAGAATATTTGTAAACCAACTTTTCTGAAATCAAAAACAGCAGAAAACAAGAACTGGCATTGTGGCATCTTGGTAATAGGTTAGTCCCAGAAAATGCATAAAAACATTATAAAGTGTGAATAAAACATGTAGGTACTGTCATAAAACTAGCATGGAACATAAGAAATTATAGATACGTTGGAGACGTACCATCCGTCCCACTCCAGATCTTATGGTTAACACGGGTCTTACGTCACAAGAATCACTGGATGACATTTGTTGTTAATCCTAGATGGATACAAACCCATTGCAATGGAACATCCACCATACTCATACCATGGTTCCATTGCCCACCACATAGTCATATTCATAGTTATGAAAATAGTATTTTTGCTTTTTCATGCAAGAGTGATAAGTATAGTACTTTGCAAGTAATTTGGTAAAATACTCAAATTGACATGAGCAAGCGATGAACTTGCCTTTCTTGACTGCAAGATTATGCAGGCAAGGTCTTCAATACGCAATAACTCCAAATTCTGAAATAGCATCATCGTCCGGTAAGGACGATGTTTAAAAGATTGGAAAATATGTTGTAATGCATAAGTATGAGATGCAATCGCTCTAAGTGTGACCTAACTCCGATGATTTAGGATTAGTAAGTTGTTATGATTGGTTTAGGGTGTGTTGCACTTTTAGAGTGATTCACAAACAAGGTTCTTATTAAGGGTTGATTACTTGGTATCATAAACAAGTAGTGCAATAAATCATAACAATAACATTACTATCACACGACAATAGCATTTGGTATAATCCTAACATGTAATGAACAATTGTTGGTTTTAGTACTATAGGGCATGGTTAATGATTACTTATCATATACTTCAAAAGAATAACTTTTGAAGAACATGTTCTTTAATGAAGAACAAGTATGATAATTATGGTTGTGGGGATCTATGGTTTACTATGGTTCCAAGTAGCTTAAGGATTAGATGGATCACAACAAAGTGGGATTCATCAGCATCTATAGCTTGTATGGCTTTAGTTAAGCATAAGAATCTTAAGTAATTAATTATATATGGTTGCTATCAAGATTGGTTATCTTATTGGTGACAACTCGGCTATTGTCTACATGTCCTATTAGGTAGAGTTGATGATGATTCTTTATTTTCTTCAAAAGAATAATTTTTTAAGAACATATAACTTAAGTAAAGGAAGTATTTCAATTAAGGATTATGGTATCTAGAGTTTTCTATTGGATCCACTCGAGTAAGGAATAGTTGGTTTCTAAATAGGACAGTTCATTATTATGAAGTACTTGTAGGGTTTAGTTGTTATAAGCATGTAAGGTCCAGTACTAGCGATGATTACTATTAGGATGGATCACAATGGTGTGATGATAAATGTGATCAATTAAGGATGATGGCCTTGGTAATAGTATGTAGGGTTTATATTTAGGTGGTCCTACTAGATCATCTAGGTTCTATAAATAGGCATACATGGTCTACCCATTTATTTGTGACAAAGGTTCTACATTTTATGTGAACATGGATATGCGTTGAGTTGTTAATTACGGATCTATGAATGAAAAGAAAGTAACATGATCACATGTTATAAAATAGGGTTTAGGTTTTAGAAGCAAATTAGGGTTCACATGAAATAGTGGAGCTAGGGTTCCTAATGGAATTAGGGTTTTAGGTTTCACATGAGATTATGAAACTATAACTTTATTTATAATGGAACTAGGGTTTCACATTGGTGATACAATTCTTAAATTAATAGCTTGATGATGAATTTGAATTATGAATAACTTTGATATAAAAAATAATAGTGGATTTGGCATTCTATTATTTTTAGAGAATTAATAATTAGGATAAATACCATTTAGGGTTTAAATCCCACTAATAAGGATTTAATAAGTTAATGATACAATAAAATTATTTTTAGTGCATACTTCATTTACTTAATGGTTTTTTTTACTTAATTTAGAATGTTTTACTAATTATTGAATTTTAGTTGAATTTAGGATAAAAGAAAAGGTTTAAATAATAAGATTAAACAATTAAATTTTTATTAAAAATAAAAATTCCATATTATATTTTTATTGGATAGATTTTATTTTTAGGAACATTTTGATATCTCATTTGTATTTTTCTGAGCTAATTTGAATTTTATTTATATCTGCAAAGTTTCAGTAATTAAGGAATTTGAATTAAAACAAAAAAAATAACTAAACCTACCCAAACTGATCTTACCCACAGTCAATGAATGGTGGGCCTATGTCCACGTTGGCTGCCACGTGAGCATGGACTGGTCAAAATTGAAAACATGGCATGGGAGCTCACTACCGGCGGGGGAATTGACGACGGCGGCGAGGCTCCAGACTATCTACGAGCGTGCGTTGATGCGATTGCTACTCTACGTGACATGGGGAAGATAACGGTGGTGGCACCGCCCACTATTGGTCGCCTGCGCTTGCCCGACGGCAAGGCTGAGCGGCGGGCTTGCAGGTCTACGACGATGGCGCGATACAGAGAGCTAGGGAGGGTGTGGAGTGGTCCACGAGGAGCAGAAGATCACCATGAACGCGTAGGAGGGCTCAGGCGAGGCAGAGGTGGCCGGACGGCGACTCCATGGTCGACGAAGACGGTGGCCGGGAGCGGAGAAGATGAGCTCGGTGAGGTCGCCTCGGGACGCTCCGGCTCAATTCCTCGCGCAGGTGGAGTAAGTCGAGCATGGCGGTGACGATGCCGTCCACGGCGAGGTCTGGGGCTTCCCCAGTCGACGGCGAGAGGTGGCGGTCCGGGAGCTAGGGTTTCGTCCATTTTCGGCATTGAGGTAGAGAGAGGGAAAATTGAGGCTTCCGCGCCATTTATACGTCCTCCGGCGTGCGCTGGCGGTCAACAATACCGGCGGCGGCCGTAGGATGTGGCGCTGGATCCGCGGTGGCGAGCTCGTGTGCGTGTGGAGGAGGAGACGAAGACGACGACGCTCTCCTTGTTCTTATCCGAGGCGAAGAGGTACGTGGGCTGGTCTGGGCCGTGGTGGTGGGCTGTGTATTGGGCTGCGGTTTGGGCCAGTGTTGGGCTGCTCCACGGGCTGCACGACCAGGTAAGTCTCTCCTCTCTTTTCTTTTCTGTTTTATTTTATGTTTTCAATTTCATTTACTGAATTCAAAATTTGAATTCAATTCTGTTTGCAGATGTTTGTAATTATTTTAGCTTGGCAATTATCTCCTAAATAATAATTACAACTTGAGACATACTATTTTGATTTTTTAATATACTGATAGCTCAACATACACAATATTTTTAAATAGGTATGTCAAACAAATATAATTTCCATTCTCCTTCATTAGGAATTCCAAATATTTTTATAATACTTATAATAATTTTAAATAATAGATCGTATGTTTACTTTGCTTTATTTAGCCAGAATTGATTAATAAATTGTGATCTTAGTACTTAGTTTCTTATTTTAGATTATGATTTCAGGGGTCTTATTTCATGTGTCCTAAATTTTCTAATTCAAGGAGGTGATCTAGTGGCATGATTTCATGTACCTAAATATTTCTAAGGACTTGGTTTCTTATTTAAGAATTTGTCACTTGTATAATATTTTATGGGATCACCTATTTTTTAAAGTCTTTTAAGTTTTATTATAACCCTATTTCAAGGTTAGTACTGGTATTATATTTTAGTAACATCTTGAAATACCTAGAGTAGATATTACTCTCCTCATGGTTTGGTCTTGGTTATAAGGATAACTGGTTGACTTTTAGGTATATGGTTTAGCACTAGGTACTTCTTATGTTCAACAATTGAAACATAAGATTTAATTAAGGTGAAAATCTAGGGTTCTAATTATATTCACCTAATGGCACATGGTTTGCAACTCAAGTATGGCCTAGGTTTTAATTGTGATCACCTAAGTGATGCACAAAGCAAAATTAGGATATAGGCCTAGGTTATAGATGTGAATGGATACCCTAATGGAATAGCTAGGGTTTAGTTCCCCCTCACTATTAATATGGTGCTTGTATGAAAATACTTATAAGGTTGACATAGCTAATTGACTAGGCAAATTCTTAGTAACATGTTATTACTTCTCTACTCATGATATTAGAAATGGTTTTAGGGTGGCTATTGATATCCTATGATTTCATGTGGTGGGTAATCTCTGTTTAACCTACTAAGGTTTAAGTGGTAATTATATATCTCCAAAGCATGATCATGCATTATCATGATCAGCTTATTCTTAATGGCTTATACTTCAAGTTCTTAGGGTTTATGATCATTACTAAGATGTGATGATCAAAGGTTTGGCTTTCTAAAGTATCACTAGAAGTATTTGGATATGGTTATACCAATTACCCCTCTCACTCCACCAGGTCTTGGATTATAATCTATGGTTCTACTCAAGGAATGATGATGTGATTATCTAAATATGTGATTTGCCTAAGAATTCTACCTTGCTATCTTTTGTAGCTTGTTCTTCAGGAAATCTGATAAACCTGCTTCTTGTAGTATGTCTCCACCTCCTAGCTGCTTCATCTTGGTCCTATCTAAAACATGGAGTGGCCCAACTCTTTGGTTTGCTTGTATCATGGTACAAGATGATGAAATGGATAAAGTAGAGGGTTCCTTTTATAGGCTTGGGCATGCTCTATTATCATGACACATAGGTGGGTGACTCTTTTTTTGATTTGATGAGTAAGGTGCTTCGTTGTCATGCTCTCATCCATAGCAATCCTTTAAGCATGAGGTGGCATAGCTTAGGATTCAAGCTATGTAGATATTTTCATCCTATGTGGCATGGGTATTATCCTCTCATGTGATTTGTTTTTGGATAGCCAAGTGGCTTTTGTTACTAAATATCTCGTGAATGACTTTATGCTTGTGGGTGAATCACTATATCATATATGATTGTATTTATATTATAGTTGGAATCAAAATATCAAATACAAGGATTATACCCCAATTTTGAATGGTGATTGTTTGATTTCACCAAGGCATGATCATATGAGTTTCAAAATACTCATAGTTTATTTTATTCAAATAGTTTGAACTATAATTCGTAATGTAAACAAATTTAGTATTGTGATATTCCACATATTTAATAAGTTATGATTAAAATAATAATATATGGATTTTATGCACTTTAGACCCTAGGTTTTACCATATTTGGTAATAAGCTTTAAAATTGAACTAGGTTTTACACAAAGGTAGTTTCTTAACTTTTAAGTGTTAATAACTTAGAGTTTGATTCTTATCTATTTGATGGTTATAGGCCTCTCCCATCTCTAGGGTTTAATGATAAGCTTGTGTTGGTGTTGAGTTCAAGAGTTTAGTTCAAGAAATACCATGAGGTTCATGGTAGGGATATTTATTTGTTTAAGACATGGAAAAGACAAGTCAATAATGGTTTCTCGTTTGTTCCTTGTTCTTTGATTTGTAGTTGCATATGAATCAAGGTGTTGGTGCAAGGAATACCCTATTAAGATCTTTTAGAAGATCAAGCAATTGATCATTGATTAAAGTGTTGTTGTGTTGGTTTTAGTTCCATTTGATCTAACCCCTTGGATCAAATCATCTCTACCCAAAAACAAGGTTTTTAGCAAAGGTCATATTGAGGTTTATAGCACTTGGCTTGATGATCTACTTCAATTCCATCAAGGTCAAGTGAAACTTCAGTTACTGTGACATGTTTTACTTAAAAGCGCGAAAATTCCTCGGACTTTCTATGCATGAATGCAATGCACACATCCGTTTCCTCTATTTTTTAACCCCAAATCCTGGGATATTACACTGAGACATCGATGCCGAACAAAATCGGCTAACAGGAAAGAAGAAAAAGACCCTGGAGGCCATCGCCACGCGGCAGGACCTCCACAGTCCTACAATGAACGCTATGACAAATGACTAAACAAAGAAAATACACAACACCTAGACAAATCCTACAAGAAGGGTTTGTTCCACATGCACCCAAGATGAAGATAAGTGGACCTAAAAGTTTTCATCCCAAAGATGAGCTTCGATTAACCAGTCCACGAAGATCACGACGCACATGCGTTGGCAATGTGTGATATGATATCTTGTGTTTCGGACAGAGTTTTTTATTGTGAAATGGAGGTTGAGACCCATGCCTCTGCATCAAAAATGTGCATACGACCTTTCTTCATATTTTATTCAACAAAGACCTAACAAGGGAACAGATAAAAACACTGAAGCCACCATGCAACACCTATAGACCCGAACATACCATCGGTGCCTTGTGCCCATAAAACACAAACAACACCACATCAGCTAGATATCGGGGCATCACCGAGTAACCCTATGACGACACGGGAGCACACCTACAGACTAGCAGAACCTCGATGAGCAACTCATGTAGTTGAACGAGAAGCCGTCGCCGCCATCAACCATCGAGCCATATTCATGGTAGATATTTGCACCGCCGATGCGCCACGGCTTTGGACAAGCCCCCACGCTACACGAGTCCATCATGTGAACTTCGTCAGCGAGGGCCCGTTGTTCCACACTGTCGAGACTCGCCACGTCCGAGCTCTAGATTGATATGCTCACCACACCACCTCTTGTCTCCTCCATAAACGATGCCCCCATGACGAAGGGCAACACCAAACGTGCCGCCATCCTCTGATCCAGGGTTTACCCCAGAGCCGTATGAGTGATTAGATGATGACTGCAATGAAGACGCCTTCAACAAGTTAATAGCGCAAAGACGCTAGCATCACCCACCCCGACTAAGGTCGGAGCTTAGTTTTCATGGCAATTCCCTTCCCCAAATTGCAGCCAAATGGATCGTCGTTGAGCCATGCAGATCGTCTCTGTGCTAGGCCCCAACTATGTCGCCATAGCCAACGATGGATCTGGGTGGCCACCCAGACCCGTGGCCACCACATACGCTTGCATCAGTGCCCGCACGTGGCGTGACCAGTGGGGAAGGCTGCCACTGCCGCCTAACCAGGGGTGCCATCCTGGCCACAATGCTCGTATCCTTCCATTGACCCCCCATCAGCCCCAATGAAGTGGCCGCCACATCCGTCTATCCCAGCACCTTCGGCGCTGTGGCCGCCACTAACACCGGCGGCAATGGCTGTGGTGAGAGCTGTCGTGGTGGCTCTTGGCGGCTAGGGGTTGGACCCCTGGTGGCGCCTTGGGGAAACGACGTGAGGAGCAGACTATCCCTTGACCTGGTTATTTTTTCAAAATTCTGATGGTCAAGTATAATTTTGAATGGTTCCATCCGAGTGCGCATATACTTTGAACGAAACCGCCACTGCCAAGAACCTCACTACCAGCTAGTAACTTCTTGCTAACCCAATCTGCATGAGAAGACACCCAACCCAATGCATATTTTCGAAAAAGAGCACTTTATTACTCAAAGTTTGACGTAATACACCCGGCATCTGCATAACTAGGATGCACATAGCTGTTCCAGGATACAATCCAAACACAAAAAGTTCAACACAAGGAAGAGTTCTTAAAAATAGCAAACGAATCATGGTGAAGGAGCCGCTATCCTCAGACTATGCAGCCACCCATGTTGGATAATAAATTCCTTGGCCGAATTCTCCAATCGTGTAGACACCTCCGTAAAGAGGTCGCGGTCCTCCAAGCGCTGAACCGGCGACCATAAACGGAGCATAGCCGTAGATCGGTAAATAACCTGCATAAGAGAAGAATTTTTGTCATTGAAAACCTTGTCATTTCTACATAGCCAGAGTGACTATATGACGACTAACGTTCCCACCCTGATAAGACTCCTAAACCTAACCTCTACCCCATTTAGCCAATTGCCGAAAATATTTGCAATGCTACGGGAGGGTATAAGCTAGATCCTCACCATATAGCTTTAGCAAACCCAATGCATATAGACCCTCATCGTCATGTTTCCTATCGATGTACGAGCATGTACAATGGGATGATGTCAGCATTCTCTTACGCGTGCCATGTAGGATTTTTGCTTAGTTGGAGGAGAGAGAAGTAAGAAAGAGAAATTTATCTTCTCTTAGCTAAGGGATGATCTCTTATTAAATAAGAGAATATTATTTTCCCCATTGTACGACGTGTCTTCCCTTAGACACATAATTTTCTACTAAAAATAATTAGTTCTCATTTATTATAAGGAATGATAATAAAAAATAATGCATTGTACTCCTAATATGTATCTTTTCTCTAACTGACATAGAGTACTAAGAGAAAACATGTCTTACCTACCATTTTACATGCCCTAACATCATCGATTTCTGCCACTGGGAGAGGGAGGAACCTTCGGACATCGGATTATGGACAGATCCACCCACCATTAATTTCCATTCAGGATTCAGACATATGGGATGGATCCAAAATTTGACGAGATCGTTAACAACACTTGCAACGTAAGAAAAGAAGACAAAAGTAAATAAGATAAACACGAAGTGGAGCTAATGCCTCTCATACTCCCTCGTCTGAAAACTACATCTGGTCAAAGCACAGAGCCTCTATACACGCGCATATCTGAAATCTGAACGTTAATGTCATGATGCAAACCCTCGTTAGTTTACACGGTAGGTGTACAGTGCCTTTGGATGGACACCACTTAGTAATTATTGATTTTTTTATAATCCACACATTATTAGAAGTGGTAAGCAAACTGTTTTGAAATACGACGAGTGTTTGGCCTTTTCCGGAGACAACATGCTCAACAGGTTCGTCATCAAAAAGTGGCTCCATCTCTTGGAGCAATGTATTTATGTGTTGTGGATATTTATGTTTTATAGTTCTGGAATCGGGCTTTGTTTCTTCGCAACGAAGTAACACAGAGATGAAATTCGTCCAAAAATGATGATCTAGTCTGATTTTTTTTTGAAATAGGGATGTCCCCGGCCTCTGCATCGGTTGATGCACACAGTTTTTTATTAAAAAACCAATATTCAAGAGTTACAAATCATGGATCAACGAGGGTCGATACAAAAATCAACCATCTGAAAATAAGAAATATGCTAAATAAGCTAAGCATTTTCCAATCTCTTAAAAGGCTGCCAATTAGCCTGGTAGAAAATATCCTGGACAACCATTTGAAGGCGGTTGCATCCAGTAACCATGTACTCCCGCTGATCCTCCGGAAGCAAGAAGCGCCAGAGCTGGATCCAATAAACCATAGTTGTGAATAACCTGCAGAAAATTAGTAGAATCCTTTTTGTTAAAAATAATATCATTCCTGCAATTCCATATCAACCAACATAAGTGGTGTAGCCCATGGAAATTTCAGTTCCAGCTTCTTAGGAATTTACACCGAAAGGCTAACTTAATGCCGATTAGCAACTTTGCACTTACACTTGATCCTTGACCACACCTTTTAGCCCCTCTGCCTTGTTTTAACTTTTAATCAAGGTCTCTATCGCAAAAAATTGGGGTCTTGGAGTTAGAAGCCAATTAAGAAATGCAGCAGCTTTTGTCTGATCTGCTGACTAGATCCAAGCAAAGGCGCCACGGCATTGTCAAGTACAGCTAGGAATTATCTCTTATAATAATATTTCAGGTTTTAGATCAATAATATTGACAGGTCAAGTCAGTTCTCTACTGTTTTTTCTACGAGATATCAAGGGAAAGTTATGCTTGAAATTAGATCTGGCAGGCTTAAGCTGCTCACTCAGAATAGTCTCGATGGCTCTCCTAGAATTATAAGTACTAGCCTTCTATGAATCGATAAAACAGATCAAACTAAATCAAACCAGATGCAGTTACGAGTTACAAAAACGTGCATCACACTCTCTTAAGTGCTTCAGTTTCTGAGAAAGAAGAACTTCACCAGTGTGAACACCAGATTACAGTATCCTTTTTTTTCGATTGGGAACACATGATACGTTGTCAGGAATCCATTCCATGTGAGCTCTGGCAAGGTAATCTCCTAACAGAACCCAAAAAGAACGGTTCTACGTAGTCTATAGTAGCAGCATCATGTATTTGTGTTTCATGCCCTGCCATTCTATAAAAACTATTTCAGAAGACGCAGATACCAAACGACCGTAACGTGTCTCACAGCATGAGCATCACAAGGCCAGGCAGTTAAAATGGAACATTGTACAATGCACTAACTAACATGCCATGATTAATATAAAACGTTGGGAAGATAAGAACATCAAACTCAATAGTGCTTTGTTCTTCTCAAGAAGTAACCCATGGCATGGCAAGACTGGACAGATGGAGACCGAGCTACATGTAGCTCTTTATTTTCAAAAATTTGGAAATTATATTTTTAAGTTTTAAAAAAATTTGAAAAAAATCCTGGATGTAGCCAATCATAAAATCTACAAACATGCAAAATCTCAATGTGAAATTCTTAGTACTTTAGGCTACACAAAAAATGATAAATAGTACTAAGAATTTCACATCAAGATTTTGCACGTTTGCAACATCATTGTCTACATCTAGAATTTTTTTTACAACTTTTTTAAAACATAAAACTATGTTTTCTGAATTTTTAAAATAAAGGGCTACATGTAGCTCGGTCTCCGTTTGCAATTTTCCATGGCATAATATGTCGGTAGGTTTTTTCGAATGTG
This sequence comes from Lolium rigidum, assembly GCF_022539505.1. NCBI lineage: Eukaryota > Viridiplantae > Streptophyta > Magnoliopsida > Poales > Poaceae > Lolium > Lolium rigidum. The sequence goes on along the minus strand of NC_061510.1, from coordinate 98,643,770 downwards.
CATGCTGACAGAAACACATTGGAGAAAGTAGTATCATGGCAATGAGTAATTTAATATATAAAATACATTTTAAATGACACAAAGTGAAGCAAACACTACCAACACAACGCCCCCAGAAAATAAATAAACTGTATTTGCACCCATTGTTAGCAGGTTTGTCCTGGATGACACAAATTAAAGTATTCTTGATCAAACAGTATGTTAAGACAGGTTAATAATTGCATTAATAATCGAAGACTAGCACCAAGTCTGGGTAGCCCCAACAGTTGAGTTGGGCGTAGTTGGAAGTTTGGAGGCCCTGCTGATGTTATATGCTACTTGGTAAGGGACCAGGTATATCATAGAGGACTCCATATAATAAGCAATTTAACTTAACTTTATTGCACCAACTCTTTGCTCTTCCTCCAACCAACATCAGGCAATGTGGGAGCCTTCCTTTCTTTACATGCCCACTTGCTATTCGTCATTGTTTGAAGTTCGCTTATTTATTTGAAATTTGTCGTTTGCTATTACTAGTAAAGAATGCAACTTGCGACCATGGGTTTACATGCCTCGCTTCGAAGTGTCAAAGTACTAAACTCACTTCGGTGGTCACATTATTTCAGGCAATGCAACCAAAAGAAATGAAGGTTTGACATCTATAATGTGCAGCGGAGTTTTAAGGAAATCTGGCCACGTGTCAGAAGTAGGTTCAAGAGGAACCATTTTTTGTGAGCTGTTTGAGACCATATCAATATTTCAATGCGTTTGGTAATATACCGCATAGTACACTGCTCTATATTGGATAAAGTGCGATTAGCCTCCCCAGCGTGACGGGGAGCGGCACCCTCTTGCTGCCGCTGCCGGAGGCCTCGAAGTCGTTCTTCTTTCCCATGGCGCAGTGGCGGTGGTGGTGCGAGTGGAGGTGTGGACGAAGGAGAACGCGTCCGGTGGACTTTTAAAGGCGGCCGCGCGCGGGATACGATGCCATTGAAGACGGCGCAGAAGCCCAGCCGCCGCCCGCCAGTGCGCGCGCAGAACAGGCAGCCGCGCCATTGATGGCGAAGGCTGCGGCACAGACGCGGAAGCGCTGACCGCCGAAGCGATGCCCTCGATACAGCGAGGGCCCGGTGGAGACGCGAGCGGACACTTTGCGCGTCCGTGCATGCGGCAGGTTTGCGTCTCTGCGGACGGCCCGGTCAATTTGCGTCGCGCCGCTGGAGAGGGTGCCAGACGCATTTTCGGTCAAGGCGGACGCAAACGGTCGTGGAAATGCCCTAAAGGTTGGGTTTGGTCCCGTACATTGTTTTGGATTTTATGCTTTCCATTTGGCATCCCGTCACGAGCCAAACAGAATACACATGTCGCCCATTCAGATCAGAATCGGAAGAAAATGTCAAACAAGGTGAAATGTTACACCAAATAACAAACAGAGGGTAAAACGTGTCAAATTTTAAACGTGACAAAATTTGTCGTAAATGTACAAATAGGCTGTTAGATTTGGAATTCACTCTTCTTTTAAAAGATTATTAAGTGAAAAATGATTTTGGTAGGTGTTGTAAATTATATGGTTAGCTAGTATGGGCGCAGGAAACCAAAGGTATATCATCTTTCCCGTGATCCATTAGGTTTTCGTAACAAATTTGATCCCACAAAAATACTCTGGAATTTCTACAACCCTGGGAGCTGAGAAGGCCGGATGTGCAACAAGAAGCCGGAGGATAAACATCATCTGTACTACAGATCGGTACTTCTGTATATCGTTCCACTTGCAAATTGAAAGACCTCGCGCTGCGATCGATCCTGCCATCACGGCCGGCCGGCAACAGCGACCGGCACCTCGGCAAGGTGAGCAATTATTTCACTTGGGATCCGGTCGCGCGCCCAAAAGTGTTATCCTGTCATTTTGCGGGCGTTGCTTCCGTCAACAACGAAATTGTATCTAGGTGTTTGGGCATTAGAGAAATTCCCTGTGTTCTTGCCTTCTTGGCTTTGCCTGGTACTTAATTTGGCTGACAAGCCTAAGACGAAGCTCCACGACTAAATGTTTGTTTTTTGCGGTAGACAAAAAACAAGATGGTTCTGATATTGACATGATTTATGATAATGTCTCCTTGGCGGCTTGTGGTCATCATCTTGGGGATGTAGGTTTAAACTAGGTTTTGTAAGTGAGCCAGACTACAACTACAAGCTAGTTGAAGAACATTCTTAATATACTTGGAAGTTGGAATCCGCATTCAATAATGAGCACTCTCGTTAATTAAAACATAAATAGATACTATACTACTTCACCTGAATTTTGCGGTGTATATCTCGAGAGTATAGTGATGGAACTAAAGCCCATTGCCATTCCTTGCATACCAAACTGTCACTTCTTATATTGTTCAGGACAATCCTGAAATCAAAAACCAGGATATATGTTCCATGGATCCCTAATTAGGCCACCTGATCCAGTTCCCTAACGTCCCATTCCGTTTCAAGACAGAGGCTAGGACAATAATCTACAGATGAGACATCTCCTTCCAGTTCGCCAACACAATCACTGATGTCTCTTGTGAAACAAAACAGCCCAGATGCAGAGGCATATGCCTAGGAATATCTCCTGGTTTCATCACCCTTGCTGCCTCATTAGCACTCGATAATGTCAATGATAATGTTGCTAATCCTCATCCTCCCACGATAAAGTAGATGTTTGTCGCGGCCTGCATCCACCCATAGGCGCGGTAGGCCATCGAGAATCATATGAAATGTTGGTCAGCTAACATGTTGGGCGGTGCCATCAGCAGTGGTTGGATGCTAATAAAAAAAACTTATGCCGCAAAAGGTTGCCATCCATTTTTGTTTTTGTTTCTAGTTGTTGGATACCTGATGGAAGCAAAAGTGGATGATTGGTTGATTGTGGCCATGGAAGCGCCAATGGATTCAACGTGCTTCACCATCGATCCTTGCTGCTACATCCCGGGATCATGTCTGGCTGTTGATACTTACATTTACTTGAGCTTGCTTCCTTCCTCGTCTGCAGTCTTTGCTCTAGCTAGATCTCGATTGCAATCTCCATGTGGTTCCAATTATTATGTTTAATGACGCCTCGCTCTGGAGAGGCTGTTTTCCTGTTGACATTCGTGGTGCCGTTGACGCTGGCACGACTCTCTCCATGCCACGCCTGTGTAATCCCCCATGCTGCCCTCTGATCTCTCTACCTAGCTACTGTAAAACCCTGGGTTTTAGCCCGTTTTCGATATATTCAGGTGGGAAAAATTTATGTTTAATGACCTGGTATGGCAAGGACGGAATGAATTTCATGTTTCAGTGTTTTCCATGAAAAAAAGTACATATTGCATGCCTAAAATTTCCATGCAGGGTTCTGCAGACATATGGGCCCTTCACTCACTGACTCAGGGGATCCATGAACGATGGATCCAAAACTTGACCAGACCGTAAGCAGAACATGATGACTATGAAAACAAGACAAAGGTAAATGATGTAAACAAGACCGTAAGCTAGGCGTTTTACATTCACTTTGTTTGTTATATAATTCGTCTCCTTTTTATTTTAAACGCTATGAGTTGGAGCTAGTGCCTCTCGTACTCTCTCTGATAGTCTGATCCCAAAACTACGTCTGGTCAAAGTAAAGAGCCTCTCTTCATGCCACTTTCTGAAATCTGGACGTTAATGTCATAATGCAAATCCTCATTAGGATACACAAGGTAGGTGTACAACGCCTTTGGGAGGACATTGGCATTCTAGGATGTACACAACTATATTTTATTTTAAAAAAGGATAATGCGACGAGCCTAAAACACCTTATAAACAGACTCATTGAAATGGCCAACCTTCAAACTATGTTGATCCAGGTGATTGTTTGAGCGCAGCTAAAATGTATGTAGGTAGTGGTTTGAAGTGGAGGCGGCGACACATGGTGGATGAGGCTTGGTGGTGCTCTTCCAGTATCGAGGTGTGAGCTCCTACAGGATGGTGCGGTCCTTATTGGTTGTATATGGCAATGGTGCGATGGTGACGTGCATGCGTTGTTCCCATTACAGGATGTGTAAAAGGCACCTTCCACAACAAACCAAACATCTTCAAGGGTGCACAGCTGCACCAACATAGTCGGGTCGAGTTTGAAAGGCTAGGGTAAGGATTTCCATCCTAATTAATGGGCCCAAGCAATCAAGGCCATATGATCAGTAAGAATACTAGGCATTTAACAAGGAGACACTACAAGCTTGCCATTGTCAAATCTAACCGGTCAAGCCCAGAATGCAGTTTTTCACCAATGGTATGGAGTGGTGTTCCAGCCATTATCGTGATGGTGGATCTGCTGGTAGCTGATCCACCCTTTACACCGATAGAGTCCACACTAATGTCCACCGTAGATAGACACCTAAGCCACCACCGGAATTTCTTCTACTCATGCATCAACTTGAATCTCTAGTCCTCCCCCTCATGTGAGGTAGTGCTAGACCTCTACTTATCAGTTATCACCGAAGGGGTGATCACCCTGGTCCAGTTGTCACTCATAGACACACCGTCTATATGCCCGTAGAAGCAACGAAAGGGGGACATCACCCAACGGATGACACGATGTAGAGAAGATAGCCGCTTGGTGATACAAGGGCCCCCGCCGATGGAAGTGCGAGCTGTGGTGGTGGGATTGGTGGCTGTGGCTTGTTGTGCAGAGGCTGGGTGTATTTCATATCTTCTTCTTCTTCTTTGCGAAAAGTATCTCATATCTTCTTAATATTAATATATTACTTATTGAAAAACTGAAAAAAAAAACCATGTTTCATGCCCGAAATTTCCATTCAGGATTCAGACATATGGATTTTTGACAACTCACTCAGGACTCAGGAGAACCATGTGCGGTGGATCTAAAAAATTTACCAGACTGTTTTTTTTTAAATGGGCACTTTATTACTTGCGCAATAGACCCGACCTCTGCATAACTAAGATGCACACAGCCGCACAATATTCGTTACAAAACCATAAAATGTTCAAAAGATAAAAAAAAATATTGTCCAAATAGCCGAAACTAGGACTAGCTAGGAAATAGCAGTAACTAGGACTAGCTAGGAGGGTCTAGCCGAAGGTCACGCTGCCACCCATGTTGGGAGAAAATATCACTCGCCGTATCCTCCAACCATGAAGACACCTCCGTAAAGAGGTCCCGGTGCTCCACACGCTGCAACGGTATCCATGAACGAAGAAAAGCTGTACATCGGTAGATGACCTGCAAAGAAGAAGAAGAAATATTATTGAAAATCTTGTCATTTCTACATAGCCACAGCGACCAAATAATTGCAATCGCTCCCATCCTAATAAGACGTTTAAACCTAACATCCACACCATTGAGCCAGTTGCCAAATAAATTGACAACACTACGTGGTGGGTATAAGGTAGACCCAATTTGGACGGCTGACCATATAAACCTAGCAAACTTACATTGGAAAATAAGTGTTTAATAGTCTCGTCCTGATGACAGAAGACACACTTTTTACTTCCATGCCAGTTGCGTTTGTCAAGATTATCTTTAGTAAGAATTACCCCCCGACGAAGATACCAGGCAAAGATTTTTGTTCTCAGTGATATCTTCATCTTCCAAATTTTTGAATTATTATCGACCTGAATTTCAGGCAGAATTAAAGCATTGTACATGGAAGCCACTGAGAATGAACCATTTCGGGTAAGATTCCATCGAAATACATCCGGTCCCTGAGTCAATTGAATTAACTCAAGACGTTGTAAAAAAACCTGCCAAGAGGCTTGTCTGGGACCGATGAGACTTCTTCTAAACTCCACATTTGGTGGGAAATTTTCCAGCATCTTAGCGATCGTATCGCCTTTGTGGCGCACAATATTGTACAATGCGGGATATTGTTCCCGGAGTGTGGTATTACCCAACCACTTATCCTCCCAGAAACGAATTTCCGATCCATCCTTTATAGAGAAAGAACCATATGGAAAGAAAAACTTCTTTGTTTCCATAAGACCAGCCCAAAAATGCGAATCTTCTGGTCTCCAAATAACCTGAGATAAAGCCTTTGAGCCAATATACTTTCTCTTAAGGAGTGTTTGCCATATGCCCTCTTCGGTAAGTAGCTTATACAACCATTTACCGAGAAGTGCCCTATTCTTGACCTGGAGGTCTTGAATGCCAAGTCCTCCATGATCTTTGGGCCGACACAGCACATTCCATTTAGCTAGCCGATATTTACGCTTCTCGCAATCCCCTTGCCAGAAGAATCTTGATCGGAAATAATCCAACCGTTTTAAGACTCCTCTGGGAAGTTGGAAGAAAGATATCATATAGAGTACCATATTACTCAGTACTGCATTTATGAGAACTAATCTTCCTCCCAAGGACATCAATTTACCTTTCCAACTACTTAATCTAATCTGAAGCCTTTCCTCAACCAATTTCCACTCAGCATTGGTAAGTCTTCGATAATGAATCGGAATTCTCAAGTACCTAATTGGAAATTGGCCTTGGCCACAGCCGAAAAGATCAGCATATTCTGCAACATGATCTTGGGCCTCACCAAAACAAAACAATTCACTTTTATGGAAATTTATTTTCAGACCCGACAAAAGTTCAAACGCAGAAAGAATTAACTTTAGGTTCCGAGCCTTGTCTATGTCATGATCCATAAAAAGTATTGTATCGTCGGCATATTGAAGAATGGATAACCCTCCATCAACTAGATGAGGAATAACCCCTTCAATTTGGCCCTCAGTCTTAGCACGTTCAATCAAGACAACAAGCATATCAGCCACTATATTAAATAGCACTGGCGATAATGGATCTCCTTGTCTTAGTCCTTTCTTAGTCTGGAAGTATTTGCCCACATCGTCATTGATTTTAATGGCAACACTTCCACCCGAGATAAAACTATTGATTAACGCACGCCACTCATCAGAGAAACCTTTCATTCTAAGTGTTTGTTGCAAAAAGGACCACTTAACCTTATCATAGGCCTTCTCAAAGTCAATCTTTAAAATGACGCCATTCAACTTCTTTCTATGCAATTCATGAACAGTTTCATGGAGGACTACAACCCCATCCAGAATATTCCGTCCTTGCATGAAAGCAGTTTGAAAAGGTCTAATCACATGATCCGCCACCGAATTTAATCGGATCGTGGCAACCTTAGTGAATATTTTAAAGCTCACGTTAAGAAGACAAATAGGACGGAATTGTTAAATCCTTTTTGCTTCATTAACCTTGGGCAATAAAATAATCTCACCAAAGTTGAGCCTAAAAAGCTCCAAATGGCCAGCATGTAAATCCACAAAAAGAGCTAGCAGGTCAACCTTGATGAAATCCCAGAAAGATTGATACAATTCAGCTGGGAAACCATCAGGGCTAGGGGCTTTATTATGCTCCATTAGAAAGATCACTTTTCTTACTTCCTCCTCAGAGTAAGGCGAAGTAAGAAAGTTATTCTCCGCTTGCGAGACTTGGGGTATATCCACCGTTCTTGTCTCATCTAGCGAAAAATTGCTTTTCTCAGGAGCACCAAAAAGCCCCTTGTAATAAACGACTTTAGCTGCTCATGACCCTCAATCGTGCCCTCATCCTGAACGAGAGTACGAATAAGTTTCTTCATGTGCCTGCCATTGGCAACACAATGGAAGTACCTTGTATTCGAATCTCCTTCCAGAATAAATTGGGCCTTAGACCGTTGGTACCATTTCAGCTCCTCCTCTCGCAGTAGTTTTGTGATTTCCGCATTTGATTGGCTTTTTTGCTCAATCTCTTGTGCGGATAACGGTCTAACTTCTGCTTTAGCTTCGAGGTCATCTATAATAGATGAAAGTCGCTGCTTTTGTTTTTTAAGAATGCCAGTTGTATGTCGTGCCCATCCAGAAAGGTGTTTGTGTACCGCACACAATTTGTTATTCCACCTCTGTATCGGAGACATACCCACGACCGGCCTTTCCCATACCTTTTAAACCATGGTTTGAAAGCCTTCTCGATTCAACCAACCGAGTTCAAATTTGAAACGGCGTTTAATCGTAAGCCTAGGTAAACCAGTGGATAATAAGATGGGAGCATGATCCGAGAACCTAACAATACGTTCTAGTGCGCATACCGTCACCATTGGAAATTTCAATTCCCAGTCGGTATCCATTAGTACGCGATCTAGTTTTTCATATGTTGGCTCTGGAAGATTGTTGGCCCAAGTAAACTGTCTGCCAGTCATTGGCACCTCCCTCAAGTCCAAGCTGTCAATGACCGCGTTGAACAGGAAAGGCCAATGATTGTCAAAACTGCCCCTACTCTTCTCGCATGGAAATCTCAACAAATTAAATCCCCCCAATAAGAATTGGATGAGGGTTTTCCTTTGCTAGATTCACCAACTCACGAAGAAAGGCGGCCTTATGAGCTTCCTGGGCAGCACCATACACGGCTACAAGACTCCATATGAAATTGTCAGCTCTATTACGGATGTGGAATTTGATATGATATTCCCCAACCGAATGTGCTAACACTTCCATAGAGTCTGTTTTGACACCAAGTAAGATACCACCAGAACGCCCCAGGGGAGGACAGGATAACCAAGTAAAGTCTATACCACCGGAAATACAGTTAAGAAGACTTTGCGAGAAATCCCGTCGCCCCGTCTCAGAAATAGCCAAAAAATCCAAACTATGATCCCTAATGCAATCGGCAAAATGTAAGTGTTTAGCCAAGTCACCAAGGCCTATGTTATTCGCAAACATGCCATTCATTGGGAAACAATTGGATATCCGGGATTTTTTGACCGTTTCGCCGTTTTTTGTGAGAGGGAGATTTGGACTTCTGACGAGATGCCTTTAATTCATATAAAGAGTACATGTCATCCTCATCCAATCCCACCTCTGACACCTCACCAACTAGATGAGAAAGAAGCTGACCATCTGATGTGGCAATCGCTTCCTCCTCCTCCAAGTAAGTGGAGTCCAACCTAGTCGAAACTTTTGGAATAACCGTAAAACGATCAGATTCCATATGCTTCAAGACCCTAGTTGAAACAGAAATCTCTTTTTCTGAACTACCAAGACTAACTCCTAAACCATTAAGCTTAGAAGAAATAACAGGTGATGAAAAAGATAAAAAAGATTTAGAATTATGAAAAGAAATCATACCATCGAAGTCGAGATTTTTCGCCGCCTTTCGGCGCATCGCCTTCTGCATGGTATCCTCGTCCGTCACCGTCCCACCCTCCGCATCCACACCAAACCTCCCACTCCGCCTAACCGGAGTGATGTACCCACCATGGTAGTCACTCGACGGTACAGGAGTGGGCGGCGGCTGAGAAAACGCCCCGCTATGTCGCTGCGAAAGCGACACACAGGGTGTTGTCGGGGTCGTAGGCGTAGAGGGTGAAGAAGGCGACAGAACCGGCAACGGTGAGGAAGAGGAAGCCGTCGATGCAGAAGGTGCCACCGTCGGAGAAGAAGGAAGGGGGGCTGGCCATGCCACTGAAACATCCAGCCCCAAGCCCACCCCTCCCAAAGTCGACGTCGAAACCGCGGTGGTGTGGGGCGAGGGCGAAGTAGCAGCCCCACACTCCACCGCCATCTCGTCTCCTCCACCCACCGTCTCCACCGAAACCATCGCCGAAGCATCCAAGGTCGTGGGAGGGGGCACAGACGATGTAGCAGCCCCCTCTACGACCACCGCACCACCTGCATGGGGAGGCGGCGGCGCAGCAGACGTCCCCGCCAAGTGAGCCGAAGAGGAGGTCAGCGTCGTCGTAGCCATGAGTTGGTGCTAGGGCCTCTCATACCCCCTCATCTGAAAACTACATCTGGTCGTTAAGGTCATGATGCAAACCCTCATTAGTTTACACGGTAGGTGAACAGTGCCCTCGGATGGACCCCCATAAGTAATCATGGAGTTTGTTTATTATCGACAGATTATTAGTAGTGGCGAGCAAACTGTTTTGTATTACGACGAGCGTTTGGCCATTTTCTGAAGCAACATGCTCAACATGTTCGTCATCAAAAAGTGGTTCCATGTCTTATATCAATTTGTTATTTGTTATCTTCATTTCTGATGTAATCGTGCAGCCCCGCTTTGTTTTTTCACAACGAAATAACATAGAAATTAAGTTCCCTGAAAAGTTACGATCCAGTCTGCGTATTGTAACCATCAGTTTTCAGTTCCAAACTCTAAGAGCATCTCCAGTCGGGTTCCCCAAGCGTCCCCAAACCGCGCCGAATCGAGCGTTTGGGGGACGTGTTTTGTTCGTGCCGCGGTTGGGGGACGTTGCTCCCCAGCCGCGTCCCCCAAACGCCTCCCCAAATGAATATTGGTGCACAAAAATAAAGGTTTTCATTCAATTTTGATTATATATTACAAAGTTTGAATGAAAATGGCTAGATTTCATCTAAACCTAGACTACTGACCGCCCGGTGGTGCGTTCGACGACCCCGCCCCGTCGTCGCCTCCCCTACGCCGCAGCTCCTCCTGCGCGCGCCTCCTCTCCTTGCGTTGGGCGGTGGCCAGACGCCGCCGCTCCAGCCGCGCGTCCTCCTCCGCCTTCCACTGCTGCGCCGTCTGGAGGGAGAGCTCGACGGCGCGACGAATCTGCGCCTCTTCGCGGGCACGGGCGTCGTCCTGGAGCTTCTTCTCCGACTCGAAGGACTCGACGAGCGCGCGTTGCTGATCGGCCGTCTCGTCCGGGTGCGGCCCATCGTCGTCGGACCACTCGAACTCGTCGTCGTCGTCGTCCTCCACCTCAGGCTCCTCCGCCTCGGCCTCCTCCTCCTCCACATCTGTTGGCGCCTCCATCATCGCCTCCGCCAACTGGTCCGCCCCCCTCCCCCAGATCGCCGCCAGCGCCGCCTCCCGCTGCTGATGCTCCACCGCCGCCACCTGCTGCTGGCGCTCGATCGACTCCCGCCGCCGGCGCTCGATCGCCTCCCGCCATTCACGGTACAGTGCATCCCACTCACCGCGCTGGCGCCAGCGCTCGTCAACCCACCGCTGCTCCATCTCCTCCGTCCGGCGCCGTCGCGCCTCTTCTCCCGCCGAGGCGTCGAACGCTGCAACGGTGTCGCACTGCTGCTCGTGCCACGCTGCTGCCGCCGCGGCCTCGTCAGCAGCGGGGCCATGGGCGCAGAACACCGCTAGATCCGCCGCCTGCGCCGCCTCACGCTGCTGGCGGGCCTGCTGCTCCATTTGCCTCCCGCCGCTGCTGACGGTGTGCACGCCAGTTCTGCATCCCTGGTTGCCGCCGCTCTTCCCGGGCCGCGGGGTCGGTGTCGACCTGCGACTCCGGGACTGCAAGTGGAGGAGACGGCGGGAAGTGGCCAGCGCCGGGGCGGTTCGCCATTGCCACTGGTGGTGGAGGAGACGGCGGTGGAGCAACGAGGGCTGTGTTTGCTGCCGGCGGGTGTGGTGGCTACCATTGAGCCGGGAGACCTTTTATAGACGCCGGCGTCGGGAAGAAAGCGCGGGAACAGACGAGAAGATGCGGGAAGATAGCGCGGGAACGGGCGGTGGCGTGCGAACGCCGGCTACGCGTGGAGGCTGCGCAGCACCGACGAGACGTCTCGCCTGCCCCTCCGTCGCCATTAAGGCAAAGATGCCGCCGTGTGTCACTGCGCGCGAATAACTTCCGTCGCGAGGTAGCCGACGGTTAGGTTAAAATTAACTGTGCCGCTGACGGGTCGGCCCCGCCACTCCCCACCTCGTTTTTCGTTGTGTCCGGCGTGCCCGGAGTGTCCCCTATGGGACGGGGACGGGCTCGGGGCGCCGGACACCGTATCGGGGCGCGCCGGACAAAATTCGGGTTTGAGGGACGCGGCTGGAACGATTTTTTGGTCCGGCGCGTCCCAAATTGCTTTGGGGGACGCTTTGGGAGACGCGGCTGGAGATGCTCTAAGGGCCTTAGACGAATACCGAAAGGTTTTTAATTTACTTTGGATTTGGATAGTAACCTGACTGCACTAGCAGTCGATGTGTTACCATCTTTAGCCACACCTTTATAGCACGCCGTTCTTGTTTTAACTTTTACTCGGGAGGTCTGGTCTTGGAGTCTGAAGTCAATTAAGAAATTCAGCAGCCGTCTTATGGCTAGACCAAAGAAAGGAGTCAAGAGTTTTCAGTATAAATTATGTCTTATAATAAAGTTTGCAGGTTTTAGATCCATAAATTGCTAAGTCAAGTCAGCTCTGTACTTCTCTCTAGGATACAGGGAAATTACCCTTTAGATTACAAATCTGGCAGGTTTACGATACGTACTTTTCTTTTAGACCGAAGGCACATAGTGCCCGACTTTAAATTAATAAAGCCCTGAGGCGAGTATGGATACAGAAGTTTGGTAAGCACCTCACAAACACACATCTAAGGATAAAGGTCACACTGACCAGGACAGAATCACATTACAACGATGAACAAACAAGCATTTAGCTGAAGCACGATCTTAAGGGGGTGGCCGGCGTGGAGGGTCGCAGGTCCTGTTGAAGAGGGTTTTAAGCATGGCCTCCAGCTGGTTCAGCAACAGTTCGTCCTTGCTCCTTTGAAGAGGCCGCCAGAGCTGCAAGTTAAGCCTGATTAGGAAAAAACAGTTTGCGGGTTGGCTAGGGAATTTTGCTTCGATGGTAAATTTATTGCGAATTTTCCAAAGCGCCCAGCAAATCGCCGCAAAAAGAACACGAAGGCTTCGTTGTGTTTTGTCGTTCAAACTTTGTATACAACTCTCCCAAGATAAGATGCAAGAGGGATTCCATGTCACCCCGAGCATGTCCCTAATGCCAGCCCAGACGAAATGTGCCAGATCACAGCGAAAGAAGATATGGTCGACGTTTTCAGGGAGACCACAAAGGGCACACAGCCCATCAGATGGCCCCCTGCGTTTGAGGATTTGGTCGTTCGAGGGAAGACGGCCTCTATACAATGGCCACAGGAAGATTTTAATTTTCGTTGGAATTGTAGTCTTCCAGATCAAGGAACCTAAAGGTGAGGGTGGGCCCTGAATCAAGCTGTTGTATAGGGATTTTACCGAAAAGCGGCCAGAAGCTTCCAATTTCCAGAGGACTTTGTCTCTCCCTTCCCCCGGCACCACCTCTTCTAGATCCTGGACCATTTGAAGCCAAAGATTGGATTCCTCCTGACCGAAGGAGCGCCTAAAGAAGATGCGCCACCCATCCCCCTCATAAGCACGCTCAACTGTGATCTCCGGGTCAGCACAGATCTGGAATAATCGAGGGTACCTCACACTGAGGGCCTCCTCCCCAGTCCAATGGTCCGTCCAGAAGAGGATATCAGAGTTGTTACCAGGGAAGAATCTCGCACCCTGTTTGAAAACAGCCTTAAGCTTGTGCAAACTTGTTGGAGATATGCCCAAGAGGCAATAATAAAAGTGGTTATTATATATCTTATGTTTATGATAAATGTTTATATACCATGCTATAATTGTATTAACCGAAACATTGATACATGTGTGATATGTAAACAACAAAGAGTCCCTAGTATGCCTCTTAACTAGCTTGTTGATTAATGGATGATTAGTTTCATAATCATGAACATTGGATGTTATTAATAACAAGGTTATATCATTGTATGAATGATGTAATGGATACACCCATATTAAGAGTAGCATAAGATCTCGTCATTAAGTTATTTGCTATAAGCTTTCGATACATAGTTACCTAGTCCTTATGACCATGAGATCATGTAAATCACTTATACCGGAAAGGTACTTTGATTACACCAAATGCCACTGCGTAAATGGGTGGTTATAAAGGTGGGATTAAGTATCCGGAAAGTATGAGTTGAGGCATATGGATCGACAGTGGGATTTTTCCATCCCGGTGACGGATAGATATACTCTGGGCCCTCTCGGTGGAATGTCGTCTAATGTCTTGCAAGCATATGAATAAGTTCATAAGAGACCACATACCACGGTACGAGTAAAGAGTACTTGTCAGGAGACGAGGTTGAACAAGGTATAGAGTGATACCGAAGATCAAACCTCGGACAAGTAAAATATCGCGAGACAAAGGGAATTGGTATTGTATGTGAATGGTTCATTCGATCACTAAAGTCATCGTTGAATATGTGGGAGCCATTATGGATCTCCGGATCCCGCTATTGGTTATTGGTCGGAGTGAGTACTCAACCATGTCCGCATAGTTCACGAACCGTAGGGTGACACACTTAAAGTTGGATGTTGAAATGGTAGTATTTGAATATGGAATGGAGTTCGAATATTTGTTCGGAGTCCCGGATGAGATCCCGGACATCACGAGGAGTTCCGGAATGGTCCGGAGAATAAGATTCATATATAGGATGTCATTTTATGTGAATAAAATGTCGCAGAAGGTTCTATGGAAGGTTCTAGAAGGTTCTAGAAAAGTCCGGAAGAAACCACCAAGGAAGGTGGAGTCCACATGGGACTCCACCTCCATGGCCGGCCAACCCTAGTGGGGGAGGAGTCCCAAGTGGACTCCCCCTTAGGGGGCCGGCCACCCCCATATGGGAGGTGGAACTCCCACCTTGGTGGGAGTCCTAGCTAGGCTAGGTTTCCCCCTCCCTATGGAAGGTTTTTGGTTCGGATCTTATTCGAAGACTTGGAGACCAACTCTTGGGAATCCACCTATATAATGAGGGGCATAGGGGAGGGGGCCGGACACACCAAAGCCACAAGTTGGCCGCACCCCCTTGAGGCCGGCCACACCCTCCCAAACCCTAGCCGCCCCCCTCTCCTCCATAGCTCCCGCGTGCTTTAGCAAAGCTCCGCCGGAGTTCTCCACCGCCACCGACACCACGCCGTCGTGCTGTCGGATTCAAGAGGAGCTACTACTTCCGCTGCCCGCTGGAACGGGAGGTGGACGTCGTCTTCATCAACAACCGAACGTGTGACCGAGTACGGAGGTGCTGCCCGTTCGTGGCGCCGGAACCGATCGTGATCAAGATCTTCTACGCGCTTTTGCAAGCGGCAAGTGAACGTCTACCGCAGCAACAAGAGCCTCATCTTGTAGGCTTTGGAATCTCTTCAAGGGTGAGACTCGATACCCCCTCGTTGCTACCGTCTTCTAGATTGCATCTTGGCTTGGATTGCGTGTTCGCGGTAGGAAAATTTTTGTTTTCTATGCTACGTTATCCTACGGTGGTATCGAGCCGTGTCTATGCATAGATGGTTGCACGAGTAGAACACAATGGTTTTGTGGGCGTTGATGCTCTTGTTATCTTTAGTTGAGTACTTTGCATCTTTATGGCATAGTGGGATGAAGCGGCTCGGACTAACTTTACATGACCGCGTTCATGAGACTTGTTCCTCGTTCGACATGCAACTTGTATTGCATAAGAGGCTTTGCGGGTGTCTCGTCTCTCCTACTATAGTAAAGATTCAATTTACTCTTCTATTGACAACATTAGTATCAACGTTGTGGTTCATGTTCGTAGGTAGATTAGATCTATATCGAAAACCCTAAACCACGTAAAATATGCAAACCAAATTAGAGAGCGTCTAACTTGTTTTTGCAGGGTTTGGTGATGTGATATGGCCATAATGTGATGATGAATATGTATGAGATGATCATTATTGTATTGTGGCAACCGGCGGGAGCCTTATGGTTGTCTTTAAATTTCATGTTGAGTAGTATTTCAAAGTAGTTGTAATAGTTGCTACATGGAGGACAATCATGAAGACGGCGCCATTGACCTTGGTGCTTCGCCGACGATGATGGAGATCATGCCCGAAGATGATGGAGATCATGTCCGTGCTTTGGAGATGAAGATCAAAGGCGCAAAGACAAAAGGGCCATATCATATCACATATGAACTGCATGTGATGTTAATCCTTTTATGCATCTTATTTTGCTTAGATCGCGACGGTAGCATTATAAGATGATCCCTCACTAAAATCTCAAGATAATAAAGTGTTCATCCTTAATAGCACCGTTGCCAAGACTTGTCGTTTCGAAGCATCTCGTGATGATCGGGTGTGATAGAATCAACAAGTGCATACAACGGGTGCAAGCCAGTTTTGCACATGCGGATACTAAGGTGGCCTTGACGAGCCTAGCATGTACATACATGGTCTCGGAACACGTGATACCGAAAGGTAGAGCATGAATCATATGATTGATATGATGAACACTTTGAGTGTTCGCCATTAAAATTACACCTTGTCTCGTGATGATCGGACTATGGTGTGGTGGATTTGGTTCGTGTGATCACTAAGACAATGCGAGGGATATTGTTTTGAGTGGGAGTTCACCTAGATTTTTAATTATGTTGAATTAAAATTTGAACTCAATTTGTCATAAACTTAGTCTAAACTATTGCAAATATATGTTGTAGAGATGGCGTCCCCAATCAATTTTAACCAGTTCCTAGAGAAAGAAAAGCTTAAGAGCAACGGTAGCAACTTCACCGACCGGTTCCGTCATGTGAGGATCTTCCTCTCTCGGCGGAAATCTGCAATATGTGCTTGATGCACCGCTAGGTGACCCTCCTGCGTAAACCGAAACCGATGAAGTAAAAGCTGTTTACGAGACTCGGAAAACTCGGTACTCTCAAGTTCCAGTGTGCCATCCTGTGCAGTCCGGAATCCGATCTTCAAAAACGTTTTGAGCACCACGATCCTCATGAGTTGATGAATGAGCTGAAAGCTATTTTTGAGACTCATGCGGCCGTGGAATGCTATGAAGCATCGAAACATTTCTTCAGCTGTATGATGGAAGAAGGCAGCTCCATTAGTGAGCACATGCTCGCCATGACCGGGCATGCGAAGAAACTTAGTGACTTGGGAATAGTGATTCCTAACAGATCGGGGATTAATCGTGTCCTTCAATCACCGCCACCAAGTTACAAGAACTTTGTGATGAACTACAATATGCGAGAACATGAACAAGGAGTTACCTGAACTCTTTGGCATGCTAAAAGCTGCTGAGATTGAGATCAAGAAAGAGCACCAAGTGTTGATGGTCAACAAGACCACCAGTTTCAAGAAACAGGGCAAGTCTAAGGGAAAATTCAAGAAGGGTGGCAAGAAAGCTGCCACGCCTCCTATGAAACCTAAGAACGGCCCTAAGCCTGATGCTGAGTGCTATTACTGCAAGGAGAAGGAACACTGGAAGCGTAATTGCTCCAAGTATTTGGCGGATCTGAAGAGCGGCCTTGTCAAGAAGAAGAAAGAAGGTATATCTCGATATACATGTTATAGATGTTTATCTCACTCGGTTCTCGTTCTAGTACACGGGTATTTGATACTGGTTCGGTTGCTCATATTTGTAACTCGAAACAGGAACTAAAGAATAAACGAAGACTACTGAAAGATGAAGTGACGATGCGCGTTGGAAATGGATCCAAAGTCGATGTGATCGTCTGTCGGCACACTTCCTCTACATCTACCTTCGGGATTAGTTTTAAGCCTAAATAATTGTTATTTTGTACCCGCGTTGAGCATGAACATTATATCTGGATCTTGTTTAATGCAAGATGGTTATTCATTCAAGTCTGAGAATAATGGTTGTTCTATTTTTATGAATAATATCTTTTATGGCCGAGCACCTGAAAAGAATGGCTTATTTCTGTTAGATCTCGATAGTAGTGATACGCATATACATAACATTGATGCCAAGCGAATTAAATTGAATGATAATTCTACTTATATGTGGCACTGTCGTCTTGGTCATATTGGAGTGAAGCGCATGAAGAAACTCCATACTGATGGATTACTTGGATCACTTGACTTTGAGTCACTTGATAGATGCGAAGTATGTCTAATGGGAAAAATGACTAAGACTCCATTTTCTGGTATGATGGAGCGAGCTACTGACTTATTGGAAATCATACATACCGATGTGTACGGACCAATGAGTGTAGCATCGCGCGGTGGTTATCGTTATGTTCTAACCTTCACAGATGATCTGAGTAGATATGGGTATATCTATTTCATGAAACATAAATCCGAAACTTTTGAGAAGTTTAAGGAATTCCAAAGTGAAGTAGAAAATCAACGTAACAAGAAGATTAAATTTCTACGATCTGATCGCGGAGGTGAATATCTGAGTTATGAGTTTGGCATGCATTTAAAGAAATGCGGAATACTTTCAAAATTGACACCGCCGGGAACACCACAACGAAACGGTGTGTCCGAACGTCGTAATCGAACTCTCTTAGATATGGTTCGTTCTATGGTGTCTCTTACTGATTTGCCGTTATCATTTTGGAGTTATGCATTAGAGACAGCCGCATTCACTTTAAATAGAGCACCATCAAAATCCGTAGAAACGACACCGTATGAATTATGGTTTAATAAGAAACCTAAGTTTGTCGTTCCTTAAAGTTTGGGGTTGCGAAGCCTATGTAAAAAAGTTACAACCGGACAAGCTAGAACCCAAAGCGGAGAAATGCGTCTTCATAGGATACCCTAAGGAAACTATAGGGTACACTTTCTATCACAGATCCGAAGGCAAAATCTTTGTTGCTAAGAACGGAACCTTTCTTGAGAAAGAATTTCTCACTAAAGAAGTGACTGGAAGAAAAGTAGAACTCGATGAGATTAATGAATCTATACTCGTTGATCAGAGTAGCGCAGTACCGGAAGTTGTACCTGTACCGCCTACACCGGCAACAGAGAAAGCTAATGATAATGATCATGAAACTTCGAACGAGGAAACTACTGAACCTCGCAGATCGACAAGGGAACGTGCCACTCCTGATTGGTATGATCCTTGTCTAAATGTCATGATTGTGGATAACAATGATGAGGACCCTGCGACGTATGAAGAAGCGATGATGAGCCCGGATTCCAACAAATGGAAAGAAGCCATGAAATCCGAAATGGGATCCATGTATGATAACAAAGTATGGACTTTGGTAGACTTACCCGATAGCCGAAAGGCTGTCGAGAATAAATGGATCTTCAAAAGAAAAACAGATGCCGATGGTAATATTACTGTCTATAAAGCTCGACTTGTCGCAAAGGGTTTCCGACAAATTCAAGGAGTTGACTACGATGAGACTTTCTCACCCGTAGCGAAGCTAAAATCTGTGAGGATTTTGTTAGCAATAGCTGCATTTTTCGATTATGAGATTTGGCGGATGGATGTCAAAACGGCGTTCCTTAATGGAGACATTGAGGAAGAGTTGTATATGGTACAACCCAAAGGTTTTGTCGATCCTAAAAATGCTGACAAAGTATGCAAACTTCAGCGTTCAATCTATGGACTGAAGCAAGCATCAAGAAGTTGGAACCGACGCTTTGATAAGGTGATCAAAGACTTCGGGTTTATACAGGGTCATGGAGAGGCCTCGTATTTACAAGAAAGTGAGTGGGAGCTCTGTAGCATTCCCGATATAATATGTAGATGACATATTATTGATTGGGAATGATATAGAACTATTAAGCAAAGTGTAAAAGGTTATTTGAATAACAGTTTTTCAATGAAAGACCTTGGTGAAGCATCATATATATTAGGCATCAAGATTTATAGAGATAGATCAAGACGCCTAATAGGGCTATCACGAGTACATACCGGACAAGATTCTAAAGAAGTTTAGAATGGACGAAAGTAAGAAAGGGTTTTTACCTATGTTACTGTGCAAGGTCTTGAGTAAGACTCAAGGACCGGCTACGGCAGAAGAAAGAGAAAGGATGAATCGGATCCCCTATGCTTCGGCGAGTAGGCTCTATTATGTATGCCATGCTATGTACAAGACTCGGATATAGCGCATGCTGTTAGTTTGACTAGCAGATATCAAAGTGATCCAGGAATGGAACACTCGGACAGCTGGTCAAGAATATCCTGAAGTACTTGAAAAGAACTAAGGATATGTTTCTTTGTTATGGAGGTGACCAAGAGCTCGTTGTAACAAGTTACACCGATGCAAGTTGGAACACTGATCCTGATGACTCTAAGTCACAGTCTGGGTACGTGTTTATATTTAATGGTGCTGCAGTAAGCTGGGCAAGCTCGAAGCAGTGCATGGTGGCGAAGTCTTCAACAGAATCGGAGTACATAACGGCTTCAGAGGCTTCATCAGAAGCGGTATGGATGAAGAGGTTCATTGTAGAGCTCGGTGTGGTTCCTAGTGCATTGGACCCACTAGTCATATACTGTGACAACATGGGTGCCATCGCCAATGGACAAGAACCAAGGTCACACAAGAGGCTGAAGCATATCAAGCTGCGTTACCACTCGATTCGCGAGTACATCGAAGATGGAGAAGTAAAGATTTGCAAAGTACACACTGATCCGAATGTAGCAGATCCGTTGACTAAAGCTCTCCCTAGGGAAAAGCATGACCAACACCGAATGCCATGGGTGTTAGGTTCCTTACAATGTAATCTAGATTATTGACTCTAGTGCAAGTGGGAGATCTGTTGGAGATATGCCCAAGAGGCAATAATAAAAGTGGTTATTATATATCTTATGTTTATGATAAATGTTTATGTACCATGCTATAATTGTATTAACCGAAACATTGATACATGTGTGATATGTAAACAACAAAGAGTCCCTAGTATGCCTCTTAACTAGCTTGTTGATTAATGGATGATTAGTTTCATAATCATGAACATTGGATGTTATTAATAACAAGGTTATATCATTGTATGAATGATGTAATGGATACACCCATATTAAGCGTAGCATAAGATCTCGTCATTAAGTTATTTGCTATAAGCTTTCGATACATAGTTACCTAGTCCTTATGACCATGAGATCATGTAAATCACTTATACCGGAAAGGTACTTTGATTACACCAAATGCCACTCGCGTAAATGGGTGGTTATAAAGGTGGGATTAAGTATCCGGAAAGTATGAGTTGAGGCATATGGATCGACAGTGGGATTTTTCCATCCCGGTGACGGATAGATATACTCTGGGCCCTCTCGGTGGAATGTCGTCTAATGTCTTGCAAGCATATGAATAAGTTCATAAGAGACCACATACCACGGTACGAGTAAAGAGTACTTGTCGGAGACGAGGTTGAACAAGGTATAGAGTGATACCGAAGATCAAACCTCGGACAAGTAAAATATCGCGAGACAAAGGGAATTGGTATTGTATGTGAATGGTTCATTCGATCACTAAAGTCATCGTTGAATATGTGAGAGCCATTATGGATCTCCGGATCCCGCTATTGGTTATTGGTCGGAGTGAGTACTCAACCATGTCCGCATAGTTCACGAACCGTAGGGTGACACACTTAAAGTTGGATGTTGAAATGGTAGTATTTGAATATGGAATGGAGTTCGAATATTTGTTCGGAGTCCCGGATGAGATCCCGGACATCACGAGGAGTTCCGGAATGGTCCGGAGAATAAGATTCATATATAGGATGTCATTTTATGTGAATAAAATGTCGCAGAAGGTTCTATGGAAGGTTCTAGAAGGTTCTAGAAAAGTCCGGAAGAAACCACCAAGGAAGGTGGAGTCCACATGGGACTCCACCTCCATGGCCGGCCAACCCTAGTGGGGGAGGAGTCCCAAGTGGACTCCCCCTTAGGGGGCCGGCCACTCCCCCATATGGGAGGTGGAACTCCCACCTTGGTGGGAGTCCTAGCTAGGCTAGGTTTCCCCCTCCCTATGGAAGGTTTTTGGTTCGGATCTTATTCGAAGACTTGGAGACCAACTCTTGGGAATCCACCTATATAATGAGGGGCATAGGGAGGGGGCCGGACACACCAAAGCCACAAGTTGGCCGCACCCCTTGAGGCCGGCCACCCCTCCCAAACCCTAGCCGCCCCCCTCTCCTCCATAGCTCCCGCGTGCTTTAGCAAAGCTCCGCCGAAGTTCTCCACCGCCACCGACACCACGCCGTCGTGCTGTCGGATTCAAGAGGAGCTACTACTTCCGCTGCCCGCTGGAACGGGAGGTGGACGTCGTCTTCATCAACAACCGAACGTGTGACCGAGTACGGAGGTGCCGCCCGTTCGTGGCGCCGGAACCGATCGTGATCAAGATCTTCTACGCGCTTTTGCAAGCGGCAAGTGAACGTCTACCGCAGCAACAAGAGCCTCATCTTGTAGGCTTTGGAATCTCTTCAAGGGTGAGACTCGATACCCCCTCGTTGCTACCGTCTTCTAGATTGCATCTTGGCTTGGATTGCGTGTTCGCGGTAGGAAATTTTTTGTTTTCTATGCTACGTTATCCTACAAAACTATGCCAGAATGGTGATCCTCCCACCGGTGAGGTTGAGAAGAACCTGTCTACAGGATATTTTGCCTTGAGGAGTTGAAGCCAGAGTAATTTGCTGTCGTCCTCTGTTAACATTCTCCAGATCCATTTAGTCATAAGAGCAAGGTTCATGAGCTTCGTATTCGTAACGCCAAGCCCACCCTGGGCCTTGGGCTTACAGATATCCTCCCAGGCCACCATATGATATTTTCTCTTTTTTCCTTGTCCCTCCCAAAAGAATCTGCTTCTGTGTCTGTCAAAGCCTTCATGAGTACCATCTGAGAGGAGGAAGAGACCCATAGTATACATCGGAAGATTTGACAAGCAGGCGTTGATCAGAACAAGACGAGCCGCTGATGACATGAATCTGCCCTGCCATGGTTCCATCTTGAGGGCTACCGCATTCACCAATGGCTCCATCTCAGCCATAGTGATTCTGCGCCCACTCATCGGGAAACCCAGGTAGTTGAAAGGAAGGGTACCCTGCCTACAGTTCAATAGGTTAGCCACTCTGGCCTGTTCCTCACCTGTAGCCCCCAGCACCACAACTTCACTCTTGTGGAAGTTAAGCTTCATGCCAGATAACAGTTCAAAGCAAATGAGTAGGAATTTCAGGTTTGTGATACCCATGCTTGTGTTCTGAATGAGAATTACAGTATCGTCCGCATACTGTAGATGGGACACTCCCCCCTCAATCAGATGAGGAACCACCCCTGCAATGTGTCCAGAGGCCCTAGCCCTTGAGAGCATCTCAACTAGGGCATCAGCAACCAAGTCAAAGAGGAGCGGGGAAATCGGATCTCCTTGTCTTACTCCGCGCTTATTTCGAAAAAATGGACCCATCTCTCCATTAATCGAGATGGCAGTTTGGCCGCCGCTGACCAACTGCAAGATTATGTGCATATAGGCTCCACTGAAACCTTTCCTGAGGAGCACTTCCTTCAGAAAATCCCAGTTCACTCTATCATAAGCCTTCTCAAAGTCAAGTTTCAACACTATAGCCTGCAAATTCTTGCTTGTGATCTCGTGCAGAATTTCATGAAGGGCAAGGGCTCCATCATGGATGAATCTACCCTTGATGAAGGCTGTCTGAGTGTGGGAGACGATCCTATGCGCCACAGGAGAAAGTCTGGTGGCATACGCCTTTGCCACGAACTTAAAGATCACGTTGATGAGCGCAATTGGGCGATACTGCTTGATGGAATCTGCTCCCACAACCTTTGGGATGAGAGACAAAACTCCGAAGTTCAGTCTGGCTACATCGACCGTTCCCAGGGCAAAGCCATTTACTATCTGGAGGACCAACCCTCTGAGTCCGGGCCAGAAGTGTTTGAAGAAGCTCACAGAAAAGCCATCCGGACCAGGCGCCGTATCAGTCTTGGTATCCTTGAGCACCTCCTCAAGTTCCTCCATGGAGAAGGCGCGAAGCAGTGACTCGTTCTCCTGATCCGTAACCCTGGTCCCAGTGGCCCAAAAATCTTGCTGTAGGCTGAGCCGCTTTGGTTCCTCTGTCCCCATCAGAGCTCGATAGAAATCATAAACATGTTGCGTAATCGCCTGTTGGTCCGTTATTTCTCCTTCATCAGTCTTCAGACTCGAGATGTGGCAGCGGCGCCTTCTGCCGTTGGCCACGGCATGGAAATACTTAGTATTTGCATCTCCCTGAAGGGTCCATCTCAATCTCCCCCTTTGTCTCCAGTAAGCCTCTTCCTCACTGAAAATCTGAATCAGTTGATCCTCCAAGTGGTATCTCATACCCCAGCCCTCTGCATCCAAGCCCTGCTCATCTGCGGTCCTATCCAACGCCTGAATCTGAGCTAAGATATTCGCCTTAATCACCCTGTGTTCTTTTCCCAGGTTTGCACTCCAGCCCTTTAAGCACTGCCGCAGCCCACTGGCCTGCCCATGCCACACATCGATAGGGTCCCTAGGAAACACATTGGTGGTGAGCAACTCCGCCCACCACACCTTCAACTGTTCCCCAAATCCAGGAACAGCAAGCCAGCTGTTCTCAAAAGAGAATCTGGCCAACCTACGAGGAGCATTCTCTCCTGAGTCCAGGATCAGCGGCGTATGATCCGAACCAATCCTTGTCTCAGCTGTCAAACGAGCAAGAGGGAACCGCAGTTCCCATTCAGGGGATACAAACGCTCGGTCCAGGACGCTCCTCACCGGGTTTGCTTGTTTATTGGTCCAAGTGTAAGCCGCGCCAGATCTCACAACCTCCAACAGCGCCCACCTGGCAATAGCCTCATTGAAGAGATTCACCAACACCCAATTGATATTGTTGTTATTTTTTTCCTGGGTTCCTCGAATCAGGTTGAAATCCCCCATCAACATGATCGGAAACTCACTAGAATCCACCCTTCCTTCCAACTCTTGGAGGAAAGAGGCAGAACGGGAGTGGTCCGCCGGCCCATAAACCCCGATGAATTCACATTTAAATTTGGTTGGTCTGTGATACAATTTGGCACTAAGAAAGAACTCACCCTGAGCCAACGCGCCAACCTCAAACAGACTATCCCTGATTCCCATCAGCATGCCCCCCGAGCGCCCCGCCGCAGGGGTCCAGTGCCAGACAAACTGTTCCCCTTCAACCAGATTCCTCAATTCCTGATCAGTGAAATCCTGGCGCATAGTCTCCTGCAGGAAGATGATGTCGATCTTTTCTTTCTTAATGTACTCCTTAAGCTGGGTTTTCCGGCCACTCCGGCCAAAACAACGATACGTACTCCAGTCAGAATTATTCTTGATGGCTCCTAGAGTCACAAGTACTGCCCATCTGAATCGGTAAGATCGTTACAAAAACGTGCATCACACTGATAACTGCTACAGTTCCTGAAAAAAAAACGCCATTTTGTGCTAAACACCAGATTTTCAGTATCTTTTTTTGGACGGATAACACCTGATTCATTGTCGGGAATCCATATCATGTGAGCTCTGGCAAGGCAATCGCCTAACAAAACAAAACAAAAAAAAATCTAATCTACAGTAGCTGGATCATGTATTCATGTTTCATGCCCCGCATTCCGTAATAACTACTTCAGAAGATGCAGACTCACGAATCAAGTTTAGTTTTTTTTTTACCAAACGGCCGCAGACCCGCAGTGTGTCCCAAAGCAAGTAATAAGTAATAACGCAACGTTTTCTGGGACTTCGCATCAAAGATCATGCATGAACATCACAAGGCAAAGAAAATTAAAATAAAACATAGTGCAATGCACTACCTAGCATGTTATGTTTAGTCTAAACCTTTGGGGAGATAAGAACGCCCTACTCAATAATGGTTTTTTAGAGATCCTACACAATAGTGTTGTTTTTTCTTCTTCTCAACGTTGTTTTTTTAAGCAGGTGCAGTAGGTTTTAAAAATGCGCAGTTGCAGACAGAAATAAGTTGGAGCAAGTAATATCATCACCAATGAGTGACTTAATATACCAAACAAATATCTAATGATTTATAATCAAGTGAAGCTAGCACTACACAGGTATAACGCCCATGTATTTGCCCGCATTGTTAATTAGCAGGTTGTCCTGGATGACACAAAACATTATTGATCAACAATATATGTTAAGATGGGTTAATTAATTGAATTTATAATCGAAGACTAGCACTGAGTCCCGGTAACCCCAACCCCCAACAGTTCAGGTGGAGTAGTTGGAGATCAGTAGGCGCTACTGCTGATGTTACATGCTACATGCTACTTGGTAAGGGACCAGGTACATAGTAGAGGACTCTATATCCTAAGCAATTTAACTTAACGTCATGGCACCAACTCTTTGCTCTTCCTCCAACCAACATCAGGCAATGTGGGCGGAACTTCCTTTGTTTACATGCCCACTTGCTATTCATATTTTTTTGAAGTTGATTTATTTATTTGAAGTTTTTTGTTTGCTATTCGAAAAGAATGTAGCTTGCGACCATGGGTTTCCATGCCTTGCCTCCAAGTGTCTAGGTACCAACTCACTTCTCTGGTCACATTATTTCAGACAACGTAGAGTGAGAAATAAATAAAGTAAGTAAGGTTTGACATCTATATGTGCAGCGAAGCTTAAGGAAACTCGGCCACATGTCAGGATTAGGATCGAGAGAAGAGGAACAAATTTTAGTGAGCTGTTTGAGACCAGTTCATATTGCATAGTATATGCCCAAAGCTATGATTTCGATAAAGTGTGTTAATATTAAACTCAAAAGGTTGCATTGAAGAAATACAAAAAAAAATTTTACACCCAATCACTGTATACAACATATACAAACTAAATCTCATAAGATATATAGTTACACACTTACACACGACCAATACAAATACCTAGAAGGTGGAGGTTGACCCACAGAGCTTTCTAGGCCATCTGCTCCGTTCTTTGGTGTAGCTTCCAGCACAACTCGTCATGCTCTTTAGATAGTTGCATCATAGTCAACCTCCCTTCAAGGACGATGGCAAACCAAATCTTGCCCGCATGGCAGATTAGGCAGGAATGAACCCAGCACATGTGCAATCTTATTGTTTTTTTATTATGAACAACATGGTATATGGATGAATATTGTTAGAGTATATCGTACGGTTTAGATAGTCTAAGATAGAGATAGATCTTGTGTCTTGTCTTTCACTCCAAGATGATCCTTATACGTCTATATATACTCGCCCATGAGGCTCAATAATACATCCATCATATTCCGCATTTCTCTCTCCCTCTCTATCCTTCTACATGGTATCAGAGCGGCACACTCCTTGACCTAGCCGCCGCCCAAGCTTCCGCGCCGCCCCCGGGGAGATCGATCTCCATGATCTACTCCGGGGGCCGCGCAACCCGTATGAGGGTTCATCCGCCGATCCGTTGATCCGCTGCCCTCGAGTTTTTTTCCAATCCGCATATTGGTTTTCTTTTTGCGTCGCCGGTCGCTCGACCGGCGTTTTTCTTTTTTGGTTTACCGATCATAGATCGGATTGAGTCGCCCATCGCCGTCGTCCTCTTGCGCCTCTACTCCGACAACGGCATCGACCTGCACCGGCCATCAACCGCATGGCACAGCCGCACGCGCCGCACACGGGGCGCCCCTACATGCATCGCAACAGGCTGTTCTTGCTCGCGCGGTCTCCATCGTCTGTCCGTCTTCGTCGCCATCGACCGGAACTACATCGACAAAGCCGCCATCGACTCCGATCTGCGCGTCGTCCACGCCATGGCGCGTATCGTGCCGCCGTCGGTCAGATCCGTCAGGTGGCCACGACCCGGCCGACCGGCCTCAACACCGAACGGGCCGGCGCCACGGCCGGTAGACCGGCCACCTGACCGGATTACCCGACGCTACAAGCGGCCGGACCGGCTTCCAGACCGGGTCGGACCAGACCAAACCGGGCCCAGAACCGGTGCCTACCGGTTCGCTATCCAGGGGCTTCCGCCCAGTCACCCGGCGCCCAGGCCGGCAGACCGGGCTCCAGGCCGGTTGGACCGGCGCCCCGGCTGGTCAGACCGGGCCCTAGGCCGGTTGGACCGGCGCCCAGTCCGGTCATACCGGACCCAGGCCGACCGTTCCAGCCGTGCATCCGGCAGTATAGGCGTCCAGTTCTGCAGCGCCATCGGCTCCGATATGCGCGTCGTCCACGCCATGGCGCGTATCGTGCCGCCGTCGGTCCGATCAACCGACCCCTTGCACGTCTACGCCAAGCACGTCCCCGAGCACGCGCCTACCACCAATCGAGCATCGGGGTGCCGCTACGTTGCCCCTTCGGGCCGTAGCGCCGCCACCTTTGGTCCATGCTACCTGACGCGCCTTCCGAGGCGTGTACGTCGCTGGTGGTCTCCCGCCGCTGCCCGACTCGCGCCCTGCAGCTACACCGGCCCCTCGGGCCGTGCCGTCGCTGCACGCGGTCACCTTCACCGTCCCACGCGCATCGATGTTCGAGGCCACCACAGCGCCGCTCCTTCGGCGCGGGTCGCCTCCGTCCGCGCATGGTCTTCGTCACGCCGCCGGGTCTTCCTCGCCTACTTCGTGTACCACCGCCGCGGCTCCACCCCAGGTCACCGCTGGGCTCGCCAACCACTTCAGGTCGCGCTGGGCTCGCCGACCACCGCAACGCCCGTCTAGGCGTCCAGCATGACCACCCCAGGTCACCGTTGGGTTAGCCGCCTTCTACGTCTTCGTACACTACAGCTTTGCCGCCAGCGTCCTTGCCTCTTCCCCGACTACGCCACCTGCTTCTCCACTCCGACACCCGTCCTCGAGACTCGCCTCTACCCCGACTACACCACCTGCTCCTCTTCTCCGACACCGTCGTCGAGACCTCCTCTACTAGTCTACTCCGACATGGCGCGCACTTTGTAATGTTCCCTACCCCCGCACGCCCGGTACTGGCAACACCGGTACGTGCCTTCGTCCCCGATGCGTCCCCGGGCCTGGCAAGCTCGGACCGGCGCCTCGTCTTCATCGGCTTCGACGACGTCTTCATCGGCATCACCTCTACGACTGCCTCGACCGCGTCACCGCCGAGTTCTTCTATGCGTACTCGGTTCTGGCAAAACCAGAGTATGCCTTCGTCCCCGACGTGCGTCTGGTTCTGGCAAAACTATGGTTGCACTTCGTCCTCGATTGCTCCGACTGCATCGAGTTCGGCATCGACACCCTCTCCACGACTGCCTCGACGCGTCTCCGTCACTCTCCTCGTGCACTACGCGCTTGCGGCTTCATGTGCGGCTACCTCGACACCGACACCCGACCACGACATCGACCACGGCATCCCCTCGCGTGGCTACCCCGACCAAAGTTGCAGCACCCACACGCTCTCGGCTACCTCGACATCGGCACAAAGGGCTACCATCTCGCTTGCGCCTCACCAGCCTCCTCTCCAGTCCAAGCATCCGCGACGCAACTCCGTCCATGACGCTCCCACTACGACTGCGGGGGAGTGTTAGCCTTCTGGGGTCCACTTCGGTTTATCTCCAGTCTGACCGTCTACGTCGTTCATGTTGTTCACGATGCTCCCTCTACGACTGCGGGGGAGTGTTAGAGTATATGTACGGTTTAGATAGTCTAGGATAGAGATAGATCTTGTGTCTTGTCTTGTACTCCAAGATGATCTCTGTACGCCTATATATACTCTCTCATGAGGCTCAATAATACATCCATCATATTCCGCATATCTCTCTCCCTCTCTATCCTTCTACAGATATATTGTTCTCGGATAGTGGCATTACCCAGTCATCTATCCTCCCTGAAACAAATGTTAGATCCATCCCTAATAGTGAAAGAGCTGATGCATACTAAATGCAAATCCTTCGGTTTCCAATGAACCTTGGTGAGAGCTTTCAGGCCTAAATATTTGTTCCACGTGAGGTTTTGCCTTGAGATATAGTGAACAACAATGGTAAT
This sequence comes from Lolium rigidum, assembly GCF_022539505.1. Classification (NCBI taxonomy): domain Eukaryota; kingdom Viridiplantae; phylum Streptophyta; class Magnoliopsida; order Poales; family Poaceae; genus Lolium; species Lolium rigidum. The sequence continues at coordinate 98,614,296 of NC_061510.1, read as the reverse complement.
TTGCAAGGTTTTTGAGTCAATATTGATCCAGTACCCCTCTCCCTCACCCTGGGAGGCTGCAGCGACTAATATGGAGTGACCGATCTAGGTCGAGAAAACTAATCAGAATGGTGTAGAGGTGAGTATGAGAGGAGTGCCTAAGATTAAAATTGCGGTATGCCGAAGCTCGAAAGAAGGCATGATCACCGGAACCCATATGAAAATCGAAAGGTTCGGGTAGTTTTGTCGGTTTGCTATTTGAGTCAGTGGCCGTGCTAGTAAGTTTTTATTGTGCTGCGTGCATCAGTTATTGCGCCTGACATTAGAAAAATAAATCTTGTCTGCGTGAAAAGCCAAATGCCCATCGGATTACCAGACTGACAAACATTTTCAATGGCTTCGTTTTAGGTAAGAAAGAGAACGGGTGGCGATGTGTGTGCAACAATATGGTACTTAATAGGTGAGAATCTAAGTGGTTAATCCATAATATGATCAATGACACAACCCTTGCAACATAATCTGACAAACTTTTGCTTTATCCCCGTGAATATTGACAGAGAAACTATTGACTGAAACAACTTGACACCAGCATTATTGTCACTGCAAGAGACATGCCATAGCACGGATGACAATCCACCAGCCCGATTTGCAGCTCTTGATCCACAATTCCACATGGCTAATGTATTACAATAAGTGAGATTTTAATTTTATGCGGCACCGTCTCCACTTCCAATACCTTGCAATCAAAAATATAAATACGAGAAAGATGTACAATTTGACCTTAAATGTTAATGTATGGTTCCCTTGTCAACTCGCTGCCTAATAAGCCTCCATAGAGAGATGATGAGAATTGTTACCCTTGTCTTAGGCTACTTGTGGCGAGGGCTTCATTCTGCTTGTCATCTCTTTAGGTGGAACATATACTCTTCTTGGGCCTCGTTATTTTGTTAAGGTCTTTGTTGGTTGGCTTCCAAAACATGGGCTCACACATGTGCACCACGCCACGCCGAAGACTTGTCTCCTCCGCATAAAGGATCCTGCTAGTGGCCCATTTAATTGGTGTTCTTAATTTTGATTTATATTTCTTTTATTTTATTTCATTTCATTTTATTTTTATGTTTATTTTATAATTTTATATAGTTTGTATTTTTTTTGTTCTTTTTTCTCTCCTTTCCTTTCTTATGTTCATTAAAAAAAGTGTTTATGTGTAAGAAAAAAAATGTTTCGGTGAGGTTATAAAGTATTCACCTGCTTGAAAAGGTTGTTCATGAAGTTCAGAAAAGTTGTTCACCATATTCGAAAAAATATTCACGGGGTTCACAGGTTCTATTTTTCAAAACTAAGTTTATAAAATAATTATAATTTTAGTATTTTTTAAGATTTCACTAAATTTATGTTGATTATTTAAAAAGGAACATCTAATGGGCCGTGAAAATGAGACCCAAATACCACGCCGAGGAGGCATGCAGTCACACTCGTCTCTACTGGGGTTTCAGACTTCTTTTAGTTGCAAGTGAGGTTGTAACTGAGGTATTCTTTTCATATGCAAGTGGGGTTGTAATTGAGATCGTTGTGGGGCTGCAACTAATACATTTTTTCAGTCGTATGTGGGGTTGTAATTGTTATTCTTCTCACTTGTAAGAGGATTTGCAACTGAGATTTTCCCAAACGCAAGTCAGAGATTTTCCAATTGTAAGTGAGGTTGCAATTAGTTTTTTTCCTGTTGCAAGTATTTGGGTTTCAACTAAGATCTCTCAGTCGCAATTACGATTGAAAAAAAGATTTTTCCAATTATAAGTAAGGTTGTAACTAAGTTTTTCCTGCTTGGAAGCGGGTTGCAACTGAGATTTTTCAGTTGCAAATGGAGTTATAAATAAGTCTTTTTTTAGTGGGAAGTGGTTTTCAACTGAGGAAAAAAATCGTAAACATCCAATTCATGTCAGGACTCGTCATGGATGGAAGTTGGGGTGCAACTGTGATCTGGTTATGTAAGATAGTGTTAACTTTTTGATACTTATATGTGAATTTGTTTTACAGCTTCTTAAAAGTTGCAAAGAAAACATGAAATTAGACCCATACCATCTAACTTGTACAAGTTAACACCGAAACAGCCAGGCCTAAAAGAAACCCAAGTACCTAACGTGACTGATGTCAGCTGACTAGGAATTATCTTAATTTTCAGTACATTACCTATGCAAACACCCCAACCATGTGCTGATGTGCATACGTACATGTGGATTCTTAGGGCATCTTCAGCGGGGCGACGCATTTTGGACGCCTAAATTATCCGCGAGCGTCCGTTTGCGTCGCCTGGCGGACGCGGAAATGGTCGTGTGTCCGTTTGCGTCTGGGGTTGGCTCCAGCGGGGCGACGCATTTTGGGCGCAGACCAGAATTTAAAAAAGATGAAATAGCGTCGACTTTGCACGAAATTACAGCCGCAAATTGAGGGCTGAAACAAGTTCATCACACTTTGCAGCTCGTACGGCGGAAAGTGGACCAAAAGGGGCACAACAAGGCCTGAACAGCAATAAAAAAAGTCCAAAAGGAGGCCAAGGTGCTGGGCGCATGGCGGCGGCGATCAGGCGTCTCGCGCGCGGATTTTGGCGCGCCTCTTCATGAACCATGCCCTGGTGTCATCGTCGACGCTGCTCAAGTCGGCAAGCATGATCCTTGTGTCTTCTGCACGCAATTTGGCCTCGGCGTCTGCCTTTTTGGCCTCGATGTCCAGCCTTTGGTCATTGAGGACCTCCTTGGCGAGGTTCTGGTAGATGGCAGCTACGGCCTCTTTTTCCAGACGCCTCTTGTCGTCCCTAGCAGCCATGGCGGCACGGTTGTCGGCCATTATCTTCTCCATGCTCTGCGTGAACGCAATGGCCTGCGCCTCCCGGACAAGATCGGCCTTGGTAGCCTTGTGGCCTCGTGGACGAGGTGGAAGGACTGGACGGCCTTGATCGTCGTCTTCGCCGTCGAGGTTGATCGCTGTCCCATTCCTCACAACTTCGTTGTAGGCCGCAAAGCTTGTCATCCACTTGTTGTTGTCTTTGAGCACCTCCCAACAATGGACCATATGGAAGCCCTTCTTATGCGTCGCCCTGAACTTCTCCAAGGCGCGGGATACCTGCAATCATAGCCGCCAATGATGTACAATGACGCAAATTGACGCAATGACGCAAATTGTGTAGAATGATGATGGTTGTATCGTGTTTACCACTGTCATGACGCCAGCGCCGCTTACGGGGTTGTTAATAGCATGTTCGAGCGCCGAGCAGAACTTGCTTGTCTCTTGTTTGATGTAGTTCCATCTTTTCCGGAGGGACTCTTCCGTCCGAGGGCCTGTGATATGGTAGGGCGGGTGCATCCTGGTCTCGTTGTACTGCTGCAAGACCTTGGCCCAATAGACCTTGCCCTTTTGTTGGGCGCCATTGATACAATCATGGGTCGTTGCCAGCCACGCTTCACACAAACACTTGTCCTCGGTGTCGACGAAGCCTTGTGTCCTACGGCTCTCCCCCTTCTTCTTGGTGGCAATGTCCGTGGGGATAGGCTGTGTTGGCGCGTCGTCAAAGTCGTCCACGCACACGGGTGTTGGCTGCGTCTGCTGGGTGGCGAACAGGCGTGCGGTCTCGATGTCCTCCGCATCTTGCGTTGGTGGCCAGTCATTATGCGCGCCTGTCCCGGCCCGATCATCGCGAACGAAGCCGCCCCCGTAGATAATTTCCTGGATGTCTGAATCATGGCGGTCCTTCCAATAGTCCTACGAACGACCGGACATCAGACGCATGATACACGGCAGTCGCACACATTGACAGAGCTCACGTACCGGGTTGTCCATCGTCGGGGCAGGCGGCGCCATTTCGTCGAACAGGATGCGGGGTTGCGGCATGCTCTCCTTCGGCACCTGGCGCGTCTTCTGTTTCGCGCCCGGGCAGGAGTCACCGCTTCTAGGCATCCGGTTGAGGTCGGGAACCGCCGCCCCGGTCAACTTCACTGGCGGCAGGCCGGAGGCGAACCGCGACGCCGCGTGGCCCTGGAAGGGAGCGGGAGTTCCAGGGCGTAGCTGGGAACTTACCGAGCTGACCGAAGAGGCCGGAGGAGCGACACCGGCGATCCCCTCTCTCTTGACGATCATGTAGCCCTCCGCTAAGGTCGGATGGAGGGCTACTTGCGCGACGCTGGCTTTTGATCTGCATCTGCCAGACCTGCTGGTTGGCGGCCGCGGCAGTCTTGATCTTCTGGTTCTTGCGCCGCTTGCGACGCTTCGCGGCCTCCAGGACTTTCTCCTCCGCGGAGAGCACCTTCTTTGCCGCCTTCGTCTTTGCCTCCCGGCCGCCATTGGTGGCGGCCCGCTTTGCTTCCGCCGGAGCTGCAGTCTCCATTCTGGCTATGGTCGTGGCTACGGGGGAGTGTGGGGCGGCGGCGGGTGCGAGGGTTTGCTCCGCATCCATGGCTTCTGGACTGCTCGCGCCGGTCTAGTTTCCAATTTCGCGCGAGGGAATGGCCAGTGGCGGGAATAATATCGCCCTCCAGCCACTGACGCGTTGGTCCTACGTCTTTTTCGGCGGACACTCGGCGCGACCGCCGAGCGTCCGCGGAGATGCAAACCTGGCGCATATTTAGGCCAGATTTGCGTCTCCGCGGACGACCCGGTCACTTTGCGTCGCCCCGCTGGAACAGGTCCCAGACGCATTTCCGGTCACGGCGGACGAAAACGGTCGCTCAGCGACCGTTTGCGTCGCGCCGCTGGAGATGCCCTTATATCCTGACCCATCGCTCACCATAAGCGAAACAACTACAAAAAATAAGTTTATTACCTCGAAGATGAATCTGTCGAGGAGGAAGCACAGGCAGGGAACAAGGCGGTGAGGACAGGGAGCATGGCGTAGTGACCGTACGCCGGGTAGGCCTCTGCCTCCCAGACTTTCCAGTCCACCAGCGAAAATGACGAATAGGATCTTAGGGCATCTCCAACCGGGCGACCCAAACGGACGCGCTGGGCCGTCCGTTTTGGGCCGTTTGCGTGGCCGCCCGGACACGCGGACAGCGCCCCGCGTCCGCGTGTCCGTTTGGGTCGCACGCGGCGCCCAACACGGCGCCCCAAAGAGACGCCACGTGGTTCGTCTTCGTTGCGCGGCGCTGCGCCATGGCAGACCTCGACGGGACAGCCATGGTGGGCGGTGGAACGCGCGGGAAAGATCCCGCGCGCACCAAGGTTCCCGCGCGAAAACGCCATTGGCGCGCGCTCGCGCCCAAGTTTCCCGCCAGACCGCCGGCTATAAAAGACGGCGGCGGTCTCACCCAGACCGCATCACCGTTCTCTTCCCCTCCACCTTCTCCGGCGCCATGCCGCGCACCCTTCAGGCCACATGGGCCAAGCTCTCCCTCGCCGCCGGGCCAGGTTCCCGCGGACGGACGAGGAGGAGCGCGCGGACTCGCGGTGGGTCGCCGACGACGAGGCGCTCCGCGTCGCTGCCGAGGCGGCGGCAAAGAAGGCCGGTGACGCGGAGATGGGGGAGGCGGCCGCGGAGGGCTGGCACGAGACCGCGGACGGCTGGTTACGAGGCCGCGGAGGAGGGGAGGCCGCCGCGGAGGAGCCCGTCGCCGAGGAGGACCTCGCGCTGGCGAACATCAACGCCGCCATCGAGGAGCGTCTCGCCGACCTCACGCGCGTGACGAAGGAGCACGAGGGCATCTGGCGGGCCGGCCACCGCCGCTTAGGCGACCTCCTCGGCCAGAAGAACGAGCTGCTCGCTATGCGAGCAGCCCGTCACCTCATCCAGATGCCGTCGCCCGAGCGGCGCGCCCGGGAGGATGCTGAGTCGGCGGAGCGCGACCGGCAAGAGCGCATGCACCGGCGGCAGGAGAACCACGAGGCCCAGGCGCCCGCCCGCGTCCGCCTGGAGGCGCGCACCGCTGTGGAACGCGCCGCTCGCGAGGAGGTGGAGCTATGCGGGAAGCGGATGATTCCGCCGCTGGAGGCGGAGCGCGAGCGCGCCCGAGGTGCGCGGACGGAAAGGACGAGGATGATGGCCTCCGTCCAAGCTGCCGAGGCCCGCGCCGCCGCCCGCGCCGCCGCCGACGCCAATCCTCACGCGTACAGGCCGCCCGCGTCGAGTGAAATCCACGGCCCCGACGGCGAGCCGGCGAGGAGTCGCCGGCCCCGTACGTATTTAGGATAGAAGTAGTAGCTAAAAAAATGTAATGAGTTCTTTTTAATGAAAAATATTATTTATGCCTATGACACGCGGGCCAGGGCGGACAAGGGGCGGACGCGAGCGACCAGCCTTTCGCGTCCGCGGCCACGCAAACCCGACCAAGATTTGGGCCGGGTTTGCGTCGATCCGGACGCCGCGGGCATCCGTTTTTGGGATGGGTCCGCGTGCTGGGCCGGGTTTTTGTCCGGCTGGACCCATCCGGACGCGCGGGCGCGGGATGGGTCGCCCCGTTGGAGATGCCCTTAGGCCATCTCCAATGGGTCACCGCAAACGAACCGTATTTCAGTACGTTTGGGTCCGGATGCGACGGCCCGCGGATACGATTGAGGCGCCATCCGGATGGAGATGCCAGCCGCCCAACAGCGGTCCGTAAATGTCCGGGTAACGGTGGTTTATGTTTTTTTAAGAAGTACTAGGACAATGCCCGCGCGTTGCTGCGAAAGAGCAAAATTCGTTAACGTCAAAATAGATGAAATAGAAAAATTGTTGTAGCAAACATGGCTGAATTAACTAAATTGTTACAGTTCTTTATGAATAAAAAGTTTATAAGATGCTCGCAGAAAAAGAACAATGAATGCGTAGATACACCAGAAGATATAAGTTAGATCCGTGAGATGGACGAGGAACAATGTTCATTAGCTTTGCTGAGCTCAAAAATGAAAAGGTTATCGCGCAGCCCTTGGATTAGAAATCTAGACGGATCGAACTTTGCGCTGGTATACCAGGAGCTCAGGTTCTCCCGATAAAAAAACCCCATAACCCACTTTGTAGTATGTGAAAAGATGAAATGAGAGCCTTTTGAATAACCAATAACTTGGGGTGGAGCTTTTAAAGAGCTTTCGTGAAGAATTTTTTCCAGCATTTAATTTAAATATTTAGACAAACTGATTTTGTAATACTGTACTTAGGCAAGAGGGGAGTATGATATGCAAATTGTAAACAGTCAACATTGCTACTGGTGACAACTATTCATGGCATTAAATAAATGGTTTGATATGTCCAGCATCGTTTCTCCTTATAGCATAATTGGTCCTTGTGTTTCACGGTATTTCCAATTGGCCAATATGAATTTTCCTGTCTATGATTAGATAATTCTTTTCTCAATTAATTGGATCTGTAACTTAGATTAATCAAGTCCAAAGTGTGTAGAAGCGGTCATGCATCATATCGAGAACATCCAATTTGATAGGCCTCCTGGTTTTGTGAACCAACGTCTGATGTTTTGTGATAGGAGCGGCATAGAAAAATCAGATCACCAAGCAACCAATTCACGCAATAATTTTACACCAATAATGTCCAACATAATGGAGGCTGCCCAGTCCAACCCATAGCACTGAATCACACTGTCATAGCCACGTACCTCTTGCTTATAGCTGCACCTTCTTGTACAAAAAGAAGTCCCAAACCTGAAGAGAAGGAGGAGCGCACGTCCCTGATTGTACTGAACATCGACTGTCTAGGAGAGCAATGTGGGCGTGATGTCCCCGGCGGTAGGGTGCGACCGCCAGCAGCTCATCCAACACCCGCGCCGAGAGAAAAACGGTGGCACTGCCCGGTCTCATGACGGTCGGCAATAGTGATAGCAAAGCAATATGAGCAGGAGCAGGCGAGCAGCAGCCGGTGTCCGTGGCTCCGCGGCTTCCTCACCGGTCGCATCCGCCTCTTCGTTCAAAGCCCACATCACCGGCGTTGGCCAGATCGCACAAACACACCGACTCGTCTCCGGCTAGGTTCTTCGCTGGCGTGAACTGCAATATAGTGGTGGTCCAGTTCGTTGTGCTCCTCTCCTCTGTACAGTCCTGGATCTCACGGAGCAGCTATGGCTTGTCCAAACACCACAAACTGTAGCAGCTCGAAGTAAGCTGCAGCGCCATAGACAGCGTTCTCACGAACCCACGCGCGGGCAGATTGGCATGAGTGATGGTATGAATTGGACGCGGTAGAGAGCCAGCGACCAGAGGCTTTCCGCGCTGGCAACCAGTGGCGTGGTGCTCCAGCTCCCAGCCGCAGAGGTTGTCGCGTCGCCGCGCCTGGACTTGACAACGGGCGAGCCGGCTTCTTCTCATTCTTGCTGCGGGTCGACACGAAGGCTCTTGGCCGGGCGCCACATCGACTGGGAGAGTCTCCACTGCGGAGGCGTGGTCGTCACCGTGGGAGACGCGTGTGCCATTGACCTCGTCTACATTGCTTCCGTCTGCGTGGTGTCTCGTGGAATCGGAAGTATGCTCGATTTTCGTTCGTAATCTTGGATCCAGATTGGTCTCCATATCTAAAGGATCAGAGACTCGTGGCTGGATCAATCTCTTCTACTCTTGGCTTTGGAAAGACATACCCAATCTTGGATGAGATAGCCTCCATATTTAAAGGATCAGCGGCAAGAAGAGGCCGGCTCGTAGCTGGATCAATCTCTTATTCAAAAGAAATACAGACATGGATTCCTGCTTTGATACGTTTCCTGCCAAGTCGGTTCAAACAAATTAAGCAGCTACGGAAACGAAGGGTCAAGACGGACGAACGAAGGCTCAATCGAACGACGGACGAAACCTAAGGGGACGGACCAAACCACGGAAACTTTTCTCCCTTTATTATTAGGTATAGATATGTATAGGCTATCACAATAGAGTAGAATTTGAATGTATAATACATAACCATAGAATCCAGGTTCATCACACAAATACGAACCATCGTACACCATAGTTTATTGTACAAATGATATTGTTTGGAATGGAAATGAAATAAAAACAGGAGGATTAGTTGTTTCCAAGAAAAAATGCAAATCCAAGTTGAAGTTGGAGCTTGTGCACTACTATGGGCTATATGGAGCACTAGGAATGACTATGTGTTTAACAAAACAAACAAAATATTTTTTTTGCAGGTTATTTCTCTCACTACACACTGGATCCGTATGTGGTCCTTGCTACAGCCGGAGGAGCGGCGACATGATATAGCTATTGGGTGCAGCCGTTTGGAGACGGTTGCTCGGGATTTGTTCAACCAGTTCAGCTGGCGACCTGTTTTTAGAGTGACATGTTGATTAGACATATCACGTATCTCTTAGTTTTATTTCGATGGTTGATTCATGTAGCGACCTTATGTGATCCTTGAATTGTAACAGATACGATACCAAATAATGAAATAAATGAGACGGTATACATCAATTGATGCAGAGGCTAGGGTATCCCCATTTCGGAAAAAAAATTGTTTCCAAGATGGTTCCACATATGTGGTTTCTGTTTTTCTTGCAATGTAGGACATTTGGATGAGAAATTCAGCGTATAAGTTCACCACGGTGGATTCTCCTATGGATCTGGGCAGAACCATGCGTATTTGGGAACGGGTATTTGGGAAATTTTGGAGATCTAGGGTTCGGGCTGTCCCTTTTATCCAACTGGCCATTTCCCGATTTAACACACCAACAAAACATTCAAGGAGGTTTTCGCAAATAACTCCTTGGTCTACTAAGCACACAATTAGGGAGGAAAATAGACATTGAACCGGCATACTCATCTTTGACAAGTAATGTGACCAGTGAGCAACATTTTGCAAGTTATGTGACTAAAGTACTCATCGTGGACAAGTTATATGACTAGTGGTGCATAAACCTCATTAAAGAACATGACAAGACACATTTTCAGAAGACAATAAAGAATGCATTCTTATTGCCAACCTCAACAGTAACACCTATGAACAGCTTCCAAGTTTTTCCCATAAAGTAGCATGGTCACAAATATAACACTTCTAGTAGCAGCCCATTAGGGCATGCCCAGCAGTTCATCCATCGTCTATGCAAGCCCAGGCTCACTCTTGGTGCCCTCAAACCATCTCGCACTGATCCGCACAATGTCAAGGCTCTGCTTAAGCGTCCTCTCAAATTCTGACGTTGCGCAGGTCGCAAAGAACTTGAAAATTGATGTTGCCTTGTCATTGGAGGAAAGCTAGTAAGTAAAAATAAAGTTCCCATTAGCTATGGCCTGATGAAAATAATACCTGCAAAATTAAGTAGTATGGATAGCGTAAATAGGTAGACACCGCAATATAATTGATTAAATGTACCGATGGGGCAATGGCTTTAACAAACAATGCCATTCGTGACCTTGCCGAAAATGGGACACGTGTTAGCACTGTGTTTTCAAATATTTCATTATACTAACACTAACATGAACAATCAATCATTTCCCAAGGTCTTACATAAAGGAACCCCAAAAGATAAATTGTGGTATGGTGCCTCAAATTCACACTACTTCCTAAAGATATTGAAAATAAATCCATATAAAAGGATCATGATCGCAAAACAACTTGAATAGTTCACTTGTTTACTTACAAATATGCAACTGAAATAATTCTTGTTGTGGAATACAAAAGCACATGGGTCCTCTTTGTGCTGCGAAATTTTGAATAAAGTTCGCAGGAAAAAATATCCAATGATTGGACATAATCTCAGTTGAAGTTTGTAGAAAAAGAAACATACAGTGATTAGATTTTCAATTTCCTCCAGAGTACATACGCAAATTCGAAATTCCAAACATGGCCCAGAATCATGACTTCATGCGTAGATAAATGGGTGATCCTTCACTGGCCAAAACATATTTTCTGTATATCTTTCCTGTTCCCACACCTGTACATGTGTATATGCTAGCTGTCGGCCTCATGGAAATACCAGATGCATATTTTGTAACCTGGTATTAGTCCCTAGGGTATACGTTCACGAGGGATTTATTTTGGATGACGCAACTCGTCATCTCTCGATCAATTCACCGGTCCCCCTCTCAACTTTTCGATCGATTTGCTGGTCTCTCTTTCTTTAGAGAGCGTCGAACAAGCTTGTCATGCAGACTCCTTCTCCATTGATGCAGAGACACAAATGTAAGAACTTAGAACTAACGAAATCAAGGTGCACCCCGTAGATCCTTTAAACTAACCAACTACTCCCTCCTTTTAGAAATATATAAAAATGTTGTAGCACTTTCTTTAGTTCACCCACTTTAGTTTCTAGCTAGTCTATTTTTAGTACTATGTAGGTGTTCACTCATTTTAGTTTGTATCTAATCTACTCTATAAGCACCTAAAATATCTTACAGGGAGTATCTTCTAGAATAACCAACTATCTTCTACCGAGATCTATATAAACAAACAAATGAACTGCCAACTAGCAAAATCGACCATACAATCGGGCAGATCAAGAAACAATCGAGTTAACTAGGCGTAAAAGTAGAGTATACCCATTTCTATGCCGTTGCTCCGCACCAATGCTCATGCACCGAAGACACAGCTGACCGAGACGGGCGTGAACGGCACCGGCTAGCGGGAGGCGGGGAATGAGATGATTTTGCCGAAACAGTGACTATCTGTCCCGGGGAAATGGAGGGCCACGATGTGACCGAAGCGGCAGGGATCTGTAAGAATAAAGGGACGGAGAAATAGGCTAAGGATGGTGGTGGATGTGGCCGGAGACGGAGGCGGAGACAGAGGCAGAGGCGGATCTAGGGTTTGTTGAAATGGGGAAAACCAGGTTCATTTCGGCTGGGTGCAGGTTATGGTGCCCTTGGGTTAGAAGTACTACAATATCCTTGACCTCGGACGCAGTTGAGATGTTACAATTGCCTGAGTCAGGGATAGATGGGACATTACCGCTGGTTCAAATTTCAGGTATCCCGCAAATATGAATGCAAAATTTGGGGACATTTCAGATAGGCGGGTCCACCTCACTCTTGGACTTCATGGGCTCAAGTTGGGCTACCTACACACCGGCGAAACCGCCACGCGAAGGGACATGGCCAGACACATGGGTAGATTACGATATTGCCTATACATTTGTATTTTTCATTTTTTAAAAATGTTTGCACACAAATTGCCTCAATATAGCCCGAGCTAGAAAAAATCAATAGTTGAGCAAGGCTAAACCTGGGATTTCGCTAGACTTGATCGGGGTTGATTCAAAGTCGATCGGTGACCACAGGAGAAGCTAGCTAGGTTTATTTTGATTTCCCGAACAGCTTCAGATTTTATGTTCAATCGCGTGGCGGTCTATGCAATTATGCACCAGCAATAACTGACTCAAGGCAGTACCTTTTTCGGGCGTCAGACCGTTGATACGACGTCTGGTCTTACTATTCACTTAACGATGTAACCTGTATTAAAACGATGAGTCGAGTCATAGGAGTACTCACTCTACTAGCGTGTGCGAATAGTTAGTTAAACACACAGATGCACTTGACACGCAAAAATATTACAGTTATTGCACGATCTGGAAGATAAATAGAGCTATCGTATCAACAATTATCTAACACGCAAGGTTCTGACGGAAAATATCGAGCTGGGTACGAGAGAGAGAGAGAGAGAGAGAGAGAGAGAGAGGGAGAGGGAGAGGGAGAGGGAGAGCGAGAGAGAGAGAGAGAGAGGAGAGAGAGAGAGAGAGAAGCCTTCCTAAATGAAATATAGAGCTTCTCACCAAAGAGAAAAATACTCTACATAAGTGCAATGTAGGATTATCACAAGAAGACTACTGCTGAAATACCGACTTCATTCATAATACAGAAATGCACAGCAAACAGAGAATATACACATTTGTCTTTGATGTTTCTAAATTTGAATGTGCTAAATATAGTGTTTAGATACATAATACAGACTTGCACACCACATAGAGAATATACATATTTGTCTTAGATTTGTCTAGATACATAATACAACCAGACATGATGAATCTGTGTCGCAAGAAGACGATGGAGAATAGGCAGAATCGCAAGAAGATAATGGAGAGAACGGGTAAGGCGTGATTTCTTTTTCATCACTACGTCGAAGCACTGGATACCTGGTCGTTCCCTGGAGAAATAATTCCATTCTCAACACACCGGCTGGAATCCCTAATGTAAGGTCTGGATTTTTCGTGCGGTATCACCGAAATCTAACAGTTCTCCTATCCAGCCATTACTAGATTTGTCGGGATACTACGAGGCAGGACTGATGTGAGTAAGAGAACAATAGCTTTCAGTTCTAATATCTTCCATCTTTACCACCGGAAAAAAATTTCATCAAAGTCAATACCTTTTCAATCGCTCTTTTCAATCGCTGGATGAATCCTTTCACAACTAGCCCGGCCTTGTGCCCATAGATGTTACATGAACTGGCGTATTTTAGTATGTGTGATCTGCTTAGTACCTTCTGGAAAGATAGAAGCTATAGATCTCGTTTCGTCCACACGATGAAGCCGTAGCCAAGTACATCGAAATAACATGTTGAAATTCCTATTCCAGCTACATCAGGAGGACAGTATGGTGAAGGCTCGTCCATTTGCCCTTGGTTTCGTGTAGTGTAAACAAAATAGCGACCTGATTTAAAATACAACGGATAATTTATTTTAGGGAATTTCGTACAACACAGTATATACAAACAAGTCAAACGCATACAACTGCTACCTCTTAGAGAGATCTATACTACCCCAGCTCTGTCTCGACAGAAAGAGTACTACACTAGCTAAAAGAGAAAAAATCAAGTGCTACAACAAGATATGGACAAAAAGATGATCTTGGCATTAAGTACCTTCTCTTAGCTAATATACGGAAAAAACAACTATTCCATTTTCTCAACAAAATATATAGATTGGAAAAACGCAGATAACGCCACTACTCATGTATTACAACGAAGTAGCTAAAATTATAAAGCTAACGGTTTTCATGAAAAAATTCATGGTTTTTCCCAGGCTTAACTCATTTTTGCAATCTGGGAGCTCTTAATATAGTGCACGTGCTTTGATTCAAACAGAGCATACAAATCTCCTTCAGCTCCACGGCGGTAGCAAGCGGTTATGTTACCTTTGAGTCGGCGGATAGTCGGCAACACCGCCGTAGGGTCGACCTCCGCTGCGTCTCCCGCCTTCTCCCTATCGTCGCCACCACGTATAAGAGCTAGTGGAACAATAGAGGAAGAGATGACTGGATGAGTGCCACTGCGCTCATCTACAGCGGATGCGCAGACTGTTCAGACGGGAAGAGTGTAAAATGCATTGATGATGGTTGTGGTGCTATATATAGTAGTATTACTATAATGCCATTGTGAACACTGGTCTCACTGCCATATAGACTCACCTACCAGTAGGCTCACACTGGTGAGGTTTCACGGAAACCAGGCATTTTGTTAAGAGAGCTTGTGCTAATGAGAGATGCTTCGATCGGTACTTATGAGAGATGCTTAGATCGGTCTTAGATTGGTATACCTATTTTGGGCTTGTGCTTAGGCATACTTCTTTTGGGCTAGTGCTTATGAGACATGCTTAGATTGGTGCTTACGGCATGTATGATGGGTTGTGTCTAGAAGGGTGCTTAGAAAAATAAACCAAGTTTTTTGCTAAGCCCTGCTGCATATTTGTACAAGAGACACCTCTTCCAAATATCTTGCTTTAATTAACCATCTATGCGGGTATCACAGGATGGGTAAGTACTACTTCCTCATTGACATAATTAATATATATAGTGTATATAAGTTTTTTTAAAGTCAAACAATATTATTTGATGAAGTTTTTGGAGAAAATAATCTACACCTACCATACAAAATATAAGCTATATGAAAATATACATAATAAAGAATCTAATTGTATTGATTTTGTATTCTAGAAGTTGATTTTTTTACATGCATACTTGGTCAAACTTATGTAGTTTGACTTTTAGATATTCTTATATGCACCATTTTGGCAAGGAGGAAGTGCTGCCGGAGCTTGACAATAATGCAGGGGGCAAAATATCATTATTTATCCGGAGGCGGGGGCGGCAACCTTAGATTTTCCAAAAAAAAATCATGCAGAATTTTGTGCAATATATAGTGTAAGGATATACATGCATGTATATAATGTTATGTGGTTGAAACAACCAATATATGAATCCCAGTTGCAACCCCCTATATGATAGATCCACATGTGCTACCTAGCTATCACTCCCATTTAAGAAGTTGTCGCGACGTAGCTATAGTGTGAATGTCCACTTTGGGCTTCCAGTTGAGGGTATAGAATTTTGTGAGAAAATTTGGACCCCTTCTCATGGTTTTCAGTTTACTATATATATATATATATATATATGTGACCTAACAAAAGGAAAACAAACAAAAACAGATAAACACACAAATTAAACAAACATAAAAGACCAGTATTGATCAACCCATCTCCAAGTCAGACAAAGGGTAGACATCACAGGAATGGTCCACACAGGTAGGGTTTTGTACAAAACGGCGCTTTTGAATGTAAGAAAATCCAATCGGCTAAAACTTGCATGTGTTCCTAGACCGCATATATAGATTGTTGTTTCAAGGTTTAAAATAACAAATATCCGCTCTTCTCGCAAAGTGTGACCCCGACCCTTCACATGTGTCAAGTTTCATGCACTAGCCAACGCAACCAAAAGTCCGAACTGATGGAACGGACTAGTCAATCCACTTATACACTTCAACATCCTCCCCTCACGTGTGACGGGAGATAAGTCAACACGTGGAAAGACTCAGAGGTATAGCTCAAGATCATATACGTGGAACAACAATTTTAGGATAAATTGCGAAAGCGAGGACTCGAACTCGAGACCCTGGGCTCTGATACCATGTCAAGCTTCATGCACTAGCCAACACAACCAAAAGTCCAAACTGATGAAAAGAGCTAGGCAATCCACTTATATACACTTCACACAACATGCACGTCGTGTGTACTATATATGACAATTAGGAAGATTTGTGCTAGTTAGATAGAATGTACGGCCAAAGTTGGTTTTCAAAGAGAATTATCAAGATCTAATTAACCAAAGACACAGCGGCGGAGCCATGAATTGAACTAAGCTGGAAGCTGTAAAAATAATTTGATATAAAAGGAAATATATTCAATCGAAAAGGGTCTAATCGATTCAGTTTGCATATTTCATAAAAAAAATTACAAAATGACTATCAAGAACAAGACATCAAATCATTAAGCAAATCATCTCCCATTATGTTTGTGCGTTGTCCTACAACAATGAATCCAAATCAATCTCTTACACAATACTAGTCATTGGACAAGTACATATCAAAAATAAAATTAATATCTGAAGAAAGAAAGAAAGAAAGAAAGAAAGAAAGGGAAATGAACATGTTGTTGTTGGTGTGCCCTTTTTTTTGAGCCCCCTGCCTCCTTTTCTTGCTGAGCTTGAGCCAACGCTGCTTCTTCTTCCTCCTCAAACTGAATCCACTCATCTTCCTCACGGGTGTCCGTCAGAGCGGGGCAGGCAAACGGGCAAGATCTAGCCGGGCGGGGCGCTGCCTGCTGCGTGGCGGCCGGGGCGGACGTGGTGGCGGCTGGGCGGGGCGTGGAGGCTGCCGGTGAGAGAGGGGCTGAAGGGGCATGATGGCGTTCGACGAGAGAATTGGGCGCGAGAGAAGGCGCGAGCGGCCAGCGGGGCGCTACCTGGGTGGGACACTGTCTTCCGCGTGCCGGCCGGGGTGGGGCGTGGCGGCAGCTGGTGAGAGAGGAGGCGCAGGTGGCGTGGGAAGAGACACGACCGAGCGTGAGCGACGGGATTTGGGGGCGACCGATTGATCGAGCACAGTCACAACTCATTCGTAATTGTTTTCTGCCCCAAACTGAGCCGGGTCGGTCAACCATCCTCGACCCCCTACTGGCTCCGCCTGTGCAAAGACGTGTGTATATATTAAGATAAGAGCACCATTTGTTCAACCCTTCAAACCATGTGCTTTTCGCTAGATCCTTCATACAGGGGCTCACATTTAGGGCTCTTTTTGATTCATAGGATTTTCATAGTAATTGTGTAGGATTAGGATCCTAGGGTAAATTTCCGACACATGTTGTTTGATTTGATAGGAATAAATCCTATAGGAATCTTGTAGTGTAAATCCTATAGGAAGAAACATTAGGTCACACGTCATGGAAAATCCCTTTGCTACAATTGATGACACTTCGGGCTTGTTTGATTCGCGTGATTTCAAAAATGTAGAAATAGGAACAAAAAAGTAGGTATAGGATAGGTATGCATATGCAATCCCATAGGATTGTAAAATCACATGAATTTGCAAAATTGGTTGTTTTGTTTGTAGGTATATGATACGTCTCAAACGTATCTATAATTTGTTATGTTCCATGCTACTTTATTGATGATACTCACATGTTTTATACATATTATATGTCATTATTATGCATTTTCGGCACTAACCTATTGACGAGATGCCGAAGAGCCAGTTGCTGTTTTTGGTTTCATAACTCCTAGTAAGAAAATATTCTCGGAATTGGACGAAATCAACGCCCAGGGTCCTATTTTTCCACGAAGCTTCCAGAAGACCGAAAGGATCACGAAGTGGGGCCACGAGGCGACGACACGCCAGGGCGGCGCGGCCTGGGCCCTGGCCGCGCGGCCCTGTTGTGTGGGTCCCTCGTGACGCCCCCTGACCTGCCCTTCCGCCTACTTAAAGTCTTCGTCGCGAATACCCCAGTACCGAGAGCCACGATACGGAAAACCTTCCAGAGACGCCGCCGCCGCAAATCCCATCTCGGGGGATTCAGGAGATCGCCTCCGGCACCCTGCCGGAGAGGGGAATCATCTCCCGGAGGTCTCTTCATCGCCATGATCGCCTCCGGATCGATGTGTGAGTAGTTCACCCCTGGACTACGGGTCCATAGCGAGTAGCTAGATGGTTGTCTTCTCCTCATTGTGCTATCATGTTAGATCTTGTGAGCTGCCTATCATGATCAAGATCATCTATTTGTAATGCTACATGTTGTGTTTGTTGGGATCCGATGAATATTGAATACTATGTCAAGTTGATTATCAATCTATCATATATGTTATTTATGTTCTTGCATGCTCTCCGTTGCTAGTAGAGGCTCGCGGCCAAGTTGATACTTGTGACTCCAAGAGGGAGTATTTATGCTCGATAGTGGGTTCACGCCTCCATTAAATCCGGGACGTGTGACGAAAGTTCTAAGGTTGTGGATGTGTTGTTGCCACTAGGGATAAAACATCGATGCTTTGTCTAAGGATATTTGTGTTGATTATATTACGCACCATACTTAATGCAATTGTCTCGTTGTTTGCAACTTAATGCTGGAAGGGGTTCGTATGATAACCTCGAAGGTGGACTTTTTAGGCATAGATGCATGTCTGGATAGCGGTCTATGTACTTTGTCGTAATGCCCTGATTAAATCTCATAGTACTCATCATGATATATGTATGTGCATTGTTATGCCTTCTTTATTTGTCAATTGCCCAACTGTAATTTGTTCACCCAACATCTGTTTATCTTATGGGAGAGACACCACTAGTGATCTGTGGACCCCGGTCCTATTCTTTACATCTGAAATACAATCTACTGCAATTGTTCTTTACTGTTCTTCGCAAACAATCATCATCATCCACACTATACATCTAATCCTTTGTTTACAGCAAGCCGGTGAGATTGACAACATCACTGTTACGTTGGGGCAAAGTACTGTGATTGTGTTGTGCAGGTTCCACGTTGGCGCCGGAATCCCTGGTGTTGCGCCGCACTACACTCCGTCACCAACAACCTTCAACGTGCTTCTTGGCTCCTACTGGTTCGATAACCTTGGTTTCTTACTGAGGGAAACTTGCTGTTGTACGCATCACACCTTCCACTTGGGGTTCCCAACGGGCGTGTGCTTTACGCGTCATCAAGCTAAATTTCTGGCGCCGTTGCCGGGGAGATCAAGACACGCTGCAAGGGGAGTCTCCCACATCCAATCTCTTTACTTTATTTTTGTCTTGCTTTACTTTACTTTATTTACTGCTTTGTTTGCTCTATATCAAAAACATAAAAAAATTAGTTGCTAGCTTTACTTTATTTACTGTCTTGTTCTCCATATCAAAAACACAAAAAAATTAGTTAGTTGCATTTACTTTATCTAATTTGCTTTATTACTACTGCTAAAAATGAGTAATCCGGAAGTTGAAGTTCATTCCTTTAAGCAACAAGGGGGAGAAAGTTTTAAAGATGCTTGGTATAGAATTAGCGATGCTCATCATAGGTGCATTAAGAAACACTCCACTATTATACTACTTATGAACTTTTATGTTGGTATCTCTAGTTGGAACAGGTATGTTCTTGATACTCTTGCGGGAGGTAATTTCCTAGGCACTCCTGCTTTAGAAGCTAGTTGCATTATTGAGAGTCTAGTTGGAATACCACATTGTTAATGAAGTTAAAATTGAAATCTCTCTTGAAGATGTCATGAAAAAGTTGGAAGCCATAGAGAAAGATCTTCCAAGTATCGAGACTAAATTGGGAATATTACTTAATAGCACTGATAAACTTGATAAATCTCTAGGTGAAATTAATGAGAGAATTGTCATTTTAGAAACTTGTTCTACTCATGATAATCGAACACATAGGATTAGTGAACTTGAAGAAGCTATGGGAACCTTGGGTTCAACTTTTTCTTCTCTTAAGTTTAAGGAGAAAGCTTATGTGGGTAAGGAGCAAAAATTCATGTATGCCTCTAAAGTGCCTAAGCCAAAAAACTATTATAGGCCTAAAATTGACAAAGCCCTTAGCACCACTATGGATGATGGAACATCTAAGATACCTATTGATGTTGATGCTTCGTCTCTTGACAATACTTGATTCACAGTTTCTGCGCCTAGCTGAAAGGCGTCAAAGAAAAGCGCTTATGGGAGACAACCCATTATTTTACTTCTGCACTTTTGTTTTATATTTGAGTCTTGGAAGTTGTTACTACTGTACCAAACTCTCCTTATCTTTATTTTATTGCATTGTTGTGCCAAGTAAAGTCTTTGATAGTAAAGTCAATACTAGATTTGGATTACTGCGCAGGAACAGATTTCTTGCTGTCACGAATTTGAGCAGTAGTCTCTGTAGAAAATTTATAAAAATCTTCCAATTTACGTGCGTGATCCTCCGATATGTACGCAACTTTCATTCAATTTGGGCATTTTCATCTGAGCAAGTCTGGTGCCTCTTAAAAATTCGTCTTTACGGACTCGTTCGTTTTGACAGATTCTGCCTTTTATTTCGCATTGCCTGTTTTGCTATGTTTGATGGATTTCTTTGTTCCATTAACTTTCAGTAGCTTTGTGCAATGTCCAGAAGTGTTAAGAATGATTATGTCACCTCTGAATATATGAATTATGCACTGACCCTCTAATGAGTTTGTTTTGAGTTTGGTGTGGAGGAAGTTTTCAAGGGTCAAGAGAGGAGGATGATACAATATGATCAAGAAGAGTGAAAGGTCAAAGCTTGGGGATGCCCCCGTGGTTCATCCCTGCATATTTTAAGAAGACCCAAGCGTCTAAGCTTGGGGATGCCCAAGGCATCCCTTCTTCATCGACAACTTATCAGGTCACCTCTAGTGAAACTATATTTTTATTCCGTCACATCTTATGTGCTTTACCTGGAGCGTCTGTTTGTTTTTGTTTTTGTTTTTGTTTGAATAAGATCGGATACTAGCATTCCTTGTGTGGGAGAGAGACACGCTCCGATGTTTCGTATGAACACATGTGTTCTTAGCTTTATCTTTAATGTTCATTGTGAAAGTTGGACTATTTCATTCATTATTATATGGTTGGAAACGGAAAATGCCGCATGTGGTAAATGGTTTAATGTCTTGAATAATGTGATACTTGGCAATTGTTGTGCTCATATAGATCATGTTTAAGCTCTTGCATCATGTACCTTGTACCCATTAATGAATAACTACATAGAGCTTGTTAAAATTTGGTTTGCATGATTGATCTCTAGAGTCTAGATATTTTCACGGTTGAGGTGTTTGAACAACGAGGAGACAATGTAAAGTCTTATAATAGTTACAATATGTTCATATGTGAGCTTTGCTGCACCTTTTATACTTGAGTTTGCTTCAAACAACCTTGCTAGCCTAGCCTTGTATTGAGAGGAATTCTTCTCGCGCATCCAAATCCTTGAGCCAAATACTATGCCATTTGTGTCCACCATACCTACCTACCACATGGTATTTCTCCGCCATTCCAAAGTACATTACTTGAGTGCTACCTTTAAAATTCTATTCTTTGTCTTTTCAATATATAGCTCATGGGACAAATAGCCTTAAAAACTATTGTGGTGAAGAATATGTACTTATGTGTCTTATTTCTTAATAAGTTGCTTATTGAGCGGTAACCATGTTTCTGGGGACGCCATCAACTTTTACACCTTTGTTGAATATCATGTGAGTTTCTATGCATGTTCGTCTTGTACGAAGTAAGGGAGATTTTCATGATCAAATGGTTTGAGTATGCATAATGTTAGAGAAGAACATTAGGCCGCTAACTAAAGCCATGATTCATGGTGGAAGTTTAAGCTTGGACAACTAATCCTCAATCTCTTATGAGAAAATTAATCGTTGTTGAATGCTTATGCATTAAAGAGGAGTCCATTATCTGGTGTCTATGTTGTCCCGGTATGGATGTCTAAGTTGAGAATAATCAAAAGCGAGAAATCCAATGCGAGCTTTCTCCTTAGACCTTTGTACAGGCGGCATAGAGGTACCCCTTTGTGACACTTGGTTGAAACATATGCTATGCAATGATAATCCATGTTAATCCAAACTAATTAGGACAAGGTGCGAGCACTATTGGTATACTATGCCTGAGGCTTGCAACTTATAAGATATCTTATACATAATACATATGCTTTATTACTACCGTTGACAAAATTGTTTCTTGTTTTCAAAATGAAAAGCTCTAGCACAAATATAGTAATCCATGCTTCCCTCTGCGAAGGGCCTATCTTCTACTTTATTGTTGAGTCAGTTTGCCTATTCTTTCTATCCCAGAAGCAAACACTTGTGTCAACTGTGTGCATTGATTCTTACATGTTTACCTATTGCACTTGTTATATTACTTTGTGTTGACAATTATCCATGAGATATATATGTTGAAGTTGAAAGCAACCGCTGAAACTTATATCTTCCATTGTGTTGCTTCAATGCCTTTACTTTGAATTTATTGCTTTATGAGTAACTCTTATGCAAGTCTTGTTGATGCTTGTCTTGAAAGTATTATTCATGAAAAGTCTTTTCTATATGATTCATTTGTTTACTCATTATCTTCATCATTGCTTCGAATCGCTGCATTCATCTCATATGCTTTACAATAGTATGATCAAGATTATGATAGCATGTCACTTCAGAAATTATCTTTGTTATCGTTTACCTACTCGAGGGCGAGTAGGAACTAAGCTTGGGGATGCTTGATACGTCCCAAACGTATCTATAATTTCTTATGTTCCATGCTACTTTATTGATGATACTCACATGTTTTATACACATTATATGTCATTATTATGCATTTTCCGGCACTAACCTATTGACGAGATGCCGAAGAGTCAGTTGCTGTTTTCTGCTGTTTTTTGTTTCAGAAATCCTAGTAAGGAAATATTCTCGGAATTGGACGAAATCAACGCCCAGGGTCCTATTTTTCCACGAAGCTTCTAGAAGACCGAAAGGATCACGAAGTGGGGCCACGAGGCGACGACACGCCAGGGCGGCGCGGCCCTGTTGTGTGGGTCCCTCGTGACGTCCCCTGACCTGCCCTTCCGCCTACTTAAAGTCTTCGTCGCGAATACCCCAGTACCGAGAGCCACGATACGGAAAACCTTGCAGAGACGCCACACTACTAGGGAAAGGCCCATTGCCGGCGCACCTAAAACGCCCGTTGCCGGCGCACCACGAGCCCGCCGGTGCGAACGCGCCGGTGATAAATGGACACTGCCGGCGCACCAGGTAGTGCGCCGGCGATATGTCGGCTACTGCCGGCGCACCACCAGCTTCGCCGGCAAAGACATATTCCACCGGCGCACAATCGGGTGCGCGGCGATGTGCTTCCAGCACGCGGCGCATGCCACGTGCGCCGGCAATGTGTCATTTAGGTGCGCCGGCAATTAATTCGAAAATTCTTTTTTCCAGCTTTTTTCCAGCATATTACAATACATATTTGACAGCGAGTATATATTTACAACGCAGTTCATATTTATACAGTATTACATGCAATATGAGAAGCACATAGAGAGCCAAGTTTCATTTCGGTATCAGTACACAAATACGCAAGTCTCGTTTCGGAATGTGTTGATTCATACAACACATGTGCATATGCAACACCGAACGACGAAGTTTCACAAAGTTAGAAGTCTTGGTACATAGTCGTCACAAGTATCGTCATACACCTCACAATGTAGGTCCTAACCTAAACTAGAATCACATAGAACATGACCAACATGGTCATGACCATCATCACGAAGGCCATGGTCTTCATCCGGTTCCTCCTCATGTCCCTCATCTCTCCCGCTAGATAACGGGCGTATCTTCCTTCCGCCTCCACCCTAGTGGGGTATCCCTTGTAGTGCTATGCTGCTGAAACGGTGCACCTGTCTCCGACAGTCCTCCCGATCGTCGTAGACTCCGGGAACCCTCCCCTTGTACACGACATATGTCGTCGGCATCTCCATTCACAAGACAAGTAAAACGTTAGTACCAATGCAATAAACAAGTGCCAACTCAAATAAGAGACAAGTAGTATGAACTAAATAGCATGTGCCTCATACTTTGTTGGTCGAAATAAATAATAACATACAGGGATGGGGTCGATGAGGCTAGGTAGGATGCACAATAGATTGATATTTGTGGCCATCACACCAAGCCTCACTGGCCCCACCCCGAGTGTACAAGTGACCGAACATTTTAATCATCGGCCAATGCAATTAAGAAGTGCGAACTCAAATAGAAGACAAGTAGTACGAATTAAATAGCGTGCCTCATACTTTGTCGATCGAAACAAATATTAACATCCAGGGATGGAGTCAGTGAGGCTAGGTAGGATGCACAATAGATTGATACTTGTGGCCGTCGCACCAAAGCTCACTGGCTCCACCCCCGAGTGTACGATTGACCGAACATTCTAATCATCGGCGAACTCCAAATACGAGGCAAGTAGTGGTCGAGTAAATGCAAATAATTATTAAGCTATGTACGCCATAATCTTGAAATATATAGCAAAGTAAATGAAACTACAGACACATGTTCACATGCACATTCATACAACTAAATAAAAGCAACTAGTCGATTCTATGGGAATATATAGCAATTATTACAGTACGGAAGTTCAAGGACATATCGTTCAAGCTTTAGCAAGTGTTCCCGTCGTAGGATCAGGTTGTACGCCTAGAGGGGAATGGACGGCAGCCCTCAAGCGAGTTGAACGGCCTCTCATCACGCGACATCTCCAAGCGGAGGTCTATCTCGTCATTAGGTGGTAGACCATAGCCGTAGAAGAACTCGCCAGGACCTATTGTTGACATCCTGCAGGATTATCGTGCAAATGAACTCGCTGGATGCGACCCGAGTTCTTTCTAATCTCTCTATCGGGGACATCCGCCATGTTTGCAAACCTGTTTCGAGATTATCTAGCAGCAACATGTCATCTCGCGTACTTTATGTACTCACTGCATCTGAAGGATGGCGTACCACGCGTCCATCCCATTGTCGGGCGTCGACCGCCGAGAGCAGGGGAAGTTGGTTGTGTGGGTTAAGACGAAGCCTCCTCGGGATTTCCTCTCTACTGAGGGGCCTGCCTTGTTGGCGAAGCCGGTGAGAGCATCATTGAGAAGGGCCCTGATGTGGGAGTAGTCTTTCTTGCGGTCCCTACCAGTCGAGATAGACGCGCATGCGAGTGTTGCGGGTGCACGACGATGAGGGTGCAGAACTTGTCTCTGCGGAAAACACACGGATTAACCTTTGGAAATGCAAATGGAGATATAGGATAGAATGGTGATGGGGGACTAGCGAGTGATTACTTACTCGGGAAGTAAGGGATGAGAATGGCGCCCTTCTTAATGTTCGCCAGCATGAAATCCTCGACCTGCTGGGTGGCAATCGCGCGATCCCCGGGGTTGCGAGATGATGCTCTCCCGCATATAGAAGGGGTCCATGATCGCGATGGTCGGCGTCCCCTCCTTAACAATCCGGGAAGACATGCTAAGAGCAACTAGGCGAACCACACTAAAGTGGAGCGCTTGCATGCGATAGATGCTGAAGATGTCGTTGAACCGGATGAAGCACAAGTCCGTGGGTACTTCTCGACGAAGTTCATGCCAGTTGGCACCTTCGCCACGAAAGAGGGTAACCAGGATCTTTTGATTTGAGAAGAAGGTTCTCCACATGCAAGACAGTCTTATGCAAGCTCCTCATATCCGGGGTGAGTTTCTTCACGACATGCTCCGGCAAGCATCGGTTGACCCAAGTGATGCTGAGGTCGCCAAGTGTTTGGCAACTTGTCAAGGAGTGGGACCTTGTCCTTGGATTTGGCCGCCGCTGCCTGTGTCTTGGGCGTCCTTCTTATTTGCCCTCTTCCTCTTCTTGGGTTGTAGTGCTGGACCATCCATCGCCGTAGTGGCCGTAGCACGCGAGTGTGTTTGGGCTCAACATATTTTTGACGGCGCGTGGCGACCTCCTCAGGATTTTCCTCCTCATCAGCCGTTTCTTGAGAATCGAACAGCTTCTTGGAGCACACATATTTCAAGCCCGGCGCATCCTCATGGACAACTTGTGAAGACGTAGGAATATCCCATTGGAAGTTGTCACGTTCATATTCCTCGGCCTGCAGCGCAGTGGCTGTTGTGGTGGGGCGCTGACCTCACGGCGCAGCTTGGCCGTTCCGGTGGGGCGATGACCACGGGCGCCGCCTGGCTGTCGTGGAGGGACGCCGACATGTGGCGCCGCAAGGTGCTTGTCTTTGCTTGCCGTCGACCCCGAGTAGGTGTTGATCCGAATTAGGGTCTTCGGCCATAGCAGTATCCAACCCTTCGGTGAGGCCAGATTCAACGGGCTATCGTCATCGGCACCATGCGGTTGATTAGGAGGAAACAAATCCTCATAGCCCGGTAGCGCCCGATCCACTTCAACCCGGTAAACGTCATCCGCCATATCTCGTGTGTGCCACTTCTTATCCGGGGGCCGAATGATGGACCCCCTCGCGGCGTCTTTGAGTTCGTCGTTTACTCTCATCAAAAAGGTGCATGGCGTCGAGAGCGCCTGCGAGAGCATGTGTATGGCGTTAGAGAGGGCAAGGATGACGAAACTAATATATTAACTTGATGTACACATTAGTTAATTACCGTGAGGGCGTTGAGCTCGGCTAATGTCGACGGGCCAGCACATGCGGCGGCGGGCGTGCAAGTGACGGAGGGGCTGCTACCCGGCATGGACGGTGAATCCCTAGCACCGGCGACATTGCCGGCGGCCGAGGAGTCTCCATTATAACATTGTCATTGCTCGGTCGGACGGCGGCACCATCGAGTTGCTTGCTGTTGAAGCTAACCACTTGCATTTTCGGGGGGGCCTTGTTTGCCACCCTCATACCACGCTTGTAGAGCGTTGAAATCTGCTTGGACTCCAGCTGGCGACTTCAGCTTTGACTTCAGGTGCGAGTGTAGCTTTGAGTAGCGGTACCGGTTGCGGTACCAAACCAGCTTGGACTTCGGCTAGGATTGACTCCCTCATTTCCTCCGCCTCCCGCTGCTTCCTCTCATTACGCGCATTTTTATCGGCCGCAGGACGACAAGCCATAGTGACCATGCTTGTAGCACCGTACCGGCGCCGGCCACACGGCCTCTATGCGGCCTTCTCGTCGGTGAATGCTCATTAACGATGTTTAGCGCCCGTACGAGAGGCTTGTCCCGAAGCTACCCCGCCCGTCGACGCTCGGGACGAGGAGCCTTCGTCTACCTTGGGAGGCTTGAGAAAGTCTTTGTCTTTCTTCTTCCTCGCGGAAGAAAGCGCGAACCATTTAGAAATGTTGCTAGCTATTATATGAACGATACTTGATCTAATAAAACCGGTAAATTGCTTACCAGTTTTTCTCCAACGCCAGGACCTTACGGTCGTTCGTGAACCAAATTATGTCGGTTACGACCTTCGGGTCCGTGGGACAAGTTCCCCGGTTAGATTTCTTCTTATGGTACCGGGACTCGATGAATCTTCTTTCAAGCGGGTCCTTGTACTTGAGCCAGGGGTTCTCAATGCCGGCATTTACATACGCCTCGTCCTCCTTCGCCCAATAGGGCTCCTTTCCCTCGTACCCACGGCTCCCAAGGTTGTGGTTGCCGATGTTAAGCTCCCGCATTTCCTTCCCCCACAACTTGCGATTCTTGGTTGCTTGTAGCTCTTCATTGGCTACAAAAGCATCAAAGTCCGCCTGGGTGACATGCGGAAAGGCGGAGTGGACCTCTTCGAAACCTTTGCCCTCATCAATCAGCCTCCGCACCATGTACTTATAGCTGCCGAGGTGTTTGGTGAACTTCAGGAGGGCTTGTGAGTTCACAATGTTGTTGGTTTGATGACTGGAGGCGTAGTCGCCTAGGAACTTGTATCGTGCGTGCAACCTCGCAATGAGCTGGGCTCGCAAAGGCGCTTTGCTCTCAGCTCGGAGGTCGTCTCGTTGAGATTGACGACCTCTCGGAGGATACATGCCAGATTGGTTGCCGTACCCCTTGGCAACATCCTTAGGCAACACCGGGCAAACCACTGGCGGGGTCCACCTCGTAGTCGTGTCTCTGCTAGGTGCCGACACGTGTTTCGGCGCCTTGCCTTCCGCGGCCTCTTGGCTCCACTTGTCCCGGTGCCACTACTCCCGGCGGCGCACGCTAGGATCGATGCGCTCGCTTGTCTCGCACTGCCACCCGCGTGGCGCACGGTTGCCTCATACGCCGCTAGGCTCGTAGGTACTACCCCCGGCGGCGGCGCTGCCTCGCTTGCCGCTCGGCTCGTCGGCACTACCCCCAGCGGCATCCTCCATCTCATGGTCCTCGTCGCCCGCCAACACCGCGGCCTCGGCATCCTCCTCAGATCCTAAAGAAGTGCCTATTGTAGTGCTCCTCTAACTCTTCTTGAGACGACATGGTGGCTTGCACTAATAGAAGATGAAAAGAGTTAGAATTCACGGAAAAATTCGGCATGACCTTTGCTAAAAATTGGTCATGCCGAGTGCCTAGAAAATTGCCGGAACAGGAAATGAATCGACATTCCGGCACTCAATAGCAACTCAATCACATGTAGAAATGCAAACATATAAATGCCATAACCATAACCATAACCATCTCCATAACCATGCCATCACCATAACCATCACCACATAAATTACGGTAGCTAGCTTTTTAGCATATACATTACGAGTGGCATTTTACATCAGCATAAAAATAACACTTGACAACCTCCATTTAAAACCGAATGACATAGTGATTTTATATATCAACCAATTCTTGGCGTGGGCATTTAAATGAAGAACCACTTTATCAACTAAACCTACTAATGACGGTGCTACATCAAACTCTGCTTAGTGCACCGATTGCAACATAAGATATGAATGATACGGGAATAAGCAACGCGACATCGGCTACTATCATAAGACAGATTTCCCA
>NC_061510.1:98565833-98585586 GCF_022539505.1 Lolium rigidum | reverse complement strand
GTGCCACCGCCGCCAATCCCATCTCGGGGGATTCAGGAGATCGCCTCCGGTACCCTGCCGGAGAGGGGAACCATCTCCCGGAGGTCTCTTCATCGCCATGATCGCCTCCGGATCGATGTGTGAGTAGTTCACCCCTGGACTATGGGTCCATAGCAGTAGCTAGATGGTTGTCTTCTCCTCATTGTGCTATCATGTTAGATCTTGTGAGCTGCCTATCATGATCAAGATCATCTATTGGTAATGCTACATGTTGTGTTTGTTGGGATCCGATGAATATTGAATACTATGTCAAGTTGATTATCAATCTATCATATATGTTATTTATGTTCTTGCATGCTCTCCGTTGCTAGTAGAGGCTCGGCCAAGTTGATATTTGTGACTCCAAGAGGGAGTATTTATGCTCGATAGTGGGTTCATGCCTCCATTAAATGCGGGACGAGTGACGGAAAGTTCTAAGGTTGTGGATGTCTCTGTTGCCATCTGGGATAAAACATCGATGCTTTGTCTAAGGATATTTGTGTTGATTACATTACGCACCATACTTAATGCAATTGTCCATTGTTTGCAACTTAATACTGGAAGGGGTTCGGATGATAACCTGAAGGTGGAATTTTTTGGCATAGATGCATGCTGGATAGCGGTCTATGTACTTTGTCGTAATGCCCTGATTAAATCTCATAGTACTCATCATGATATATGTATGTGCATTGTTATGCCTTCTTTATTTGTCAATTGCCCAACTGTTTCACCCAACATCTGTTTATCTTATGGGAGAGACACCACTAGTGATCTGTGGACCCTGGTCCTATTCTTTACATCTGAAATACAATCTACTGCAATTGTTCTTTACTGTTCTTCGCAAACAATCATCATCATCCACACTATACATCTAATCATTTGTTTACGGCAAGCCGGTGAGATTGACAACCTCACTGTTACGTTGGGGCAAAGATCGCGTGATTGTGTTGTGCGGGTTCCACGTTGGCGCCGGAATCCCTGGAGTTGCGCCGCACTACACTCCGTCACCAACAACCTTCAACGTGCTTCTTGGCTCCTACTGGTTCGATAACCTTGGTTTCTTACTGAGGGAAACTTGCTGCTGTACGCATCACAACTTCCACTTGGGGTTCCCAACGGGCGTGTGCTTTACGCGTCATCAGTATAGGAAAAATACAAGAATCCTTTAAACCATACTTAGTTATTATTGAAATAAATGTAAAGGTCCGATCAAGTCATTATCATGCAACTTATGATCTTTGTATTGTTCTTTGTGCATAGTAGAAATGTATAAAAGAGGTTTGAGTTGATTGTAGAGTTCCTTTGTTTTTCCTACGTATACATGTAATCTAACGGTCCATTGTGCAGGGATTCACGGTGGCCCCATTACTTTGATGCAGTGTGCCCTCTGTGAACAGCACACGTGTACCCACGCGCGATTATTCCATTCCCACGAGAGAGAGAGAGAGGAGCCGGGGCGCTAGCGGCCATCTGACTTGTGTTGGAAAATCAGGGTTTTCCAGAGGAAACCTAGCAGCACCCGGAAGAGGATCCCCTCACTTAGCTTACTCTGATGTTGAGGCACTAACCAGTGGAGCCACAAGACATGGGGCCCACACTTCAGCGAACGAAAGTCTGGGTATGATAGGGATAGGCACGTCAGAGGATCCATGTCGGTAGCACCCGTAGCAAGTCCAGTAGAGCCCCGAAAACACCTCCTATAGAAAATGTTAAGGGGAGAGAATGAAAAATCCCGCTCCAGCAGCTCCCCTATAGCTCCCCCTGAAAAGGGATTAACTTGTCAATGCCTATGTATTGTAGACTAGGGTTTAGTTAGAAGTAGAGGGCAAGTAGATCTCGAAGGTTTCAGCCAAAAAGTACTCGACGATTAAGAAACTAGGGTTATGTTGACAATGGATTCGATTCTCTCTTTGTCCCTCGACTCCCCCTTATATACGAGGCGGAGCCGAGGGTACCGTGTTACACAAGATTACAGATTCCGGGAGACTCTCTGAGTTCAACCCGCAAAGTTACAAGTCTAGATTTCCTAATACAACTCTAACTTTCCTTAATACTAACCGGGCTTCCGAACTTCATATTCTTCGACTCGTGGGCCTTCAGTAAACCCTGGGTGCCATCTTTGGCAGGCCCATTGGGGATGCCTATGTCAGTAGCCCCCGAGATTTTGCTTGAATCGAAGAATCAGGGAAAATCTCCAACTTTTATAATCATCCAATAACTTTTTCAAGCCATCACATATCTTTAGATACACAGTTGTATATTGTACAGGGATAATGGTATTGGGCTAGTTCATCTGACGGATCAGGTACTAGTTAACTGCTCTAGTGGCAATCCGCAAAAACCTACTTCAAGATCACGTCCCTGGACATGATCTCGGGATACTGGTGTTAACTCGACATGTGCCGCTTAAGGTCTTACCATCTGTCGAGTCCCAGTCATGTTTTATCGGGTACCTAACGCGTCCGTTAGGATTTTTCTTCGTATCCGTTGATACGGAAAAAAGTAGCAAACCGACGTCAGAGACGGTGCCACGCCGCTCAGAACGGATCTGGGGTCTTACCTTCGCAGAGTTTTGCGGCATTCAGAGATTATTCGCGACTGAGGCGCTCTGAGAATATATTGTCGAGTGCTTTTTCGGCTGTTGGAATAGCACATTTTATTGGGTCAACGGATGACTTATCTTGTCCTCCCGATGGGAGTATATGAAGAGTTATTTGTATGCTCGAAATATGCTCACTGTACTCTTTATAATTTCATCGGGCACGCGAACAGCGTTCCCGATGGGAGTAGCCCCCGAGGCTACAATCAAGGACTTGTACTTGGTTGTAGGCTCAACGCTTTAACGTCTTATGTCGCTATATTGTCATCTTGTCTTGAGTTTTTATTTCTATCGGGTGCGCGACCAGCGCTCCCGATGGGAGTGGCCCCCTAGGCTACAGCCAAGGACTTGTACTTGGTTGTAGGCTCACCTTTTTAGCATCTTTGCCGCTATATTGTCATATTTCATGCTCCCTTTCATATTTATCGGGTGCGCGAACAACGCTCCTGATGGGAGTAGCCCCCGAGGCTAGAGTCGAGTATTTATAATTGGTTGTAGGCTCCATTTTTTCTTTGTCGCAACATTTGAAAACATCATCCTCTGAATCATCTCTTCCCAAAACTTCTTTATAAAGTAGCCCCCGAGTATTTGATAAAAAAACTTGTATTTGATCAAAGGCTCTCGAGATTATCAGTAGTCCTTTACTGTCGCCAATTTCCATAATATAACAACCGAGATTTTTCATTTGGTAAGGTGACATCAGTGCTGACGATAGCCACGACCACTGTATCGGGAAGACGCGACTGTTGTCCTTTCGCTGACCTGCGGCCCCAAAATCCACGACACGTTGACACGTTATGCTAGTGGAGGACACACGTCCTCCACTTTTTGTGGCGCACGCGCTGTAGCACCTGTTTAGTTCCATCATAGTAAAAATACTGTTTTACCCCTTGGGCCACGTGTAAATCATCAAGCCCATTCGTAGATCATCCAACGGTGAGACGTTTTGACTGAACCTGCTATAAATAGCCATCGTCTTCCTCCGTCAATCCCCTTCGCTGCACCGTACTCCAATCTGCTTTGCCAAAATCCCCTTTGCAATCACACAAGCTCCAGCGTCCATGCATTCCACTGCTTCCTCCTTGTCGTCGGTGATGCCACCGCGGCCAAGACTCACGAGGCACAGCACTCCCGACGCAACAATGGCGGCGCAAGATCTGGTAAGCACGGAGTGGGAGAGATCCAAGATCTCCGCGCAGGACATCAATCTGCTGAAGAAACTGGGGCTGAGCAAGAAGAAGGATGCGCTGCGCTTCCTTAGCGAGGAGAGCTACCCGAAGCCTCCCATTGGATATCGGGTGAGCTTTGTTGACCACCTCATCCGCGGCCTTGCTGCGCCCATCCATGATTTTCTTCGTGGATTGCTGTTCGTGTATGGGCTACAGCTTCATCACCTTACCCCCAATTCCATCCTTCATGTTTCTATTTTTATTACCCTTTGCGAATGCTTCCTTGGAGTTCATCCCAATTGGGCTCTATGGAAACGCATCTTCTTCCTCCGCCGCAATGGCTCCCACAACATTGCCTATAATATAGGCGGTGTTGTTATTTGCGTCCGTCCTGATGTCGAGTATTTCGACGTCAAATTCCCCGACTCCGTCCAAGGGTGGCGCTGAAGATGGTTGTATATTCGCGAGGAAAGCGCCGACTCGGTGGAACACAACATTCCCCCTTTTAACGGCAACGAAAAAATCCTCCGCCGCCGCTCCTGGGATGCAGAAGCTACCGACGAAGAAAAGTCGGCGACAGAGGCGCTGATGACACGCATCCACGAGCTCCAGAATACCCGTGGCCAAGAGTTGTCGGGTATCCAGATTACGGCATATTTCCTTAGGATTAGGGTGCAGCCTCTACAGGCTCGCAAAAACCCCCTCTGGATGTATGCTGGTGATAAAGATGAAGATCGGCTGTCGATAGATCTACCGGTCAAGGACCTAGAAAAACTTGTCCGAAAAATCTCTTCGCTCAGCAAGAAAGACACCATCCCGACATCTTGCCGCGTGGTACCGTATAGCGGCACCAACGCTCTCCCCCAGGTAATCTATCTTTATCGTCTGCTTGTTTTCTAGTCATTTCTTTTGACTACTATTTCTTCGACTGCTGTTAATTGATATAATTTCCTGCCGACACATTCTTATCTTGTTCAGAACCATAAAACTGCGTCAACTCTTCCTCCCCTTCCCGAAGGTGGAGACGTCGAAGAACGCGCAGTCCTTGCCGAGGACACCGAGGTTCCTTCTCATCCTGAAAGTGAAGTCGCGGTTTCTCACAAACCCGCGGCTTCCTCTGAAAAAGAAGTTGAATCCGAGGCTTCAGAGTCCACGCAGTCTATCCCTTCCGCTGTTTCTCCGAAGAAACAGAAGAGGGGTGACGCAGAAGGCTCTGGCACCTCCAAGCTGAGCAGCTCTCCTGTCGAAGAAGCGACGCCCTTCAACGCCTATTAAGCTGCTCTTGTCAGCTCGTAAGTTACCTTGTCGCTCTTTTTTAGTCATGGTGTATTGAATATCCTGATTCTATATCAAATAATCTCATTCTATGTTGTGCTCAGCGACGAAGAAGAAGAAGAACACGCCGCCAATGTGACTGCTCCTATGAGCATGTCTCATAATTTAGCTTTGTCGGAGACACACCGCACGACGGAGGAAACCTCGACTCCTCATCCAGATCTTCAGAGATCGACTCCTACCACTAGCCCCCGAGCCTCTTCTCCAAAAAGAGCGAGGATTGAGCTAGGCTAAGAATTCAACCTTGTCGGAGATTCAGTGATTCCGCCTTTGGACGATGTAAGTCTACTATTTTTTGTTTTTCTATCTTTTTGAGTTTTTCACTACTCTGAATCTTTCTTTTCCTTTCTTTCTCTGCATCCTCTGATGAAGCCCTTCATTAACCTTGGCGCCCAATTTATTGGATACCGAAACACTGTTGATCGGTTGAAAGGTATATTGTCAGATGATCTATCTTTTCCATTCCTCAAAAACATCCTTTGTCCTTGTATAATTTTAACTTATGTTCTATGTCTTTTCAACAGTGGCTCTCCTTGCGGCGGACAAACGGGCTGAAGACCTTGCTAACAAACTCAGGGAGAGCGAAGAAGCTCGCGAAAAAGCTGAAAAGGATGCCTCTTGTATTGAAGATCTTCAAAAGAGGCTTCACGAAACAGAGACTGCTTTAAGTGACAAAATCTCTCAGCATGTCGCTCGTGAAGGAAATATTGCATCACGCCTTGAATCATTGAACCGGCATTTTTTTAGTAAGTTTGCTAATCCTATCTTCATTTTCTTCATTGGTTTTCTGCCCCTTCTCCTTGTTGAAGACCCGAACTTTTGTTTCAGCAGGGAAAATGAGTGAAGATTTTGGGCTGGACAAGCCTGAAAACGACCATCTTCTCGACGCGCTGTCTCTTCTTGAGGTTCATGCGGATCTGGTGCGCCGTAGAATCTTTGACGCCCAAGCTGCGTTTTCGTGCTTGTTCCCTTACTTCTTCCCGAAGAAAAAGGAACCCAACACTTTTTCTGACCTTGCCAAAAGCTTCATCCCCAAAGAAGATCTTGGGCTTGCTCTCCGCCAAGAAAACTTGAAGATTGGCGTGGAAGGCACTATAGCACTGGTTGCCGAGAGCCAGCAAAATGTCGACTGGGCAAAAGTTGGCGAGGCCACAAAGCTGAAGCAGGATAAATGGCCATGTCTAATCAGGGCTGCAAAGCCCCACTCAAAGAAGATCCTGGCCTTCCTCGGGTACAAGCCAACGCCCTCCTCCAGTTCCGCAAAAACGGAGGTCAAGTAGATCGCCCTACCTATCTTTTTTTTTGTTCTTTTTTTCTTTCCTTTGACGCCTGTCGCCATAGTTGTAGCTTGCGACAACGTATGTTAGGTTCACTAAGATCCAACCTTTTGTAAGAACTATGTAAATATATTGGAAATCAATGAAAATCTACTTCATGTGATGATTGATGTCGAAATTTTCTTTCCAGTTGGTGTTTGACAACTATACTTCAACTCCTCGTCCCTCCGATGCTTTGCCTGCGTCCTCTTACTCGAACAAAATGTCAACCGGTAACGAATTTATTGAAGATTCTTCGAGTATGGATCCAGCACATGACTTGGAAGAACTCCGCCAACAGCTTCAATCGATGAAGAAACAGGCACTTGTTATAATGGAACAATCTCGAACATCCTCTGAGAGGGAGAAACTTGCTCTTCGACAAGCTCAGGAAGCCCTAGCGTTGAAGGAAACCGCGGTTACTGAGGCTGCCGAAGCTACTTCCCGGGAAAATTATATGCTTCAACTGATGAACGACTCCAGCTTGGATATGACTGGTACACTTCTTTAACTTGGCCATATTTAATTTTGTTCTTAGTGTTTTCTCTTCCTCACTGATGCTTCCGCTGAAATAGGTTCTTTTTTGGATACTGCTGCCGAAGATCAACGTGTTGAAGCTCGGTCCAATGTGCTTCTCAAGCTTGCACTGGAGCATGGTTCTAACTTCTGGGCTACGCCTGAACGCACCCGCCAAATCGTCAGATTTCAAGATCGCGCGGGTCAAGTCCGTGATTTTCTCGACTTCTGCACGAGGACATTGTCTCTAGTCTATAACATCATGTTTCCGCGCAACAAAACGCCAGAAACCCTTCCTGCTCTGATGGATAAGTTTCGAGATGCCCCTCGAATCCATGAATTTGTGCGAGCCCAACTATCTGCTGGAGCAAGATTTTCCATGATTATGATACAAGTATGCTATCCGAAATTAGACATGACTCGAATTGTCGCCAAGTGCCAAGCCAAGCTGACGAAGAGGAAGAGGAACATCGACAAAATCAATGATGCTGTGACCCCTGTAGCAGAAGAGATGATGGATGAACTGCTTCGGCTAGACGCCGAATTCTTCGTGAGAGGTAGCTATGATGAACATAGAACTGGTGCTGCAAACAATGAACGGGTAAATATAGATGATATACTAGGTGGCGACTGAAAGTTTGTTTATCCTTGTCGAATTTTTCCTGGTGGCGAGGTTTTGCATGTTGTAAACACAATCTATATTGTAAAGCAGCTTGATGCATTTTTTTTCTTTTCATCATGCCCCCGGGCCTATTGTTGGCCAGTGCTTATGTCTTTTTTGATTTGCGAACTATTTTTATGCCAAGGCGAATAACTGTATTTTGTGGAAAGTTATATATATTGTTACTGCGGGTTATGAGCCCCCGAGCATGTCGACGAAAAAGATGTATATCACCAATATCTTTATTATATTGCAGCACCGTGAGCCCGCCTCATTAAAAACCTTTCAGCCCCACTCGGTGCCCTGAAAGGAAAAGAGTGCGTCTGAAAACTCGCGGGCGTTTCAGTACATTGTATGTTTACAAGAAAGACTATATTTTGACTCTAGGCGTAAAAACGCCCGAGTTGCGCCACGTTCCAAGGATTTGGCTCGGCGACTCCTGTCTTCTTGTCCTTTATTCTGTATGCTCCTCCTTTCGATTACTTCTGTGACGATGTAAGGGCCAACCCACGGTGACTCGAGTTTCTCATGGCTTTTTTGTGTGAGCCGAAGAACTAAGTCACCTACCCGGAAGGATCTTGGTCGCAAACGTCGACTGTGGTAGTTTTTCAGGTCTTGCTGGTATTTGGTGACTCATGACAATACTTCGTCTCGAGCTTCGTCGAGTGCATCGACATCGTCCTCCAATGCTTTTCTTGAAGTTTCTTCGTCATACTCCGTTACTCTCGGAGAGTTATGTTCTATTTCTATCGGCAGCACTGCCTCAGCTCCATGGACCAGAAAAAACGGAGTTTCCTGTGTTGCTGTATTTGGTGTTGTTCGAATACTCCATAACACACTGGGCAACTCCTCTGGCCATGTATGTCGAGCTTTTTCCAATGGCGTTAGCAGGCGTTTCTTGATACCATTGCAGATGATGCCGTTGGCTTTTTCAACTTGACCGTTGGTCTGCGGGTGCGCAACTGACGCAAAGTGTAGTTTGATGCCTACCTGTGCACAATATGCCTTGAATTCATTGGATGTGAAATTACTACCATTGTCTGTGACGATGCTATGAGGCACTCTAAACCGAAAAACGATACTTTTTACGAACTTGATTGCAGACGCTCCATCCGGTGAATTTATCGGCTTCGCTTCTATCCACTTTGTGAACTTGTCGATAGCTACGAGCATGTACCCGTATCCTCCTGGCCAAGCTTTGTGTAATTTTCCCACCATATCAAGACCCCATTGGGCAAAGGGCCATGACAATGGTATGGGCATCAACTCTGCTGCCGGAGAGTGAGGTTTTGCGGCAAACCTTTGGCACGCGTCACAAGTGCGTACTATGTCCTTTGCATCCTCAATTGCTGTTAACCAATAGAACCATGCTCTGAAAACCTTGGCTGCTATAGCTCGACTGCTTGCGTGGTGTCCGCACACCCCTTCGTGTACATCCTTCAGGATTAGCCTTCCTTCCTCGGGTGTGACACATCGTTGTAATACTCCCGAGATACTTCGTTTATACAGCTCTCCTTTGACCACAGTAAAGGCTTTAGATCACCTGATAACTCGCCTTGCTTCAACTGGATCATTGGTTAGTTCTTTTCTCGAAATATATGCTATATACGCCTGCATCCACGGAATCTGTATCATCATTATTACCTTAGGTTCCTCCTCTTCTCCCGATGGTGCTTCTTTAGCCCCCGAGGATTTCTCCTCCTTTTCCTTCTTCTGCTGTTTCTTCGCCTTGGTTGATCTTTCAGCTATCTCTTCCCAGAACACACCAGGTGGTATTGCGAGACATTGCGACCCAATGTTTGCAAGAACATCGGCTTCATCATTGCTTAGCCTGCTGATGTGATTTACCTCGCACCCGTCAAACAGCTTCTCGAGCTCGTTATACACTTCTTTGTATGCTATCATACTATCATTGACTGCGTCGCATTGATTCATGACTTGCTGAGCCACCAATTGTGAGTCACCGAAGATTTTTAATCGAGTTGCGCCACAAGCCTTCGCCATCTTCATCCCATGTATAAGTGCTTCGTATTCTACCTCATTGTTGGACGCTTTTGGAAACGTCATCCGTAAGACATACTTCAACTTGTCGCCTTGAGGTGATACTAATATCACGCCTGCTCCAGCTCCCTCTAATCTCTTGGATCCGTCGAAGTTCATAGTCCAGGTTCTCGATAAATCCGGAGGTCCCGTATTTTGTAGCTCCATCCACTCTGCGATGAAATCTGGTAAGATCTGCGACTTTATTGCTTTTCTTTTTTCGTATGTGATGTCCCGAGGGGAAAGCTCTATTCCCCAAAGGGAGACACAACCCGTAGCCTCTGGATTGTTTAATATATTGGATAAAGGCGCCTCATTGACCACTACTATCGGATGCGCTGAAAAATAGTGTCGTAGTTTTCTTGCTGTTGTAAACACTCCATATTCTAGCTTTTGGTACTGCGGATACCGCTGTTTCGAGGGTGACAAAACTTCACTGATGAAATATACCGGCCTCTGCACTCCATGGAGTTTTCCTTCTTCTTCTCTTTCGACTACGAGTATTGTGCTGACCACCTGAGGTGTGGCTGCGATATATAACAAGAGAGGCTCCTTCTCCTTAGGCGCCACCAAGATTGGTGGTGTCGAGATTATTCTCTTGAGATCTTCGAAGGCTCTGTCTGCTTCTTCATTCCACTGAAACTTCTCTCCTTGTTTGATCAAAGCGTAAAACGGCAGCGCCTTTTCTCCTAGCCTGGAATCTGCTTAAAGCTGCGACTCGCCCAGTCAGCTGTTGTATTTCCTTCA
Organism: Lolium rigidum; assembly: GCF_022539505.1. Taxonomy (NCBI): domain Eukaryota; kingdom Viridiplantae; phylum Streptophyta; class Magnoliopsida; order Poales; family Poaceae; genus Lolium; species Lolium rigidum. Next base: position 98,575,185 of record NC_061510.1, on the reverse strand, counting down.
ACTTTGTTGGCTTCCTCATTGTTACGATAGCTTGAATTTTCTCTAGATTAGCTTCAATTCCTCTTGCTGAAATTAGGAACCCGAGAAGTTCTCCCATAGGAACGCCAAATGAGCACTTTGTCGGGTTCAGCTTGAGGCGGAACTTGTCAAGGTTATCGAAAGTTTCCTTCAAATCCTCGATCAATATTGACCGCTTCTTTGTTGTTATGACGACATCGTCGATGTACACTTGTACGTTTTTGCCAATTTGTGTTGCAAGACACTTCTGCATCATCCGCTGATATGTTGCTCCCGCGTTTTTCAGACCAAAAGGCATTGTTCTGTAACAGAACACGCCATAAGGTGTTATAAACGCTGTTTTGACCTCGTCATCTTCTTTTAGTCTGATCTGGTTATAACCAGAATATGCATCCAGGAAGGAAAGACGTTCACATCCTGCCGTGGAGTCGATAATTTGATCGATCCTTGGGAGGGGAAAGTGATCCTTTGGACAGTGTTTATTGAGACACGTGAAGTCGACACACATGCGAAGGACTTTCGTGTTTTTCTTCGGGACGAACACTGGGTTAGCTACCCACGTGGCCTCTGTATGTAACTCTTTGATAAAACCAGCTTCTCTGAGTCGATCAATCTCTGACAGCATGGCTTTGCGGTTTGGTTCCGAAAAACGCCGCAAAGGTTGCTTAATTGGTCTCGCTATTGGATCCAAGTTTAGGTGGTGCTCGGCAAGTTCCCTGGGTACTCCTGGCATGTCAGCTGGACACCATGCGAAGATTTTCCAGTGCTCACGGAGGAACTCGACGAGCGCGCTTTCCTATGCGAGGTCCATGTTTGCTGCAATGGACGTTGTTTTCTTGGGATCTGTCGGGTGAATCTGTACCTCCTTAGAATCCTTGGTAGTGTTAAAGGTTAGCTCCCTGAGTGGCCTTCCTACATCTGGCAACACATCATAGTCAGTTGTTAGCCTTGACGCCATATATTCTGCTTGCATCCCGAAAGTTTCTGATAGTCGATGAAAATCCTTGTCGCGTTTATCAGCTAACGCGAAACTGCCTTTGACTGTAATCGGTCCCTTGGGTCCAGGTAGCCTCCATAACAAGTATGTGTAGTGCGGTACCGCCATAAACCTGGCATACGCTGGTCGTCCCAACAAAGTGTGATATTGCGACGGGAAATCCACAACTTCGAACTCCAGCCTTTTTATCCTGTAATTTTCTCGGGTTCCAAACTGAACGTCGAGATTGATCTTCCCCAGCGGATAACTTGGCTTGTCTGGCGTGATACCATGGAAACGTGTGTCAGTTGGTTTTAGGTTCGCTAGGGATATGGTCATCTTCCTTAGTGTATCTGCATACATAAGGTTTAAACTGATGCCTCCATCTATGAATACTCGAGAAACGTCGAATCCTGCGATCACCGCTGGTAAAATAAGTGTTGATTGCCCTGGTCGAGGAACTTGCTGCGGGTGATCCGCTATTGTGAAGCCAATGTCCTGTCCCGACCAATTCAGGTACTCAATTGTTGGTGGAGGCATCTTCTCTGCCATGAACACTTGACGCGAGATTACTTTCTGAGCCCTGTTAGATGGCCTAGCTTTCTGAATCATCGAGACCGCACCATTGGTGTCGATATAAGGAGGTGGATTTTGAGCTGCCTCTATTTGCAACTGATGTCGATTTGCATCCGTAATTGCGGGAGGAGTGATACGTCTCCGACGTATCGATAATTTCTTATGTTCTATGCCATATTATTGATGATACCTACATGTTTTATGCACACTTTATGTCATATTCGTGCATTTTCTGGAACTAACCTATTAACAAGATGCCGAAGTGCCGGTTCTCGTTTTCTGCTGTTTTTGGTTTCAGAAATCCTAGTAACAAAATATTCTCGGAATTGGACGAAACGAAGACCCGGGGGCCTATTTCGCCACGAACCTTCCGAAGACCGAAGAGCATACGAAGTGGGGCCACGAGGTGGCCAAACCACATGGCGGCGCAGCCAAGGGGGCCCGCGCCGCCCGTGGTGTGGGCCCCTCGTTAGCCCCCGACTCTGCCTTTCCGTCTACTTAAAGCCTCCGTCGCGAAACCCCGAGGCGAAAAACCACGATACGGAAAACCTTGCGAGACGCCGCCGCCGCCGATCCCATCTCGGGGATTCTGGAGATCTCCTCCGGCACCCTGCCGGAGAGGGGATTCATCTCCCGGAGGACTCTTCACCGCCATGGTCGCCTCCGGAGTGATGAGTGAGTAGTTCACCCCTGGACTATGGGTCCATAGCAGTAGCTAGATGGTTGTCTTCTCCTCATTGTGCTTCATTGTTGGATCTTGTGAGCTGCCTAACATGATCAAGATCATCTATCCGTAATGCTATATGTTGTGTTTGTCGGGATCCGATGGATAGATAATACCATGTTATGTTAATTATCAAGTTATTACATATGTGTTGTTTATGATCTTGCATGCTCTCCGTTACTAGTAGAGGCTCGGCCAAGTTTTTGCTTTTAACTCCAAGAGGGAGTATTTATGCTCGACGGTGGGTTCATGCCGCATTGACACCAGGACGGTGACGAGAAAGTTCTAAGGTTGTGTTGTGCTTGTTGCCACTAGGGATAAAACATTGGCGCTATGTCCGAGGATGTAGTTGTTGATTACATTACGCACCATACTTAATGCAATTGTCTCGTTGCTTTGCAACTTAATACTTGGAAGGGGTTCGGACGATAACCTCGAAGGTGGACTTTTTAGGCATAGATGCGGTTGGATGGCGGTCTATGTACTTTGTCGTAATGCCCAATTAAATCTCACTATACTTATCATGCCATGTATGTGCATTGTTATGCCCTCTCTATTTGTCAATTGCCCGACCGTAATTTGTTCACCCAACATGCTTTTATCTTATGGGAGAGACACCTCTAGTGAACTGTGGACCCCGGTCCATTCTTTTAATACTTGAAATACAAATCTGCTCGCAATACTTGTTTTACTTGTTTTCTCTGCAAACAATCATCTTCCACACAATACGGTTAATCCTTTGTTACGGCAAGCCGGTGAGATTGACAACCTCATCTGTTTCGTTGGGGCAAAGTACTTTGGTTGTGTTGTGCAGGTTCCACGTTGGCGCCGGAATCTCCGGTGTTGCGCCGCACTACATCCCGCCGCCATCAACCTTCAACGTGCTTCTTGACTCCTACTTGGTTCGATTAAACCTTGGTTTCTTGCGAGGGAAACTTGCCGCTGTGCGCATCACACCTTCCTCTTGGGGTTCCCAACGGACGTGCCAACTACACGCATCAAGCAAATTTCGGCGCCGTTGTCGGGGAGATCAAGACACGCTGCAAGGGGAGTCTCCACTTCCCAATCTCTTTACTTTGTTTTTGTCTTGCTTTATTTTATTTACTACTTTGTTTGCTGCATTATATCAAAACACAAAAAAATTAGTTGCTAGTTTTACTTTATTTAATGTCTTGCACTCTATATCAAAAACACAAAAAAATTAGTTTACTTGCATTTACTTTATCTAGTTTGCTTTATTTACTACTGCTAAAATGGCCAACCCTGAAAATACTAAGTTGTGTGACTTCACTAGCACAAATAATAATGATTTCTTATGCACACCTATTGCTCCACCTGCCACTACAGCAGAATTCTTTGAAATTAAACCTGCTTTACTTTATCTTGTCATGAGAGAGCAATTTTCTGGTGTTAGTTCTGATGATGCTGCTGCCCATCTCAATAATTTTGTTGAACTATGTGAAATGCAAAAATATAAAGATGTAGATGGTGACATTATAAAATTAAAATTGTTTCCTTTCTCATTAAGAGGAAGAGCTAAAGATTGGTTGCTATCTCTGCCTAAGAATAGTATTGATTCATGGACTAAATGCAAGGATGCTTTTATTGGTAGATATTATCCCCCTGCTAAAATTATATCTTTGAGGAGTAGCATAATGAATTGTAAACAATTGGATAATGAACATGTTGCTCAAGCTTGGGAAAGAATGAAATCTCTGGTTAAAAATTGCCCAACCCATGGATGGACTACTTGGATGATCATCCAAACCTTCTATGCAGGACTAAATTTTTCTTCGCGGAATTTATTGGATTCAGCTGCTGGAGGTACCTTTATGTCCATCACTCTTGGTGAAGCAACAAAGCTTCTTGATAATATGATGATTAATTACTCTGAATGGCACACGGAAAGAGCTCCACAAGGTAAGAAGGTAAATTCGTTGAAGAATCCTCTTCCTTGAATGATAAGGTTGATGCTATTATGTCTATGCTTGCGAATGATAGGACTAATGTTGATCCTAATAATGTTCCATTAGCTTCATTGGTTTCCCAAGAAGAACATGTTGATGTAAACTTCATTTAAAATAATAATTTCAACAACAATGCTTATCGGAACAATTCTAGTAATAACTATAGGCCATATCCTTATAATAATGGTAACGGTTATGCTAATTCTTATGGGAATTCTTACAACAATAATAGGAATACACCCCCTGTACTTGAGGCCATGCTTAAAGAATTTATTAGTACACAAACTGTTTTTAACAAATCTGTTGAGGAAAAACTCAATAAAATTGATATTCTTGTTTCTAGAGTTGATAGTCTTGCCTCTGATGTTGATCTTTTGAAATCGAAAGTTATGCCTAATAGGGATATTGAAAATAAAATTGTTACTACAGCAAATGCCATCCAAGTTAGAATTAATGAGAATATAAGATTAATGGCTGAACTGCGTCCTAGGTGGGATAGAGAAGAAAATGAAAAACTAGCTAAAAAGGAAAATGTAGCTAAAGTTTGGACTATTACCACCACTAGCAATGCTAATGATTCACATGTTGCTACACCTCCTACTATCAATGGTAAAATAATTGGTGTTGGCAATGCTTCTACTCCTAGTGCAAAGCGCGCAAAATTACCTGAAACTGCTGAAACTGCTTGTGATAAAACTGCTGAAATTTTTTCCAACCTTGGGGATGATAATCCCATTGCTTTAGATTGTAATGATTTAGATTTTGATGATTGCCACATCTCTGAAGTTATAAAGTTCTTGCAAAAACTTGCTAAGAGTCCCAATGCTAGCGCTGTAAACTTGGCTTTCACAAAACATATTACAAATGCTCTCATAAAAGCTAGAGAAGAGAAACTAAAACTTGAAACTTCTATTCCTAGAAAGCTAGAGGATGGTTGGGAGCCCATCATTAAAATGAGAGTCAAAGATTTTGATTGTAATGCTTTATGTGATCTTGGTGCAAGTATTTCTGTTATGCCTAAAAAAGTCTATGATATGCTTGACTTGCCACCATTGAAAAATTGTTATTTGGATGTTAATCTCGCTGATAATGCTAAAAAGAAACCTTTGGGGAAAGTTGATAATGTGTATATTATGGTTAACAATAACCTTGTCCCCGTTGATTTTGTTGTCTTGGATATTGAATGCAATGCATCTTGCCCCATTATATTGGGAAGACCTTTTCTTCGAACCGTTGGTGCCACTATTGATATGAAGGAAGGTAATATTAAATATCAATTTCCTCTCAAGAAAGGTATGGAACACTTCCCTAGCAAGAGAATGAAGTTACCTTATGATTCTATTATTAGAACAAATTATAATGTTGATGCTTCGTCTCTCGATGTTACTTGAGTTACACTTTCTGCGCCTAGCTGAAAGGCGTTAAAGAAAAGCGCTTATGGGAGACAACCCATGTTTTTACTCCTGTATTTTTGTTTTAAATTTGTGTCTTGGAAGTTTTTTACTACTGTAGCAACCTCTCCTTATCTTAGTTTTGAGTTTTGTTGTGCCAAGTAAAGTCTTTGATAGTAAAGTAAGTACTAGATTTGGATTACTGCGCAGTTCCAGATTTCTTTGCTGTCACGAATCTGGGTCTACCTCCCTGTAGGTAGCTCAGAAAATTAAGCCAATTTACGTGCATGATCCTCAGATATGTACGCAACTTTCATTCAATTTGAGCATTTTCATTTGAGCAAGTCTGGTGGCCTAATAAAATCCATCTTTACGGACTGTTCTGTTTTGACAGATTCTGTCTTTTATTTCGCATTGCCTCTTTTGCTATGTTGGATGAATTTATTTGATCCATTAATGTCCAGTAGCTTTATGCAATGTCCAGAAGTGTTAAGAATGATTGTGTCACCTCTGAACATGTGAATTTTTATTATGCACTAACCCTCTAATGAGTTGTTTCGAGTTTGGTGTGGAGGAAGTTTTCAAGGATCAAGAGAGGAGTATGATGCAATATGATCAAGGAGAGTGAAAGCTCTAAGCTTGGGGATGCCCCGGTGGTTCACCCCTGCATATTTTAAGAAGACTCAAGCGTCTAAGCTTGGGGATGCCCAAGGCATCCCCTTCTTCATCGACAACATTATCAGGTTCCTCCCCGAAACTATATTTTTATTCCGTCACATCTTATGCACTTTGCTTGGAGCGTCGGTTTGTTTTTGTTTTTTGTTTTGTTTGAATAAAATGGATCCTAGCATTCACTTTATGGAGAGAGACACGCTCCGCTGTAGCATATGGACAAATATGTCCTTAGGCTCTACTCATAGTATTCATGGCGAAGTTTCTTCTTCGTTAATTTGTTATATGGTTGGAATTGGAAAATACTACATGTAGTAATTCTAAAATGTCTTGGATAATTTGATACTTGGCAATTGTTGTGCTCATGTTTAAGCTCTTGCATCATATACTTTGCACCCATTAATGAAGAAATACTTAGAGCTTGCTAATTTGGTTTGCATATTTGGTTTCTCTAGAGTCTAGATAATATCTAGTTTTGAGTTTTGAACAACAAGGAAGACGGTGTAGAGTCTTATAATGTTTACAATATGTCTTTTATGTGAGTTTTGCTGCACCGTTCATCCTTGTGTTTGTTTCAAATAACCTTGCTAGCCTAAACCTTGTATCGAGAGGGAATACTTCTCATGCATCCAAAATACTTGAGCCAACCACTATGCCATTTGTGTCCACCATACCTACCTACTACATGGTATTTATCCGCCATTCCAAAGTAAATTGCTTGAGTGCTACCTTTAAAATTCCATCATTTACCTTTGCAATATATAGCTCATGGGACAAATAGCTTAAAAACTATTGTGGTATTGAATATGTACTTATGCACTTTATCTCTTATTAAGTTGCTTGTTGTGCGATAACCATGCTTCGGGGACGCCATCAACTATTCTTTGTTGAATATCATGTGAGATGCTATGCATGTCCGTCTTGTCCGAAGTAAGAGAGATCTACCACCTTAATGGTTGGAGCATGCATATTGTTAGAGAAGAACATTGGGCCGCTAACTAAAGCCATGATTCATGGTGGAAGTTTCAGTTTTGGACATATATCCTCAATCTCATATGAGAATAATAATTGTTGCCACATGCTTATGCATTAAAGAGGAGTCCATTATCTGTTGTCCATGTTGTCCCGGTATGGATGTCTAAGTTGAGAATAATCAAAAGCGAGAAATCCAAAATGCGAGCTTTCTCCTTAGACCTTTGTACAGGCGGCATGGAGGTACCCCATTGTGACACTTGGTTAAAACATGTGCATTGCAAAGATCCGGTAGTCCAAGCTAATTAGGACAAGGTGCGGGCACTATTAGTATACTATGCATGAGACTTGCAACTTGTAAGATATAACTTTCATAACTCATATGTTTTATTACTACCGTTGACAAAATTGTTTCATGTTTTCAAAATAAAAGCTCTAGCACAAATATAGCAATCGATGCTTTCCTCTTTGAAGGACCATTTTCTTTTACTTTTATGTTGAGTCAGTTCACCTATCTCTCTCCACCTCAAGAAGCAAACACTTGTGTGAACTGTGCATTGATTCCTACATATTTGCATATTGCACTTGTTATATTACTCTATGTTGACAATTATCTATGAGATATACATATTACAAGTTGAAAGCAACCGCTGAAACTTAATCTTCCTTTGTGTTGTTTCAATGCCTTTACTTTGATTTATTGCTTTATGAGTTAACTCTTATGCAAGACTTATTAATACTTGTCTTGAAGTACTATTCATGAAAAGTCTTTGCTTTATGATTCACTTGTTTACTCATGTCATTACCATTGTTTTGATCGCTGCATCCACTACATATGTTTACAAATAGTATGATCAAGGTTATGATGGCATATCACTTCAGAAATTATCTTTGTTATCGTTTTACCTGCTCGGGACGAGCGAACTAAGCTTGGGGATGCTTGATACGTCTCCGACGTATCGATAATTTCTTATGTTCTATGCCATATTATTGATGATACCTACATGTTTTATGCACACTTTATGTCATATTCGTGCATTTTCTGGAACTAACCTATTAACAAGATGCCGAAGTGCCAGTTCCTGTTTTCTGCTGTTTTTGGTTTCAGAAATCCTAGTAACAAAATATTCTCGGAATTGGACGAAACGAAGACCCAAGGGCCTATTTCGCCACGAACCTTCCAGAAGACCGAAGAGCATACGAAGTGGGGCCACGAGGTGGCCAAACCACATGGCGGCGCGGCCAAGGGGGGCCGCGCCGCCCTGTGGTGTGGGCCCCTCGTTAGCCCCCGACTCGCCCTTCCGCCTACTTAAAGCCTCCGTCGCGAAACCCCCGAGGCGAAAAACCACGATACGGAAAACCTTACCGAGACGCCGCCGCCGCCGATCCCATCTCGGGGATTCTCGGAGATCTCCTCCGGCACCCCTGCCGGAGAGGGGATTCATCTCCCGGAGGACTCTTCACCGCCATGGTCGCCTCCGGAGTGATGAGTGAGTAGTTCACCCCTGGACTATGGGTCCATAGCAGTAGCTAGATGGTTGTCTTCTCCTCATTGTGCTTCATTGTTGGATCTTGTGAGCTGCCTAACATGATCAAGATCATCTATCTGTAATGCTATATGTTGTGTTTGTCGGGATCCGATGGATAGAGAATACCATGTTATGTTAATTATCAAGTTATTACATATGTGTTGTTTATGATCTTGCATGCTCTCCGTTACTAGTAGAGGCTCTGGCCAAGTTTTTGCTTTTAACTCCAAGAGGGAGTATTTATGCTCGATAGTGGGTTCATGCCCGCATTGACACACGGGACAATGGATAGAAAGTTCTAAGGTTGTGTTGTGCTGTTGCCACTAGGGATAAAACATTGGCGCTATGTCCGAGGATGTAGTTGTTGATTACATTACGCACCATACTTAATGCAATTGTATGTTGCTTTGCAACTTAATAATGGAAGGGGTTCGGACGATAACCTCGAAGGTGGACTTTTTAGGCATAGATGCAGCTTGGATGGCGGTCTATGTACTTTGTCGTAATGCCCAATTAAATCTAACTAT
>NC_061510.1:98501392-98565733 GCF_022539505.1 Lolium rigidum | reverse complement strand
GGGTCTTCCCCCCGACAATATCACCTCTGATCATGTTCCATATGATGTCTCGTGAGTAGTTCGTTTAGTTCTTGAGGACATGGGTGAAGTCTAAATGTTAGTAGTGAATTATGGTTGAGTAATATTCAATGTTATGATATTTAAGTTGTGGTGTTATTCTTCTAGTGGTGTCGTGTGAACGTCGACTACACGACACTTCACCTTTATGGGCCTAGGGGAATGCATCTTGTACTCGTTTGCCAATTGCGGGGTTGCCGGAGTGACGAAACCTAAACCCCCGTTGGTATATCGATGCAGGGAGGGATCGCGAGGATCTAGAGTTTAAGGCTGTGGTTAGATTTATCTTAATTACTTTCTTGTAGTTGCGGATGCTTGCAAGGGGTATAATCACAAGTATGTATTAGTCCTAGGAAGGGCGGTACATTAGCATAGGTTCACCCACACAACACTTATCTAAACAATGAAGATTAATCAGCTATATGTAGCGAAAGCACTAGACTAAAATCCCGTGTGTCCTCGAGAACGTTTGGTCATTATAAGTAAACAAACCGGCTTGTCCTTTGTGCTAAAAAGGATTGGGCCACTCGCTGCAATTATTTCTCTCGCATTTTACTTACTTGTACTTTATTCATCTGTTACATCAAAACCCCCGAATACTTGTCCGTGAGCATTTACGGTGAATCCTTCATCGAAACTGCTTGTCAACACCTTCTGCTCCTCGTTGGGATCGACATTCTTACTTATCGAAGATACTGCGATACACCCCCTATACTTGTGGGTCATCAATACTCTCCTCTCAGGCAGAGCAGATATGGCAGGGGTCACCTCGGAGTGGAGAACTTGAGCAGGTACGGAAGGGGTCACGTCGGAGTGGAGAACTTGAGCAGCTACGCTCATGCAGAGCCTCTCTGACAGACCACGCGCAGCGATCTCGGGAACATGCGCACCATGAGGCGTGTGAGATCCACGCTTTCAAGTTCATCCGGTGAACAACCTTTTTGGAAGACTGAGGGAAGAAATAATCAGCCTAATTATTACAGATATAAAGAAATGTTTGACAAAAAAATTATATGTAACAAAATTTCATTAACTCATAATGCACTTTTTTCGAAATGGGGGTATACCCCGGCTTCTGCATCATGACGATGCACACGGCCATTTATTAAAAAAGGTTCAAAGTAGTATATTTTACAACTCACGCATCATCGAGGATTGATACAAAAATCAACCATCGAAAACAACACATACTATGACTACGCATCAACATAGTCTTCTAGTATGTTGCCAACCAGCCTGGCACAAGATATCCTGAGCGACCATCAGGAGCCGTGTGCATCCAGAAGCCATGGCATCCCGCGGCTCCACCGGAGAGAGTAGGGCCCAAAACTGGACCCAATAGGAGACCATATGGATAACCTGCAAGAAATGAAAAGAGGTTTTTTTATTAAAAATTATATCATTTCTGACCCTCCAAATAGACCAACATAAAGCAGAATCCCAATCCGGATAAAATCCTTAGATTGTCTATCTACTCCATTTAACCAATTACCAAACATATTGGTAATACTGGTCGGAGGTGGAAGATCATAAGTGAAATTAACCGTACGCCATACGAGTTTAGCTAGAGGACAGTCAATAAAAAGGTGTTGAATGGTCTCTTGTTCCCCACAAAAAAGACATTTTGTACACCCATTCTAAGGATGTTTAGCTAGATTATCTTTAGTTAACAGAACCTTATTACTCAAAAATCACATGAAAATCTTAATCTTAAGTGAATTTTAACCTTCCAGAGATACTTTCTCAGAAAAAGGGGTATGGTCACACATAAGATATTCATACATCGACTTCATTGTAAACAAACCATTAGATGTCAAATTCCAAACAAAACGGTCATCTTCTTCAAATGTACCATCATGAGTTTCCGACATAATTGTAACCATGAAGTCCATTTGTTACCACTCAACACCATTCGGAAAGTAATATTAAGTGGTGTTTGGGCTAACACTTGTGCAACTGTGATAGTCTTATGGTGTACAATATTATATAATAATGGATACTGTTGAGCCAACGAAGTATTTCCTAACCAGGTATCTTCCCAAAAGAGGATACTCATACCATTACCCACCTTGAAAAAACCCCTAGCAAAAAACTCATGTTTGACCCCCATCAATCCTTTCCGGAATGGGGAATCGGTAGGTCTAGCTTGAACCTCCGATAACATCTTCTGTCTTAGGTATTTGTTATGTAGCAGTTCTTGCCACACCCCTTCTTCATTAAGAAGTTTAAAGAGCCATTTATTCAATAAGCATCTGTTTTTGATTTCGAGTACGTCAATACCTAATCCCCCTTGATCTTTAGATCGGCAAACAATATTCCATTTTGTAAACCGGTATTTTTTTTTCGTCGGACTGCCAAAAGAACCTAGATCTATAGAAGTCCAAACATTTCCTTATCCCAACAGGTATTTGCAGGAAAGACAACATAAACATCGGTAAGCTAGTTAATACTAAATTAATAAGTATTAACCTATCACCATACGATAGTAACTTCCCTTTCCAGCATCCTAATTTACTCTCAAACCGTGTTTCTACCGGATACCAATCTGAATTCCTTAATTTTTTGTAATGGATTGGAATACCCAAGTATCTAAAGGGGACTTGTCCAGCATCACATCCAAAGATCTGCTTATACTGTTCCTCCTCCTTAGCCTTTCCAAAACAAATAATTTCACTTTTATGAAAGTTGATATTAAGCCCTAATAACTCTTCAAAGAGACACAGAATTAATTTCATATTAACTGCTTTGTTGAGGTCATGTTCCAAAAAAAAAAGGATAGTATCATTCGCGTACTGTAGTATAGAGAGTCCTCCCTCAATTAAATGTGGAATTAACCCTCCAACTTGGCCATCCTCTTTTGCTCGTTCAATTAAGATAGCCAACATATCCACTACAATATTAAAGAGCATTGGAGACAGAGGATCCCCTTGCCTTAGAGCATTTTTTGTCTGGAAATAATGACCAATATCATCATTCACCTTCACCCCAACACTACCTCCTTGAACAAACTGTTGCACCAATCTACCCCATTCTGGAGCAAAGCCCTTCATTCGCAATGTTTGTTGTGAAAAGGCATTTTACCTTATCATATGCTTTCTCGAAGTCGATTTTAAATAACACCCCATCTATTTTCTTAGTATGGAACTCATGTATTTTTTTATGAAGTATGACTACCCCTTCCGAAATATTTCTACCTGGCATAAAGGCTGATTGAGTTGACTTTATAACTCTTGGGGCAATCCCCGAGATGTGATTCGTACCAACTTTAGTAAAGATCTTAAAACATACATTTAGCAAACAAATAGGTCGATCTTGCTGTATTTGGACCGCATTATCTTTCTTGGGTAGTAAAGTGATAACACCAAAATTTTGTTTGTAAAGAGGCAAATCCCCTTTGCTAAACTGTGAAAACAAAGCCATCAGATCATCCTTTATTACTTCCCAAAATTTGGATAGAACTCAGTGCTGTGTGTAGTTGACACGTCCGTTGGGAACCCCAAGAGGAAGGTGTGATGCGCACAGCAGTAAGTTTCCCTCAGTAAGAAACCAAGATTATCGAACCAGTAGGAGTCAAGGAAGCACGTGAAGGTTGTTGGTGGCGGAGTGTAGTGCGGCGCAACACCAGGGATTCCGGCGCCAACGTGGAACCGGCACAACACAATCAAAGTACTTTGCCCCAACGTAACAGTGAGGTTGTCAATCTCACCGGCTTGCTGTAAACAAAGGATTAGATGTATAGTGTGGATGATGATGTTTGTTTGCGAAGAACAGTAAAGAACAATTGCAGTAGATTGTATTTCAGATGTAAAGAATTGGACCGGCGTCCACAGTTCACTAGTGGTGTCTCTCCCATAAGATAAACAGATGTTGGGTGAACAAATTACAGTTGGGCAATTGACAAATAAAGAAGGCATAACAATGCACATACATATATCATGATGAGTACTATGAGATTTAATCGAGGCATTACGACAAAGTACATAGACCGCTATCCAACATGCATCTATGCCTAAAAAGTCCACCTTCGGGTTATCATCCGAACCCCTCCGAGTATTAAGTTGCAAACAACAGACAATTGCATTAAGTATGGTGCGTAATGTAATCAACACAAATATCCTTAGACAAAGCATTGATGTTTTATCCCTAGTGGCAACAAGACATCCACAACCTTAGAACTTTCTCGTCACTTGTCCCAGATTCAATGGAGGCATGAACCCACTATCGAGCATAAATACTCCCTCTTGGAGTTACAAGTATCAAATTGGCTAGAGCCTCTACTAGCAACGGAGAGCATGCAAGAACATAAACAACATATATGATAGATTGATAATCAACTTGACATAGTATTCAATATTCATCGGATCCCAACAAACACAACATGTAGCATTACAAATAGATGATCTTGATCATGATAGGCAGCTCACAAGATCTAACATGATAGCACAATGAGGAGAAGACAACCATCTAGCTACTGCTATGGACCCATAGTCCAGGGATGAACTACTCACACATCACTCCGGAGGCGACCATGGCGGTGTAGAGTCCTCCGGGAGATGATTCCCCTCTCCGGCAGGGTGCCGGAGGCGATCTCCTGAATCCCCGAGATGAGATTGGCGGCGGCGGTGTCTCTGGAAGGTTTTCCGTATCGTGGCTCTCGGTACTGGGGTTTCGCGACGAAGGCTTTAAGTAGGCGGAAGGGCAGGTCAGGAGGCGTCACGGGGGCCCCACACGCTAGGGCCGCGCGGGCCCCCTCTAGGCCGCGCCACCCTAGTGTGGCGTCGCCTCGTGGACCCACTTCGTATCTCCTCCGGTCTTCTGGAAGCTTCGGGGAAAAATAGGCCCCTGGGCGTTGATTTCGTCCAATTCCAAGAATATTTCCTTACTAGGATTTCTGAAACCAAAAACAGCGAAAACAACAGAATCGGCTCTTCGGCATCTCGTCAATAGGTTAGTGCCGGAAAATGCATAATAATGACATATAATGTGTATAAAACATGTGAGTATCATCATAAATGTAGCATGGAACATAAGAAATTATAGATACGTTTGGGACGTATCAAGCATCCCCAAGCTTAGTTCCTACTCGCCCTCGAGTAGGTAAACGATAACAAAGATAATTTCTGAAGTGACATGCTATCATAATCTTGATCAATACTATTGTAAAGCATATGAGATGAATGCAGCGATTCGAAGCAATGGCAAAGACAATGAGTAAACAAATGAATCATATAGAAAAGACTTTTCATGAATAATACTTTCAAGACAAGCATCAATAAGACTTGCATAAGAGTTACTCATAAAGCAATAAATTCTTAGTAGAGGCATTGAAGCAACACAAAGGAAGATATAAGTTTCAGCGGTTGCTTTCAACTTCAACATGTATATCTCATGGATAATTTTCAACACAAAGTAATATAACAAGTGCAATAGGTAAACATGTAAGAATCAATGCACACAGTTGATACAAGTGTTTGCTTCTGAGATAGAAATATTAGGTGAACTGACTGAACAATAAAGTAGAAGATAGGCCCTTCGCAGAGGGAATCATTACTATATTTGTGCTAGAGCTTTTCATTTTGAAAACAAGAAACAATTTTGTCAACGGTAGTAATAAATCATATGTGTTATGTATAAGATATCCTATAAGTTGCAAGCCTCATGCATAGTATACCAATAGTGCTCACACCTTGTCCTAATTAGCTTGGATTAACATGGATTATCATTGCATAGCATATGTTTCAACCAAGTGTCACGAGAGGGTACCTCTATGCCGCATGTACAAAGGTCTAAGGAGAAAGCTCGCATTGGATTTCTCGCTTTTGATTATTCTCAACTTAGACATCCATACCGGGACAACATAGACAACAGATAATGGACTCCTCTTTAATGCATAAGCATACAACAACAGTTAAAATTCTCATAGGAGATTGAGGATTGATTGTCCACACTGAAACTTCCACCATGAATCATGGCTTTAGTTAGCGGCCCAATGTTCTTCTCTAACAATATGCATACTCAAACCATATGATCATGAAAATCGCCCTTACTTCAGACAAGACGAACATGCATAGCAACTCACATGATATTCAACATAGGTAAAAGTTGATGGCGTCCCCATAAACATGGTTACCGCTCAACAAGCAACTTATTAAGAAATAAGACACATAAGTACATATTCTTCACCACAATAGTTTTTAGGCTATTTTTCCCATGAGCTATATATTGCAAAGACAAAGGATAGAAATTTAAAGGTAGCACTCAAGCAATTTACTTTGGAATGACGGAGAAATACCATGTAGTAGGTAGGTATGGTGGACACAAATGGCATAGTTTTTGGCTCAAGGATTTGGATGCACGAGAAGAATTCCTCTCAATACAAGGCTAGGCTAGCAAGGTTGTTTGAAGCAAACTCAAGTACAAAAGGTGCAGCAAAGCTCACATATGAACATATTGTAAGTATTATAAGACTTTACATCGTCTCCATGTTGTTCAAACACCTTAACCAGAAAATATCTAGACTCTAGAGATCAATCATGCAAACCAAATTTTAACAAGCTCTATGTAGTTCTTCATTAATGGGTACAAAGTACATGATGCAAGAGCTTAAACATGATCTATATGAGCACAACAATTGCCAAGTATCAAATTATTAAAGACATTATACCATTTACCACATGCGGCATTTTCCGTTTCCAACCATATAACAATGAATGAAATAGTTCAACCTTCGCAATGAACATTAAAGATAAAGCTAAGAACATATGTGTTCATACGAAACAGCGGAGCGTGTCTCTCTCCCAAACAAAGAATGCTAGGATCCTAATTTATTCAAACAAAAACAAAAACAAAAACAAACAGACGCTCCAAGTAAAGCACATAAGATGTGACGGAATAAAAATATAGTTTCACTAGAGGTGACCTGATAAGTTGTCGATGAAGAAGGGATGCCTTGGGCATCCCCAAGCTTAGATGCTTGAGTCTTCTTAAAATATGCAGGGATGAACCACGGGGGCATCCCGAAGCTTAGACTTTTCACTCTTCTTGATCATATTGTATCATCCTCCTCTCTTGACCCTTGAAAACTTCCCCCACACCGAACTCAAAACAAACTCATTAGAGGGTTAGTGCATAATTCATATATTCAGAGGTGACATAATCATTCTTAACACTTCTGGACATTGCACAAAGCTACTGGAAGTTAATGAAACAAAGAAATCCATCAAACATAGCAAAACATGCAATGCGAAATAAAAGGCAGAATCTGTCAAAACAGAACAGTCCGTAAAGACGAATTTTTTAGAGGCACCAGACTTGCTCGGATGAAAATGCCAAATTGAATGAAAGTTGCGTATATATCCGAGGATCACGCACGTAAATTGGCAGATTTTTCTGAGTTACCTACAGAGACTACTCGCTCAAATTCGTGACGACAAGAAATCTGTTTCTGCGCAGTAATCCAAATCTAGTATTGACTTTACTATCAAAGACTTTACTTGGCACAACAATGCAATAAAATAAAGATAAGGAGAGGTTGCTACAGTAATAACAACTTCCAAGACTCAAATATAAAATAAAGTGCGAAGTAAAATAATGGGTTGTCTCCCATAAGCGCTTTTCTTTAACGCCTTTCGGCTAGGCGCGAAAGTGTGAATCAAGTATTATCGAGAGATGAAGCATCAACATAGGGGTTTGGAGTTTTCTCAACTATGCATTTTATCTTATCTATGTAAGTTTCAGAGGCTCCTTTTTCATTATTCTTAGGCTTGCTATCCTCGTCAAACAAATTTTCAGGAACAAGCCAACCATAGTTATTTTCTAGAGCTTCATGCATTCCTAGGAGCTTACAAGGTATTGTTGTTTTAATCTCCCCATCATCATTAACATTATTAGTGTACCTTATTCTATCCATATCCATCTTTTCATGGGTACTAGCAAAGTTGGTATAAGAGCCAAGCATCTTATATTTAATAAAGACCTTTCTAGCCTCTCTTGCTACACCACCAAATTCTTTAAGAAGTGTTTCTAAGACAAAGTCTTTCTTTTCCCCTTCCTCCGTATCACAGAGTGTGAGAAACATGTGTTGAATTATAGGATTGAGATTAACAAATTTAGTTTCCAACATGTGTACTAAAAAAACAACAGCAATTTCATAAGTAGGAGCAAGTTCTACCAAGTGTCTATCTTCAAAATCTTCAGCTGTACTAACATGAGTGAAAAAATCTTCTATATTATCTCTTCCAATTATAGATCCTCGTCCTACCGGTATGTCTTTTAGAGTATACTTAGGAGGAAACATGATGAAATAAACTAAAAGGTAAATAAAGTAAATGCAAGTAACTAATTTTTTTTGTGTTTTCAATATAGAGAACTAGACAGTAAATAAAGTAAAACTAGCAACTAATTTTTTTGTGTTTTTGATATAGAGAGCAAACAAAGCAGTAAATAAAGTAAAGCAAGACAAAAACAAAATAAAGAGATTGGATGTGGGAGACTCCTCTTGCAGCGTGTCTTGATCTCCCCGGCAACGGCGCCAGAAATTTTACTTGCTGCGTGTAGTTGACACGTCCGTTGGGAACCCCAAGAGGAAGGTGCGATGCGCATAGCAGTAAGTTTCCCTCAGTGAGAAACCAAGTTTATCGAACCAGTAGGAGTCAAGGAAGCACGTGAAGGTTGTTGGTGGCTGAGTGTAGTGCGGCGCAACACCAGGGATTCCGGCGCCAACGTGGAACCTGCACAACACAATCAAAGTACTTTGCCCCAACGTAACAGTGAGGTTGTCAATCTCACCGGCTTGCTGTAAACAAAGGATTAGATGTATAGTGTGGATGATGATGTTTGTTTGCGAAGAACAAGTAACGAACAATTGCGGTAGATTGTATTTCGGATGTAAAGAATTGGACCGGGGTCCACAGTTCACTAGTGGTGTCTCTCCCATAAGATAAACAGATGTTGGGTGAACAAATTACAGTTGGGCAATTGACAAATAAAGAAGGCATAACAATGCACATACATATATCATGATGAGTACTATGAGATTTAATCAGGGCATTACGACAAAGTACATAGACCGCTATCCAAGCATGCATCTATGCCTAAAAGTCCACCTTCGAGGTTATCATCCGAACCCCTCCAGTATTAAGTTGCAAACAACAAACAATTGCATTAAGTATGGTGCGTAATGTAATCAACACAAATATCCTTAGACAAAGCATTGATGTTTTATCCCTAGTGGCAACAACACATCCACAACCTTAGAACTTTCTCGTCACTCGTCCTGGATTCAATGGAGGCATGAACCCACTATCGAGCATAAATACTCCCTCTTGGAGTTACAAGTATCAAACTGGCCAGAGCCTCTACTAGCAACGGAGAGCATGCAAGAACATAAACAACATATATGATAGATTGATAATCAACTTGACATAGTATTCAATATTCATCGGATCCCAACAAACACAACATGTAGTATTACAAATAGATGATCTTGATCATGATAGGCAGCTCACAAGATCTAACATGATAGCACAATAAGGAGAAGACAACCATCTAGCTACTGCTATGGACCCATAGTCCAGGGATGAACTACTCACACATCACTCTGGAGGCGACCATGGCGGTGTAGAGTCCTCCGAGAGATGATTCCCCTCTCCGGCAGGGTGCCGGAGGCGATCTCCTGAATCCCCCGAGATGGGATTGGCGGCGGCGGCGTCTCTGGAAGGTTTTCCGTATCGTGGCTCTCGGTACTGGGGGTTTCGCGACGAAAGCTTTAAGTAGGCGGAAGGGCAGGTCAGGAGGCGTCACGGGGGCCCCACACGCTAGGGCCGCGCGGGCCCCCTCTAGGCCGCGCCGCCCTAGTGTGGCATCGCCTCGTGGCCCCACTTCGTATCTCCTCTGGTCTTCTGGAAGCTTCGTGGAAAAATAGGCCCCTAGGCGTTGATTTCGTCCAATTCCGAGAATATTTCCTTACTAGGATTTCTGAAACCAAAAACAGCAGAAAACAAAGAATCGGCTCTTCGGCATCTCGTCAATAGGTTAGTGCCGGAAAATGCATAATAATGGCATATAATGTGTATAAAACATGTGAGTATCATCATAAAAGTAGCATGGAACATAAGAAATTATAGATACGTTTGGGACGTATCACTCAGCTGGAAAACCATCTGGTCTAGGGGCTTTATTCAATTCCATCTGAGAAATTGCCTGAAAAACCTCCTCTTCCATAAAAGGGGCTGTCAATATCTCATTCTCTATTG
Organism: Lolium rigidum; assembly: GCF_022539505.1. Taxonomy (NCBI): domain Eukaryota; kingdom Viridiplantae; phylum Streptophyta; class Magnoliopsida; order Poales; family Poaceae; genus Lolium; species Lolium rigidum. The sequence continues at coordinate 98,555,423 of NC_061510.1, read as the reverse complement.
ATGAGATTTGCATAATATCGTGGATCTCCTCTTCAACTAAAGAAATATTGGTTGGTGCCGGTGCCCCAAACAATTTCTTATAGAATTCAGTAATATAAACCTTCAAATTATCATCCCCAACAATAGTCCTTTCTTGTTGCTCTAATTGGAATTTTTTCTTTTTTCAGTGTTTACCATTCGCTATTAAGTGGAAATATCTCCTGTTATTCCCCCCTTCTTGAATATGCTTAACTTTCGCTCTTTGGGCCCATTTAGACTCCTCTTCCCTTCTTAATATATTTAGACTATCATTTGCCTTTTTTAATTCCTCTCTTTCAATTGTATTCAATATATTTGTTTCCGCTTTCAAATAAAGATGGTCAATAATATTTAACAGTGTCTCTTTTTCTTTTTTATACTTTCCACTTTGATTTTTTGCCCATCCCTTAAGGAATCTACGTATGTTCTTAACTTATTCAACCAAACCTCCATTGGACTAGCTCCACCTACAACTGATTTCCACTCATTTAGTATCATGTCAAAAAAAACCTCTTGCCACAACCAATGTAGCTCAAAAGAGAATTTAGCTTGGTTACCCAGATGTGCTTTCACCCCTGAATCAATAAGTATTGGAGTATGATCAGAATCAGCTCTAGTTAAAGCTCTTACAGTCACCAAAGGAAATTTGTGTTCCCACGAGATGGATGCGAGTACTCTATCTAGCTTCTCATATGTAGGTTCTTCTCTCCTACTTGCCCATGTATATTGTCTCCTAGTTAAAGCAATTTCCCGCAAATTCAAATGCTCAATGATTGAATTAAAAACAAAGGGCCAACGCGCTTTGAAATTACCATTGTTTTTTCTCCTCCTTGTTGCGTATAATATTGAAATCACCCCTACCAACATAGGTAATGTTTCTGACACACAAGTTCTTACTAATTCTGACATAAATTCTGCTTTGTGCAAGTCCTGGGCAGTCCCATATACCGGCACCAGAATCCATTCGATTCCTTCTCTCTTACATTTAATATGAAGCTTAAAATAAAAATCTCCCATGCTTACCGTTAACACTTGTAGCGTATCAGTTTATTCCAATTAGAATACCCCCTGAGTGACCATGCGGTGGTAAACAAAACCAAGAGAAATTATATCCCGCAGCTAATTGGTTCAAAAAAGGAATCGAGAAATTAGATCTCCCAGTCTCCAACAAGGCTATGAAGTCTAATTTATGTTCACGAATTGCCTCTTTGACAAACAAATGTTTAGCAGTATCACCAAAATCCCCTGGATTCCAGTTAATTCCTTTTATGTTCTGCATTAAGAAAATTGTTTCTTAATTCTTTTTCTAGTACTTTTGCGAATGTTGGTAATATCATACACTTTTCTGAGTCTATTTTTCTTTACCTTGACAACTGGTTTAAGATGTTCCAAATGCTCATTTAAATCTAGTATGTTATCATCATCCTCCATTAAATCCTCAGAAAGGGTGGATACTTTTGATAATACAAGAGTCTCCAGACCTTCCTCCTTATTCTCAAGGTCAATCTTTTTTTTCAAAATTGTTAAGATTCGTTCCTCTTCCACCAATTTTAAGCCCTTTAATAGAATTGCCTATCTCTCATCCTGGATTTCCTAAAGATACCCTAAACGCTCTCCTCTCTTAGCTATCTCGGAATCTGAAATACAACAAGTCTCCGGCCGGTCCGGTGGATAGGTGAAAAGTATATTGTTAGCAAAATTTGATTCTACAACTTCACCTACAGTTTACTCATCCAACCCATCGGAGAGAAAATCAAATAAGAGCGAGCTCAGATGGTTATCACCCGAGAGCACTGTGTGCCATTTTCGGTTCCCAAACCAATTTTGGGGCATCGATGGTCGGTTCCCTACGCTGCCCAAGCGGTGCCCCAACTCGGTGCCCAGATTACTTTTTCAGAGCATCGGTGCTCTTTTCAGGTTTGGGGCACATGCTATACGTTGTGGAAGGCCTTAGACGGTTATCACCCCAGACACGGGCTGCAGATTTTTCGTGCACCATCACGAAGTCTAATAATTCACTCGTCCAGAGATCCGTCAATCTTGTGCGGCCAGCCAGCAACAATGCGTCGCCTGCCCTTCTTCCCTAATAAATCTTGTGCAGATGATGTTTGACAAACTGTATTCAAAATTGTAAAGTAGAGCGTTCATAATACCAAATTCATATACAATACACAATACTTAATATGTCTGATGTGCACGGTTAGGGCTAAGGCGTTGCGGAGTGAAAAAAAAACAGGAAAAGTTGATACGTAGTAGTACATAGTTTAGCACATCTGCTCATACGATCCAGTACATACACAAAAGTCAAAATGAGACGACTCCAAGCTTAGACCCATTTTATCTACTCATAGTAGTACGTACACCGTAGTAGTATATATTTTCTTAGTTGTTGTAACCATCGACTTTTTTCAAAATATAACCATCAACTTTATTTTGAATCTTGCAAACAAAATTTTTAATGCCATCATGATTTACTAGTGGCATGGAGTAAGTCATCGCAAGAGAAAACGGTGGCGAACGTTGTAATCTAGCTAGTCCTTCAGCTCGACGGCGGTTGCACGAGTAGTAGTATACATACCTTTGAGTAGCCGGAGTCGATATGCTGTCGACGGCCGGCAGGTCCGGCGAGGACTCGCCATCTCGCCGACCGTGTCTTCTCTCCTCGGTGCAAGCTACAGCTGTGGTGCTGATCTACGCTGGCGCCGGTGAGCAATGTCACATATAGTTTCTGGCTATAGCGGTGCAATATAATATATAGGCAGAGTCCAATCTCAGTGAGCCCAAATCTTAGGGAAAATATTCTTTGACACTGCCTCTCTAACATTTTCAAGACTTTGAATCATTGAAATGTGGTCGCACCGGGTGCGGGACCCGGCTGGTAGTGAACCAAGTTAGGAAAGGCGAAGTCAGAGAATCTCCTTCAAAATCTTGTGATGTAGGGCCCGCTTGTCGGATGATACAGCTGCACATAGGCTCCGCAGTAGTCCACCTCTCTCGAAACTCTCAGCGAACACATCCTTGGGAAAATATTATTTGACCCTAGCTATCTAACATTTCCCTGACTTTGAATCACTGAAATCTGGGTCGCACAGGGTGCGGGACCCGGCTAGCAATGAACCAAAGTCAGGAAAGGCAAATTAAGTCACATAATCCCCTTCGACATCTTGTGAAGTAGGGCCCGCTCATCGGGTGATACAGTTGCACTTAGGCTCCGCAGTAGTCCTCCTCTCTCGAAATGTGGGTGTTTAATTAGGTCCCGCGAGAGATGGGATGGGGTGGTAATCGGGAGGTGAGCTGGGGTCAATGAAATGATGAATTCCCACTAGGTCACTAATCCTCAAATTACTCCAACCCAAACACGCTTAACTTCTGAGTTCTACTTAATTGAGCTACTCTTATGCTACTATAGTTCTTATTAATATAGTATTATATCAACCCTCTTAAGCCAGAAAATTCAAAAATTTAAAAATTCAAAAACACAATTTTTTTTTGAGAAAAATGTAAAAATATTATTTTAATAAAAAACCGAGAAATTGTATGTTTTCAGGTTTTTTAAAAAACTATTCAAAAAAACATTAAAGATTCAAAAAATATATAAAAAAAATACATATAAAAAATGTAAAATTCGAATAATATAATTTTTTTAAAAAAGAATCTAGAAAAATCAAAAAATCAAAAAAACTAATTTTTAGAAATTTATAAAACTTATTTTTAAAACTAGAAGTTCAAAATTGGAAAAAGATTCTAAAATCTGTGTGTGATCTAAACAATGTGTATGATCCTAAAAATGATGTGAAACTTTTGAAAAAAAAGGTGAACTTCCAAAAAAATAGTGAACTTTCAAACATGTAGTGAATTTCGAAAAAATGAAGTAAACTTCCCAAAAAAAATCACTGAACTTCCAAAAATAATAAGTGAACTTAAAAAAAAGTGAACTTCCAAGAAAAAAATGAAGTAAACTTTAAAATATGGACAGAATTTTCAGAAAATGAAGCGAACTTCCGAAAAAATGAAGTGAAGTTCCAAAAAGTGAAGTGAACTCCCAAAAATGAAGCGAAATTTCAAAAAGAAAAATGTGAACATCCTAAAAAAATTGAGTGAACTTCCAGGATGTGGGTGTGTCGGGTTGACAGAAGGTGGGATAGATTCCACTAGTCCACATAAAGGAGTCCGGTTGAGGACTATAAAACATGAACGATATCTCTTCATATTCTTGAAACCAAGGCAAATTAAAGTCAGAGATATGGATGCAACTAGGTCACCGATCCTCAAATTGCTCCACCCAAACACGCTTAACTTCTGTGTGCTACCTACTTGAGCTACCCTTATGCTACTATAGTTCTTATTAATATTAGTATTATATCAACCCTCTTCAGCTCCTGATGAAAGTGGCCGCAGGATTCCACAGGCCCGCTATTTCGCGCCGCCAAAAAATCGCCTCGTCGCGGACAACCTGCTACCCCAAAGCGGGCTTTGTGGCCCAGTCGTGCTTTACCCTCTCGGCCCACCATCTGCACCACACACCCCATCTCCGCTTCTTTTCTACGACTCAAATCAGGATAGGAATCGACCGCTCCATCCATCCCCACGTGCGCCGCCGGCGCCTAAGCTTGTCGCCATCGTCGTCCCTCCCTACCCTGCGCCTCCCCGTCGTCCTCAAAGAACCTCGGCCAGCCCGCGTTGCACCCGTCGCCGGCGTCCTAGGGCCCGACGAGCTCACGGGGCTCTACCGCGGCCTGTTCGCGCGCTTCGACCGCGACGGCGACGGCGCCGGTCACCACGGCCGCGCAGTCGTCGATGCGCGCCCCGTTGTGCGGCACCGGCGCCGTGCACGCGTGCGTCAGCAGCGGCGACCTGACCGGCTCGTAGTACGCTAGCTCGTTCACTTCTGCGATGCCGGCGCCGGCGCGTACCGCGTCGCCCGCGGCGACGGTGATCACACTCGGCGAAACCGATAGGTGCTGCAGGTGCATGCCCAGCTGGCTCTTCTTCTTGCCCTCTGGGAACAGCCGGATGCCGGTCACCGGCCGGCCAGCGGAGCCGACCTTGGTGGTGTTGACACGGAGCTTGGGCCCCATGAGCGTGAACTGGAGAGACGGCAGGCTGTTCCTCTTCTTCCTCTGCTGGCCGAGCGTCAGAGGCAGCTCGCAGAACTACAGCGCCCACTGCCGCGGCACCTGGAACTCCAATATCTGCTCCAGCTCCTCAATCGGCAGCTTGTCTGATGATCCCAAATGAAAATGATCAGAAACGCATAATAGACGACGAACAGAAAAACTGGGTGGGGCGGACGCAGAACCTGCTATTCCTGCCTGGCCTGCATTTATAACGGACGCAGGAACCTGCTAAACCTGCTTAGCACACATGCGGATTATGCAGGCACATGCGGACACTCCGTGGACTTGTCCACTTGCAACCTGATCTTCAGCCAGAAAATTCAATGGAAATTCAAAAATTTCAAAAGATTCATTTTTTGAAAAATTTAAGAAAAATGTAAAATAAAATACATTTAAAATTCATATTTATTAAAAATTAGAGAAAGCCTAAGTTTTGATTTTTTTAACTATTTAAAAAACCCAAAAATCATTAAAGGTTCAAAAAAATTAAATTGCGAAAGACTCAATGTGACGGGAGACAAGTCAACACGTGGAAAGACTCAGAGGTATAGCTCAAAAGGCATATACGTGGACTCCGAGGGTGCAACAGCAATTTTAGGATAAATTGCGAAAGGCAGGACTCAAACTCGAGACCCTGGCTCTGATACCGTACCATGTCAAGTTTCTTGCACTAGCCAATCGTGTATGGCTTCAAGCTTGATGGTGTTGTTTCTTGGTGCCTTTAACAAGGCGTGTATCTATGCATGCTGAACCTACGTGATTGACCACGTGAAATTTCTTCATTGATTAACTAGGGGTATCAACTAGTTAATCAAGGATCTCTTTCTGAGCACATGTTTGCAGTGCTAACCATCTGATATAGAGCAACCGTGGGTTTCAACAACATACTGGCGACATAGTAATCATTCCTAACATGAACTAGAAGCACAAAAGAATACCACTTGTTTCATTTTTTCGGATTAGTACCATGTTGGACCATCATTAAGCACAAACCACATAAAAAAGAGCTCTTCCTCGAAGATTAATATGACTCCAAGACTCTCAATATTTATGAAGAGACATTGTTACTGATGAAGATCAATAGCATTATGTTAGGATAACCTCATACATTGATCAATCAAACGACACATCAGAGAGGCTGCGGCAATAACACAGGATTCAAGCAATTTTGGTGCCTGGATTTTTCCAAAATGTTGTTCTAACCAGCTCGTCCTCAACATTCTCATATTCTACCCAATCTGTTTGCCCTAGAATGCTTAGGCTAAAAATTGGTACTCGATGGCTCACCAGTCACCACTACTACAATTAAAGAACATGGCAAGCAACATTTTCGAATGCATTCTTATTGCCAACCACAACAGCAACACCTACAAGCAGCTTCCAAGTTTTTCTCATGAAGTTGCCTATCAGAATATAACACTCTAGCAGCAGCACATCAGGGCTTTTCCAGCAGCTCACGCACCGTTTGTGCAAGCCCAGGCTCACTTTTGATGCCCTCTACCCATCTCACATTGATCCACCCGACTTCAAGGCTCTGCTTCAACGTCCTCTCAAATTGTGGCGCTGTGTGGGTCGCAAAGAACTTGGAAATCTCTGTTGCCTTGTAATTGGAGGAAAACTGACAAGAAACAAGCAAGTGCACATTAGCTATGACTTGATGGAAATAATACCTGCAAAAATAAAGTACTCTCTCTGATCCATAATAAGTGTCATGGTATTAGTTAAAATTGTATAGAATGCGGAAATAGGCAGACTCGGAAATAGAACTGTGGTTAGATGTACCAATGGTACAATGTATTTAACAAACACTGTCACTAGTTTGACAGCAGGGGTACGTATGACAAATCAATAAGAATATGCTACTGAAAGAGAAAACAAATATAACAAACAAGAGAATTTGCAAGAAAAAGAATCACTGACCAGATCGTACATCGTCACCAACACGTCCTCCCGATTGGATTTGTTTGCATAGCATCCGGTAAATCAGTATCGACCAATATATGTGTAAGAGTAGAAGCGACGACAGGAGACAGTTGACAGCATAGTATCTGTATATTTGTTGTCTTTCCTCATCCAGGATCATAAGTACTTCATAACTGAAATAATACATGAGATCATCGGATTGATCATCATGATTCCGAAGACCTTGCGTCTCGTTTCCCAGAACAAAAGAGCAAAGATTGAATATATGTTAAATCCGGTGGCATACATGTGTAACAACCTTAAGCTTCAGTCTGGGAGAAATAAAAATTTAAAAAAAGGCAATATGGATGACTCTTGGGTAAAAGGAAATTGGCAATAATGAGGAAAAGGAGAGGTATTGTCTCTCTCTTACTTTATCTTTTGATCAGGCCATAACAGGTCGCCAGGCCCTACCCAGAAGCATCTGGTACATGTAAACCATGGCTCATTGTATGTAGCAGATAATGTAAGCAATTCTGCAGAAAGATAATAAACAAATTTCCATGCCGACTCTTTAAATTTATCGATTTTTTTTATCCTTTCATCTGTCTCAGTAAGATTTCCATATCCTTTTCCAAATATAAGCCTTCTTGCTAATTCCTTCAATACAGTGGGATGAAAGGACTATAATATATGCATGTATAGGTACTGGAATGGCATGAACACTACATAATAGAGAATATCGTTGAAAATACGTGAACCACCACGGTCTTGAAGTAATTTTTTGCTCGTGATTCACTCTTGTAATATGACAGCATAGAAAATATAACACCGACTAACTATCTAGCAAGTCAATTAGAAAAGTACACGGTACAAAACTAGTATGTTCTGGCTCAAATCAGTTTCTCTCTTCATGCAGTAGACAATGCGAAGTAAAGTAATACTTGGATTCCCTTAAGACTTCTCTTTGGATGTGACTATCACCAATTAAATTTAATGTTGGCTGAACATATTCATAAACTTTTAATGGCATTTTGTGTTAATTTCTTAGTGTATAATCACCTCTGGCTGTATTGGAGTGCAAGTCACGGTGGTGTAATCGTGTGTATGATGAAACCATGTAACGACCATTGTCTGCAATATATAGTCTCTCAAGTGGCCTCAGTTGAGGTATCACCCAATCCAACGGTTGGTTGTTTCATACTCATGTCGGTCTAAGTTGATAACATCGTCATCGGCAGACCACATCCAGCACAATGCCATGTTATGTCGGAATTATATCTTTTGATCATGGTAAAATGAAGGGAATTTACACGGAGTGGTCACAACAACATCTTTCTCAAACCATATCCAGCAGTGTCATGTTATACCGGAATTATACCTTTTTTTCCTGTTTCAATCTTGCATCGCTGATGGACAACACAAGAGAGTACGAGACAAGAATGCTAACTTGGAAAGATGGTTTTTTTTAAAACATCTTCACCTTCATCCACATGCCTCCTGTTAGATGTATATATCTGTATATTGTAGTTTCCCCATATGTTAGGGGGCTTTCTGCATATGTGCACCTGTACATGTACTATATATTGTGGCCTTTGGCCCCCTGGTAATACAACACGCATATTGCCCTAACATGGTATCAGAGCAAAAAATTGGTCCTCTAGTCTAGTACATGTTCCTTGGCCATCGTTGCCGCTCCCGGCCGCTTTCCCGGCCGCTCCGGCCGCTTCTCCGGCCTCTCTGTCCCCGGCCGTCCTCACCGTTCGCCCACCCGAGCCACAGCTCGCCCGCGCCACCTGCCGCGGGATCTTCTCCGTCGCCCGTCCGCCTCCTCCTAGCCCTCTCGTCCGCCCGTCCCAAGTGTGCTGGCCTCGGTCGATCCCAAGTGCTCGTCCTTGGTGCTTGCCCCGATCGATCCCAAGTGCTGGCCCCCGCTCCCTGCTCTCCGAATCCTGCTCTCCGATCGGCCCACGCGTGGCCGTGCTGGCCCGATCGATCTCCCTGCTCGTCCTGCAGTTGACTTCCATCTGAGGTAAAAAAAAAAGAGTTATCTCTTCCTCGACATATGTTGCGATCCCTCGCTGCCCGGTGATCTTTGATGGCGCGAATTACCCTGATTTCGCTGCCTTTATGCGCGTCCACATGCGCGGTCTTCGTCTTTGGGGTGTGCTTTCTGGCGAGGTCTCCTGTCCGCCGCACCCTGTTGCTCCTACGGTGCATGTTGCACCGTCACCTGTTGCCCTTGCCCCTGATGCTACTCAGGCGGATAAGGATGCAGCCAAGAGTGCTGATAACACTGCTCTGGCTGATTATGACCGGAAGGTCCAGGACCACTCGACTGCCGTTGCGACTTACCGGCTGGATCTGACTGACTACACTCAGTGGATCGATGAGGATGCTCGTGCTGCTGCTGTTCTCACCTCCAGTCAGTAAGCTGCTGAGTTTATGGGTCTTCCCACCGCTGCTGCTCAGTGGGATTTTCTTCGTCAGCGTTATCAGCCGTCTGGGGATGCTCTTTACCTGTCTGTGGTCCGCCAGGAGCATGCCCTTCAGCAGGGTGCTTCTACTATTGATGAGTTCTACACTCAGAGTGCTGCTATTTGGCATCAGCTTGATTCTCTCCGTACAGCTGTGTGTGCCAGCTGTCCCTGCTGTCTGACTGTACGCGCGGATCTGGAGTTTCAGCGCATTTTTGAGTTCTTGTCGCGGCTCCGCAAGGAGTTTGAGCCGCGCCGTGCCCAGCTGCTTGCTCGTGGTCGTGTTCCGCTCTCTGAGGTACTTGCTGAGCTTCGTGCTGAGGAGACTCGTCTTCGTGGTGCTGGTCTTCTTGAGGTTCCCTATGTTCTTGCTGCTCGTGGCCCTCCTGTACCGTCTGCTCGTGGACCTCCTATGCCGCCGGCTTCGTTGCGGTCTCCGGCACAGCCGATACTCCCTACTCCTCCATTCCAGGGCTAGCGTCAGCCCCAGCAGCCTCGTGATTCGACATCACTTCCTTGCACCTACTGTGGTAGGACTGGCCACACTATCTCTACTTGCTGGCAGAGGGATCTCGGCTTACGTCCGCCGCAGCATACTCGTCGTCAGACTGGTTCTTCAGGATCTTCTGCTGTTGCGCTATCTGATCAGGACATTATCTGTGGTCTTCGTGGTCTGCTCGCTGTTACAGGCTCTTCCTCGACGGGTGATACGTCCCAAACGTATCTATAATTTCTTATGTTCCATGCTACTTTTATGATGATACTCACATGTTTTATACACATTATATGTCATTATTATGCATTTTCCGGCACTAACCTATTGACGAGATGCCGAAGAGCCAGTTGTTGTTTTCTGCTGTTTTTGGTTTCAGAAATCCTAGTAAGGAAATATTCTCGGAATTGGACGAAATCAACGCCCAGGGGCCTATTTTTCCACGAAGCTTCCAAAAGACCGAGGGAGATACGAAGTGGGGCCACGAGGCGATGCCACAGTAGGGCGGCGCAGCCCAGGCCCTGGCCGCGCGGCCCTAGCGTGTGGGTCCCTCGTGACTCTCACGACTCTGCCCCTCCGCCTACTTAAAGCCTTCGTCGCGAAACCCCCAGTACGAAAAGCCACGGTACGAGAAACCTTCCAGAGCCGCCGCCATCGCGAAGCCAAGATCTGGGGGACAGAAGTCTCTGTTCCGGCACGCCGCCGGGACGGGGAAGTGCCCCCGGAAGGCATCTCCATCGAAACCACCGCCATCTTCATCAACGCTGCTGTCTCCCATGAGGAGGGAGTAGTTCTCCATCGAGGCTAAGGGCTGTACCGGTAGCGATGTGGTTAATCTCTCTCTCCTATGTACTTCAATACAATGATCTCATGAGCTTCCTTACATGATTGAGATCCATATGATGAGCTTGTAATCTAGATGTCGTTATGCTATTCAAGTGGATTTTACTTATGTGATCTCCGGAGACTCCTTGTCCCACGTGTGTAAAGGTGACAGTGTGTGCACCGTGTGGGTCTCTTAGGCTATATTTCACAGAATACTTATTCACTGAGTTATGATTCGACTTGGATGTCTCTATGAAATTGTGGTGTGTTAGTACCTCCTATGAATGCTCAGTGACAGCGTGGGGTGTTTATTAGTACTTGGGAATACATCTTTAAGGTTTGCCTACATGATGAATTAGTGTTCGTTATCTTGCCGTAGAGTAATTCGAATAGCATAGTGAAGTGCTTATTTATATTCCTTTATGATTGCAATGTGCTTTATATCACTATTAATCTATGTGCTACTCTAGTGATGTTATTAAAGTAGTCTATTCCTCCTCCATGATGTAATGGTGACAGTGTGTGCATCATGTAGTACTTGGCGTAGTTTATGATTGTGATCTCTTGTAGATTATGAAGTTAACTATTACTATGATAGTATTGATGTGATCTATTCCCCCTTTCATAGCTTGATGGTGACGGTGTGCATGCTATGTTAGTACTTCGGTATAATTGCGTTGGTCTATCATGCACTCTAAGGTTATTTAAATATGAACATCGAATGTTGTGGAGCTTGTTAACTCCGGCATTGAGGTGCTCTTGTAGCCCTACACAATTAATGATGTTTGTCATCCAACAAGAGAGTGTAGAGTGGTTTTATTATGTGATCAATGTTGAGAGTGTCCACTAGTGAAAGTATGATCCCCAGGCCTTGTTTCCAAATACTGCAATCATCGCTTATTTATTGTTTTACTGCATCTTTACTTCCTGCAATATTACTACCATCAATCGCACGCCAGACAAGCTATTTTCTGGCGCCGTTACTACTGCTCATATTCATTCATACCACTTTATTTCACTATCTCTTCGCCGAACTAGTGCACCTATACATCTGACAAGTGTATTGGGTGTGTTGTGGACACAAGAGACTTCTTGTATCGTGATTGCAGGGTTGCTTGAGAGGGATATCTTTGACCTCTTCCTCCCTGAGTTCGATAAACCTTGGGTGATTCACTTAAGGGAAACTTGCTGCTGTTCTACAAACCTCTCGCTCTTGGAGGCCCAACACCGTCTACGGGAATAGAAGCGTGCGTAGACATCAAGCTATTTTCTGGCGCCGTTGCCGGGGAGGAAAGGTAAAAGGCACTCACACTCCGGACCCCGGAAACTAAGCTATTTTCTGGCGCCGTTGCCGGGGAGGTAAGGTAAAAGGTATTCACATCCTCCGACTACTAAGCTATCTCCTAGTCTTGCTGCCGGTGTGTGAGTGCTCGAAGCTATTTCCTTTAGATCCTGCAATTGCATCTTTTTGTTTCTTGTTTACACTAGTTAGGCATAATGGAAAACAATGAGCTTTTTATTCTATTTTCTGAGTTAAGACATGGATTGTTTGATGCGAAAATTTAAAAACCTATGGAACCTTATTTGCATGCTAGTAGCAATGATATTAGTATGAATGCTTTGAACACCATTGTTGATAATGGTATAGAAAGTTCTAAGCTTGGGGAAGCTGGTTTTGATGAGTATGATACTTTTAGTCCCCCAAGTTTTGAGGAGAAAATTTTCTTTGATGATACTTTGCCTCCTATTTATGATGATTATAATGATAGTGGTCTTCTGGTGCCGCCTACTATGGAGGATAAATTTAATTATGATTACAATATGCCTCCTATATTTGATGATAGCTACTTTGTTGAATTTGCTCCCACTACAATTAATAAGAATGACTATGCTTATGTTGGGAGTAGTAATTATTTTATGCATGAGACTTATGATAAGAATGTTTCATTTGATAGTTATATTGTTGAGTTTGTTAATGATGCTACTGAAAATCATTATGAGAGAGGAAAATATGGTTGTAGAAATTTTCATGGTACTAAAACACCTCTCTATATGCTGAAAATCTTGAAGTTGCGCTTGTCTACCTTTCCTATGCTTGTTGCATTATGCCTACATGACTTGTTTATTTACAAGATTCCTTTTTATAGGAAGTGGGTTAGGCTTAAATTTGTTTTGAATTTTCTTCTTGATGCCCTCTTTTTCTTCAACTCTTGTTTCTTGCGAGTGCATCATTAAAACTGCTGAGCCCATCTTAATGGCTATAAAGAAAGCACTTCTTGGGAGATAACCCATGTTTTTATTTTACTACAGTACTTTTGTTTTATATTTGTGTATTGAAAGTTGTTACTACTGTAGCAACCTCTTCTTATCTTTATTTTATTGCAATGTTGTGCCAAGTAAAGTCTTTGATAGTAAAGATGATACTAGATTTGGATTACTGCGCAGAAATAGATTTCTTCTTGTCACGAATTTGGGTATGATTCTCTGTAGGTAACTCAGAAAAATCTGCCAATTTACGTGAGTGATCCTCAGATATGTATGCAAGTTTCATTCAATTTGGGCATTTTCATCTGAGCAAATATGGTGCCTCTAAAAAATTCGTCTTTACGGACTGTTCTGTTTTGACAGATTCTGCCTTTTATTTCGTATTGCCTCTTTTGCTGTGTTGGATGGATTTCTTTGTTCCATTAACTTCCAGTAGCTTTGGACAATGTCCAGAAGTGTTAAGAATGATTATGTTACCTCTGAACATGTGAATTTTTGATTATGCACTAACCCTCTAATGAGTTTGTTTTGAGTTTGGTGTGGAGGAAGTTTTCAAGGGTCAAGAGAGGAGGATGATACAATATGATCAAGAAGAGTGAAAAGTCTAAGCTTCGGGATGCCCCGTGGCTCATCCCCGCATATTTTAAGAAGACTCAAGCATCTAAGCTTGGGGATGCCCAAGGCATCCCTTCTTCATCGACAACTTATCAGGTCACCTCTAGTGAAACTATATTTTTATTCCGTCACATCTTATGTGCTTTACTTGGAGCGTCTGTTTGTTTTTGTTTTTGTTTTTGTTTTTGTTTTTGTTTTTGTTTGAATAAATTCGGATCCTAGCATTCTTTGTTTGGGAGAGACACACGCTCCGCTGTTTCGTATGAACACATGTGTTCTTAGCTTTACTTTTAATGTTCATTGCGAAGGTTGAACTACTTCATTCATTGATATATGGTTGGAAACGGAAAATTCCGCATGTGGTAAATGGTATAATGTCTTGAATAATTTGATACTTGGAAATTGTTGTGCTCATATAGATCATGTTTAAGCTCTTGCATCATGTACCTTGTACCTATTAATGAAGAACTACATAGAGCTTGTTAAAATTTGGTTTGCATGATTGGTCTCTAGAGTCTAGATATTTTCTCGTTAAGGTGTTTGAACAACAAGGAGACAATGTAAAGTCTTATAATACTTACAATATGTTCATATGTGAGCTTTGCTGCACCGTTTTATACTTGAGTTTGCTTCAAACAACCTTGCTAGCCTAGCCTTGTATTGAGAGGAATTCTTCTCGTGCATCCAAATTCTTGAGCCAAAAACTATGCCATTTGTGTCCACCATACCTACCTACCACATGGTATTTCTCCGCCATTCCAAAGTAAATTACTTGAGTGCTACCTTTAAAAATTCTATTTCTTTGCCTTTGCAATATATAGCTCATGGAAAAAATAGCCTTAAAAACTATTGTGGTGAAGAATATGTACTTATGTGTCTTATCTTAATAAGTTGCTTGTTGAGCGGTAACCATGTTTCTGGGGACGCCATCAACTTTTACCTTTGTTGAATATCATGTGAGTTTCTATGCATGTTCGTCTTGTCTGAAGTAAGGGTGATTTTCATGATCATATGGTTTGAGTATGCATATTGTTAGAGAAGAACATTGGGCCGCTAACTAAAGCCATGATCCATGGTGGAAGTTTCAAGCTTTGGACAATTAATCCTCAATCTCTTATGAGAATTTTAATCTGTTGTTGAATGCTTATGCATTAAAGAGGAGTCCATTATCTCGTTGTCTATGTTGTCCCGTATGGATGTCTAAGTTGAGAATAACCAAAAGCGAGAAATCCAATGCGAGCTTTCTCCTTAGACCTTTGTACAAAGCGACATAGAGGTACCCCTTTGTGACACTTGGTTGAAACATATGCTATGCAATGATAATCCATGTTAATCCAAGCTAATTAGGACAAGGTGCGAGCACTATTGGTATACTATGCATGAGGCTTGCAACTTATAGGATATCTTATACATAACACATATGCTTTATTACTACCGTTGACAAAATTGTTTCTATGTTTTCAAAATGAAAAGCTCTAGCACAAATATAGTAATCAATGCTTCCTCTCGCGAAGGGCCTTTCTTCAACTTTATTGTTGAGTCAGTTTACCTACTTCTTTCTATCTTAGAAGCAAACACTTGTATCAACTGTGTGCATTGATTCTTACATGTTTACTTATTGCAGTTGTTATATTACTTTGTGTTGACAATTATCCATGAGATATATATGTTGAAGTTGAAAGCAACCGCTGAAACTTATATCTTCCTTTGTGTTGCTTCAATGCTTTTACTTTGAATTTATTGCTTTATGAGTAACTCTTATGCAAGTCTTATTGATGCTTGTCTTGAAAGTATTATTCATGAAAAGTCTTTGTTATATGATTCATTTGTTTACTCATTATCTTCACCATTGCTTCGAATCGCTGCATTCATCTCATATGCTTTACAATAGTATGATCAAGATTATGATAGCATGTCACTTCAGAAATTATCTTTGTTATCATTTACCTACTCGAGGGCGAGTAGGAACTAAGCTTGGGGATGCTTGATACATCCCAAACGTATCTATAATTTCTTATGTTACATGCTACTTTTATGATAATACTCACATGTTTTATACACATTATATGTCATTATTATGCATTTTCCGGCACTAACCTATTGACGAGATGCCGAAGAGCCAGTTGTTGTTTTCTTCTGTTTTTGGTTTCAGAAATCCTAGTAAGGAAATATTCTCGGAATTGGACGAAATCAACACCCAGGGGCCTATTTTTCCACGAAGCTTCCAGAAGACCGAGGGAGATACAAAGTGGGGCCACGAGGCGACGCCACAGTAGGGCGGCGCGGCCCGTGCCCCGGCCGCGCGGCCCTAGCGTGTGGGTCCCTCGTGACTCTCCCGACTCGCCTCTCCGCCTACTTAAAGCCTTCGTCGCGAAACCCCGATACGAAAAAGCCACGGTACGAGAAACCTTCCGCAGCCGCCGCCATCGCGAAGCCAAGATCTAGGGGACAGAAGTCTCCGTTCCGGCACGCCGCCGGGACGGGGAAGTGCCCCCGAAGGCATCTCCATCGACACCACCGCCATCTTCATCAACGCCGTCTGTCTCCCATGAGGAGGGAGTAGTTCTCCATCGAGGCTAAGGGCTGTACCGGTAGCTATGTGGTTAATCTCTCTCTCCTATGTACTTCAATACAATGATCTCATGAGCTGCCTTACATGATTGAGATCCATATGATGAGCTTGTAATCTAGATGTCATTATGCTATTCAAGTAGATTTTACTTATGTGATCTCCGGAGACTCCTTGTCCCACGTGTGTAAAGGTGACAGTGTGTGCACCGTGTGGGTCTCTTAGGCTATATTTCACAGAATACTTATTCACTGAGTTATGATTTGAGTTGGATGTCTCTATGAAATTGTGGTGTGTTAGTACCTCCTATGAATGCTCACAGTGACAACGTGGGGTGTTTATTAGTACTTGAGAATACATATTTAAGGTTTGCCTACATGATGAATTAGTGTTCGTTATCTTGCCAGAGAGTAATTCAGAATAGCATAGTGAAGTGCTTATTTATATTCCTTTATGATTGCAATGTGCTTTATATCACTATTAATCTATGTGCTACTCTAGTGATGTTATTAAAGTAGTCTATTCCTTCTCCATGATGTAATGGTGACAGTGTGTGCATCATGTAGTACTTGGCGTAGTTTATCATTGTGATCTCTTGTAGATTATGAAGTTAACTATTACTATGATAGTATTGATGTGATCTATTCCCCTTTCATAGCTTGATGGTGACGGTGTGCATGCTATGTTAGTACTCGGTATAATTGCGTTGGTCTATCATGCACTCTAAGGTTATTTAAATATGAACATCGAATGTTGTGGAGCTTGTTAACTCCGGCATTGAGGTGCTCTTGTAGCCCTACACAATTAATGATGTTTGTCATCCAACAAGAGAGTGTAGAGTGGTTTTATTATGTGATCAATGTTGAGAGTGTCCACTAGTGAAAGTAGGATCCCTAGGCTTTGTTTCCAAATACTGCAATCATCGCTTATTTACTGTTTTACTGCATCTTTACTTCCTGCAATATTACTACCATCAATCGCACGCCAAGCAAGCTATTTTCTGGCGCCGTTACTACTGCTCATATTCATTCATACCACTTGTATTTCACTATCTCTTCGCCGAACTAGTGCACATATACATCTGACAAGTGTATTGGGTGTAATGGGGACACAAGAGACTTCTTGTATCGTGATTGCAGGGTTGCTTGAGAGGGATATCTTTGACCTCTTCCTCCCTGAGTTCGATAAACCTTGGGTGATTCACTTAAGGGAAACTTGCTGCTGTTCTACAAACCTCTGCTCTTGGAGGCCCAACACTGTCTACAGGAATAGAAGCGTGCGTAGACATCAACGGGTACTGCTGGTTATTTGCCTGGCTCTTCTGGCACCGCGCGACCACCACCTTCCACACAGTCAGGTACGTCATCCCCGTGGTATCTGGATTCTGGAGCTTCTTTTCATATGACATATGCGTCTTCTATTCTTTCTGCTCTTCGCTCTCTTGTTTCTCATGTTCGTGTTATCACGGCTGATGGTACCTCTCTTCCTGTTTCCAGTCGAGACACCCTTTCTACTACCTCTTTCTCTGTTCCCGATGTTTCTCATGTTCCTAGTTTTAAGATGAACCTGTTTTCTGCTAGTCGACCTATCGATTTCGGTTGTCGCGTCATTCTTGACGCTGATTCTTGTGCTGTTCGGGACCGCCGTACACAGGCCCCGGTTGGAGCTGGCCCTCGCAGCCTTGAGTCCCCGGGCTCGGGGGTTAGACCGGCTTCGCGTTCCTCCGTTGACACTTCATCCGCCGCTCTCCCGCGGTTGCCGCTTCCGTCACCGGATCTTTTCAGCAGTGGCATCATCGGTTGGGTCACCTCTGTGGCTCCCGTTTATCGTCATTAGTTCATCGTGGTCTTCTGGGGTCTGTCTCAGGAGATGCGTCTTTGCATTCGTGTCAGGGTTGTAGGTTAGGCAAACAGATTCAGCTTCCCTATCCTACTAGTGTGTCTGTATCTCAACGACCTTTTGATTTAGTTCATTCGGATGTTTGGGGTCCGGCTCCCTTTCCTTCGAAAGGGGGTCATCGATACTATATTTTTTTTATTGATGATCTTTCGCGATACACCTGGTTGTTTCTTATGCACTCTCGCAAAGGAGGTGCTCTCTATTTATCAGCGTTTTGCAGCCATGGTTCGTACTCGTATTCCACGCCTATTCGTGTGTTTCGTGCCGATTCCGCAGGAGAGTATATCTCCCAAGACCTCGCGTGGTGTTCTTGCCGAGCAGGCACCCTTGCCCAGTTCTCGTGTCCCGGCGCCCATGCTTAAAATGGTGTCGCCGAGCGTAAGCATCATCATATTCTTGAGACTACCCGTGCTATGATGATTGCTTCCTCTCTTCCGCCGCATTTCTGGGCTGAGGTTGTCGCTACGTCTACTTACCTCATTAACATTCAGCCTTCTACTGCCCTTCAAGGTGGCATTCCTCTCGAGCGTCTTTCTGGTAGCTCTCCAGATTACTCGACTCTTCTTTTATTTGGTTGTGTTTGATATATTCTTCTCCCTCCTCGCGAACGCACCAAACTGACCGCTCAGTCTGTTGAGTGTGTTTTTCTCGGATACAGTGATGAGCATAAGGGCTATCGCTGTTGGGACCCTGTTGGTCGTCGGATGCGCATCTCTCGTGATGTCACGTTTGATGAGACGCGTCCCTTCTATCCTCGCCCCACCTCGGGTACTTACCCGGTGGATGATATCTCTTTTCTTCTTTTTCCGGATGCACCCCCTGCTGTCCCTCCTCCCCTCCCTCCTACTTCTGTTGCGCCCCCTTCGGCGTCATCTTCTCGTTCGTCTAGTCCACCTAGTACTCCTTGTTCTCCGGCTTCGGATCCTTCCGATGATGTCCCTTCTTCCTCTTCTTCTGATGAGTTGTCTTCTGCCGATGAGCTTCCTCCTTCACGGCCTGTTCGTCAGCGTCGTGCTCCAATTCAATACTCTCCTAGTCAGTATGGTCTCTCTGTTGTTTCCGAGCCGACTTCTTATCGGGATGCCGAGCGTCATCCTGAATGGCAGCTTGCCATGGCTGAGGAGATCGCTGCGCTTGAGCGCACTGGCACTTGGGATCTTGTTTCTCCCCCTTCCGGTGTTCGTCCTATCACGTGTAAGTGGGTCTATAAAATTAAGACTCGCTCCGATGGATCTCTTGAGCGCTATAAAGCGCGTCTTGTGGCTCGTGGCTTTCAGCCAGAGCACGGCCGTGACTATGATGAGACTTTTGCCCGTGGCTCATATGACTACCGTGCGTACTCTTCTTGTTGTTGCTTCCGTTCGCCGCTGGTCTGTCTCCCAGCCTTGATGTTCGAATGCTTTTCTTAATGGCGAGTTGAGTGAGGAGGTTTACATGCAGCCTCCTCCCGGGTATTCTGTTCCCGATGGGATGGTTTGTCGTCTTCGACGTTCTCTATGGTCTCAAACAGCCCTCGTGCCTCGGTTTGAGCGCTTCGCCTCTCGTGGTGACCGATGCTGGTTTCTCTCCTAGTCTTCATGATCCAAAGACTTTTCGTTCACACTTCTCCTCGTGGACGTACTCTTCTTCTTCTCTATGTTGATGATATGATCATTACTGGTGATGATCCTGAGTATATTGCCTTTGTTAAGGCTCGTCTTCGCGGTCAGTTTCTTATGACTGATCTTGGTCCTCTTCGCTATTTTCTTGGCATTGAGGTTTCCTCCACTTCTGATGGCTTTTCTATCTCTCGGGAAAAGTATATTCAGGATCTTCTTGCTCGTGCTGCTCTTGGGGATGAGCGCACGGTTGATACTCCCATGGAGCTTAATGTTAAGCTTCGTCCTACTGATGGTGATCCTCTTCCTGATCCCACCCGTTATCGCCATTATGTTGGGAGTCTTGTTTATCTTGCTGTCACTCGTCTTGATATTTCTTATCTTGTTCATATTCCGAGTCAGTTTGTCTCCGCTCCTACCACTGTTCACTATAGTCATCTCCTCCGTGTTCTTCGTTACCTTCGTGGCACGATCACTCGTCGCCTTTTCTTTCCCCGTTCCAGCTCTCTCCAGCTCCAGTGCTACTCGGATGCTACGTGGGCGAGTGATCCTACGGATCGTCGTTCACTTTCTGCTTACTTTGTGTTTCTTGGTGGTTCGCTTGTTGCTTGGAAGACGAAGAAACAGGTAGCAGTTTCCCGTTCGAGTGTTGAGGCTGCGTTGCGGGCTATGGCTTTGTTGATTGCTGAGGTGACCTGGTTACGGTGGTTGCTTGCAAATTTTGGGGTCTCTGTTACGACACTCACTCCACTTTTGTCCGACAGATACAGTGCTATCAGCATTGCACGTGATCCGGTCAAGCATGAGCTGACCAAGCATATTGGTGTTGATGCTTTTTACACACGTGCTCAGGTGCAGGATGACGTTGTTGCGGTTCATTATGTGCCTTCAGATTTGCAGTTGGCGGATTTCTTCACGAAGGCACAGAACTCGAGCGCAGCATGATTTCTTACTCTCCAAACTCAGTGTTGTGGATCCACCATGAGTTTGAGGGGGGTGTTAGATGTATATATCTGTATATTGTAGTTTCCCCATATGTTAGGGGGCTTTCTGCATATGTGCACCTGTACATGTACTATATATTGTGGCCTTTGGTCTCCTGGTAATACAACACGCATATTGCCCTAACACCTCCAACCGAATAAGAAAATAGCTCACCACAACCAGATAGAAGAAGACTGGCTCTCGTTAAAAAGATAACCCCGGCCTATGCACATACGCGAGGAGTTGATCTTGATATCCCAACCCATCACACACCAACGTAAGCAAACAAACAAACAAATTTACCTCGAAGAGGAATCGGTCGAGGAGGAAGCGCAGGGCAGGGAAGAAGGCAGCGAGGATGGGGAGCACGGCGTAGTCACCATATGCCGGGTCGGCCTCCGCCTCCCAGTCCACCAGCAGCGAAGACGAATAGCATCTCATGAAGAGCCCCACCAGGGTCACCATTGCAGCCTTGCAGGTAGAGGCGCTAAAAAAATTGTACCCAGTGTTGAGAGCTTCCGCACTATGCGGGATCTAGGGAAGGTGTTAGTGGCAAGCCTTACCTTCACGAAGTGCAATATGAGGAGAATGCGACTCGGACGTGGGCAGAAGCGCTCAGATATCCAAATCCAAGGACCCCAGATGGTTCTTAATTATATCCAAATGGTACGAGATAGAATTAAACTAAGCAAGTAGTGTACAATCTTCTTTCTTGGAGTTTAATTACCATGAACGTACGTACGTGAGAGGTTGCACGTCGCCATTTCTTTTAGGAGAGAAGACAGAGCACGGTATCACCAATGTTTTTTTTTTGAACTAGAAACAGAAACTTCATTACTTGTCTAGCACAGCAAAGTCACTGGCTAGAAGAATATTTACAAAGTCTGGTGCTTCCAGAAACCAACTTACAGTACTATTTTGATCTAAGTTTGCACCAAAGTTTGCTAAAGCATGAGCTACTTTATTACAACCTCTATGACAATACTTGACTTCAAAAGTACTAAAATTTAAACTAGCAAAGAACTTAATTTCTCTGAATAAGGTCCCATTTACCGCCATATCTTGATTTTTCCCATTTATCGCCTGGGCAAGCAACTGGGAATCAGTCTCAACTTGAATTCTCGTCATACCCCATCTTTGAGCATTTTGAAGGCTGGCAAGACAGAC
Organism: Lolium rigidum; assembly: GCF_022539505.1. Classification (NCBI taxonomy): domain Eukaryota; kingdom Viridiplantae; phylum Streptophyta; class Magnoliopsida; order Poales; family Poaceae; genus Lolium; species Lolium rigidum. Next base: position 98,533,494 of record NC_061510.1, on the reverse strand, counting down.
AATGGCTTCAGTTTGAAGTGCATCAAAGGCATGTGAGATTTGGCCTGCACCTGCACCCATAAATTGACCATCAGAGTTCCGAATGATAAAACCCCATCCACCATTACATCTGTCCGCTACATAACTTCCATCTATATTGATTTTCAAAACATGCTCATCTGGAGGAAGCCACGATTGAGGACTCTGTTTTTTGATTTGTTTCTCCTTTGAAAAGAACTGTTTGAACTCGTTAGCCATTTTCATAGCCAGGAAAGAAATGGAGCCATGTAAATTTTTATTTTCACCTGCTACCATCTTATTCCTAGCCTGCCAAATCCACCAAATTAAACTAATAGTTTTTAGTTTATCTTCTCTTTCTAGCCTGAGAATTTGATTGACAAAGTCCTGGGCATCATAGCACCTTAACAGTTTCTCTCTAACATTATCTATCTTAAGATCAGTCCAACTTCCTTTTATTTTTTTGCATTTCAGAAAAAGATGAGCTCCATCCTCATTCAATCTGTTGCAAACCGGACAGATGGGATCTAATTCTATCCCTCTCCTTTCCAAGTTGACTATGTGTGGTAGACTATCATGAGCAATTCTCCAGATTAGCATTTTAGCTTTAAGTGAACATTCCAGTTTCCAGATTTGGAGCCAATTAAAACCTTCAGTTGGATCCTGACATTCAGTCTGTCCATTTCTATCTATATCCTCCAGCTTTCTTTTAGGTCTATAAGCAGACTTCACAGAAAACTAGCCATTCTCCTCAAAGTGCCAAGCCCAATGATCTTGCATATCATCAACAAGAGGGATGGATAAAATTAAACTAGCATCCTGTGACCAAAAGATTTCTCTCACTAATTGACTATCCCAGTAGCCTGTAACTGGATTAATTAGTTCACTAACTTTAGTAATGATATTATTCTTTTTCTTTGTTATTGGTTTCCTACTCCAAAGTCTAGGCAACCAAGGATCTTGCCAAATATTTATAGTCTTCCCATCACCAACTCTCTTAATTATTCCCCGTTTTAATAATTCGATGCATTTTAAAACACTTCTCCAAGCATAGGAAATCCCATTTTGACATTCAGCTTGCAGGACTGAAAAGTTAGGATAATATCTAGCTTTCAAAACTCTGGCACATAAAGATTCAGGTTTTGTGAGTAGCCGTCATCCCTGTTTTGCTAACATAGCTAGATTGAAGGCATATAAATCCTTATATCCTAATCCTCCTTCTCTTTTGGTTCTAGTGAGCCTATCCCAGGCAAGCCAATGAATTTTGTTATCTTTTTCTTGCTGCGCCCACCAGAATCTGCTAATTGCACTATTGATTTCCTCACAAAGACTTTTAGTTATATCAAAACAAGTCATAGCATAGACTGGAATTGCTTGGGCACAAGCTTTAATTAAAATATCTTTCCCTGCCTTAGATAAAATTTTCTCCTTCCAGCCTTGTAACTTGCCCCAAATTCTATCTTTTATATAGCTGAAAGCTTTTTTCTTAGACTTTCCTATAAAGGCCGGCATGCCTAGGTATTTACTACTCCTGCCCTCACCTGTAATTTTCAGGGTATGCATCATTTTATTTTTATCAGAATCTTTTGTATTCTTAGTAAATATAATGGATGATTTGTCACTATTAATGGTCTGTCCTGAGCTTTCCTTGATCATACAAATTTAGAATATTTTGCAGATGAATAGCACTTTCTTCTGTCACTTTTAGAAGAATTAAGGAGTCATCTGCAAACAGTAGGTGATTAAAACTCAGAGCTTGTTGGAAAATTTTAATTCCTTCTAATTTCCCATCCTTTTCCGCTACATTAAGCATACTCGAAAAGGCTTCAGCACAAATCAAAAAAAAGGTAAGGAGAAATAGGGTCTCCTTGTCCAAGACCTCTACCAAGAATAATTTCTTCCGTAAGTGCCCCATTTATCTTGAATTTATATTTAACAGTGGAGCAGCATTTCAGCACCAACTGAATCCACTTATCATGGAAGCCCATTTTCCTCATGATTTTCTCAAGGAAAACCCATTCTACTCTGTCATAAGCTTTACTCATATCAAGTTTGACAGCTGCATAGCCCACCTGACCTTTTCTTTTATTATGCATAAAAAGATTTACTTCATGAGCGAGAAGAACATTATCAGTTATGAGTCTGCCTGGCACAAAGGCGCTCTGGTTGGGAGCTATAATATCTTCTAGAATGATCTTCAGCCTATTAGCTAAAACCTTCGAAACTAGTTTATAAACAACATTGCATAAGCTAATAGGCCGTAAATCTTTCATGGATTGAGGGTTTTTTACCTTTGGTATTAGAGCAACCCAAGTGTCATTCCATCCCAAAGTTATATTTTCACCATTAAGCACTTGGAGTACTTCTTCCTCCACTTGACTACCAATTAGATCCCAATATCTTTTATAGAAAATAGGTGGCATACCATCAGGCCCTGGAGCCTTGAGATCCCCCATCATATATAAAGCTTCTCTTATCTCTTCTCTTGTAAATTCCTGTAGGAGCATATCATTCATGGCTGGAGTAACTCGATGAGATACTTGTTGAATGGTGTCTTCCAACTTATTTCCTGCAGTAGAAGTAAACAGCTTATTATAGTATTGGGTAACCACTTCCTTCAGTTCTTCATCTTTTTCCACCACTTCACCATTTTCTTTAATTAGTTTTTTGATACTATTATTCTTCTTTCTATGGGAAGCAAAAGAGTGAAAGAATTTTGTATTTTTATCACCTTTTTGGAGCCAATTAACATGAGCCCTTTGTTTCCAATGTAGATCTCTTTTTGTTTCTAGTTTCTGCAACTTGTACTTCAGAATCTGTTCTCTGTTTATTTGACTTTGGGATATAGGGCTCCTTCTGCAAATTTCCAGCTTCTTTTTTAGACTGAAAATACTTCTTTCCAGATCTCCTATTGACTCTTTGCTCCAGCTCCTTAACTCTTCAGCCACTGAATTAAGCCTTTGTGCAATCGTTTTTTCCCCATTTACTTCAGAATTTCGCGAGGCTTCATGTACCACATCATCACAGCTCTCTTCTTCAAGCCACCTTGCTTCAAAGCGGAATGGACCTGGATCCCACTTAGCAGGGCGTTGTACATAGGTACCTAGCAGATGGATTATAATTGGCCGATGATCAGAGTGCCCTGGATCTCCATTTACCACCTTATAATCAGAAAAGTGTTGATACCATTCTTTTGTTGCAACTGCTCTATCTAGCCTCTCCTTTATATAGCCTTGACTAGTACAGCTATTATTCCTCCATGTAAACGGATCACCCACAAAGCCCAAATCATGAAGATTACAGTTCGCTAAAGTATCCCTGAATTTATCCATCTGACTTTGTGGTCTCATAGCCCCACCTTCTTTTTCAAAATCAAAGAGTATCTCATTGAAGTCTGCTGCACACATCCAAGGAAGCTTGCTATGGTGCTTAATATTCCTGAGTAATTTCCACGTATTTTCTCTTTTTTCAGTTTTAGGATCCCCGTAGATACCAGTGAACCTCCATTTAAAACCATCTGGTTGGATTATTGTAGCATCTATATGATACCTTGACTTCAGCCCTGCCGTAAGATTAACATCACTTCTCCAGAATAGCACCAATCCACCACTCTGACCATCACAATCTTTTGCCACCATATTTACTAATCCCAGTTTCCACTTAAACCATTGGAGTCTCTTCTCATCTAATTTTGTTTCTGACAAGAAGAGTACATCGGGGTCCTCCTTCTTCTGGAACTCCAGAAGAATACGAATTGCCAGGCCATTCCCCAAACCCCGGCAATTCAGACTCCCAATCTTCATTGGTCCCCGCAGGGCTGTTCCGACAGCCCCGCGTTATCAGCATACTTATTGTTTTCTGCAACTTTCCCTTTCTTGGTCATCTGCATCTCCAATTCATCCACCTCCATTTGGTCCTGATTCCTCTTTGCACCTATCATCACTTCCATTTTCTGAACATTCCCTTCCTTTGGCCTATTTCTTCTCTGAAAAGTATTACCCTTTCCCACTTCCTTCCCTGTATTCAGCACATTTTGATTCATAGCCCTCTGTCCTGATTGTTTATCCATTAACATCTTACCCGGACTTGCCTGCTTTTGCATCTCATTATGTCCCTGTAAAACCTTGTCTACCGCCACTTCTGACTGGGAGGAGTCCCTGTGAACCGACATTTTCAAATTTTCACCTATCAATATTTGGCCCTTCTCTTCTAATTCAACCAGAGTAGCCCAGTCCAGTTCCTTTTTTGTACCCATAGAGATATTCTTCTCAAACTTTCCAAACTGTTCCTTTTGCATAATTGACCTCGCCGACCTTGTAATTTCTTCCTCTGTACCAACTTTTTTTGTGGTTTCATTAGGTAAAACCAAATTGTTTGAATCGTCCTTCCTCCAGGAAAGGCTATAGCTTCCTGCAGTACCCCTTTTTTCCCCTAAGGCAAAAGAACGGTCACCACTTCCACTGCCTCCTTCACTGGTCCACTTCTGTCTATCACCACTGCCCTGTTTTTTTTGGAATGTAAGCTCTAAGCCAACTGCCAAATTGCTTTTCCTCACCTTTGTTTATTGGGCGCAAGCAGCAATTTTCATCATGTCCAATAATACCACAGTTATAACAAAACTCCGGAAGGAATTCATACCGAAAGGGACACCACTTGTTTCTGCCTTCTTCACCCATCTGAATCATCATGCCTCTCATCAAAGGCTTCGTAATGTTGATTCTGACTTTAATTCGCAGATATTCCCCCACCGCTAAATCATCCTCTCCAACATCCGCCTCTAACCATTCCCCCACCTTTTCGCCAATCATCTCAGCAGTTGCTTTGTTCATTTTCCCCAGAGGTAACTTCAGAACTTGGATCCAAATGGGAATTACATTAAACTTATACTCCTCTACCGATTTATCAGGATCATATTCTTCCACCACAACTAAATCATTATTGAACATCCAGGGGCCACAATCCAGCGCTTTCTTCTTACCTGATTGTTGTATAAGTGTGATCATGAAGATGTTCTCCCCCTTCCTCGAGCACTTGATGCCCCTGATTGGGCACCAAATCGGCCCCAAAGCTTGCTTCAATCCCTCTGTAGACGCCCTTCTCTCCGACAGCACCTTCACCAATACCTTCGGATCCTCCCCCTCTCTTCCTGTACCATCCGCCAGCTCCATCTGCCTCTCCGAAATTCGCAACCCTACCATCTCTGCCTCTGAGAGTTTGAGATTTCTCAACATCCCTTCCATCCTCTCCATCCCCGCCACCATCACCCCCGCCACACCCCTCTAGATCTGTATGGTGGTGGGATTTCAGGCCAAGGGAACTAGGACACTCACTCGCGAGCCCGAATCTGAAAACTACACTGGAATCAGACTTGAGAAAAGTTGGTGGATTTGAGTGGAATCGAGTGTTTTCTGGGAACTTCTATTTTCGCTTTACTGTCGCTCAAAGAGAGCACCACACCGTCACTCACGGGACGGACTGTTCATGCGTTTATATGCCAAAGTTGATGTGAGGAACTCGGTATCACCAATGTTGGCATAGCTCGTATAAACCCTATATAAAAGGTAAACAAATTAACGATCCCACCTTGATTTGGGCACTGTAGATGGGGTAATTTCTCTCCCGTTCCTCCAATTGGATCGTCACACGTTCTCCTCTTTTCTGCAGCTATTAATTTGTGTTTTTTTTTCTTCGGGTTATGATATACCGATTGGTAGGTTTTCTTTCCGGTTTCCGGTTGCCTTTCACTCCGGTCACGGCGGGGCGGTCAAAACGGTGCGGTTGTCCCTACCATCGAATAATCTGGGAGCTCACGTCTTCACGATTCGGAACTTAAACCTAGATTAGAAGAAAAAAACGAGCCAGACTCTTCCACCCATCGCCGCCGACTACATCTTCCCCACCGGGGGTCGCAACCATCGGGCCCTCATCTCCTTCCCAGGCCCCAAGGCGGATGGCCGTGAGGAGGGCGATTTCGGCGTCCTCATATCTTTCCCAGGGCGGTTACCTGGGCGGAGGACATCAGCGCTTCTCTCCATCAAGTGGCAGGGCGGCCATGGGAGGAGCCGGCGCGGCCAGTGCTCGCGGTGAGGCTTCTACCACTGCCTATCTGACATCCTTATCCGCGGCCAGTTCGTCGCGTACGCGGCCTGTCTCATCCCGTTCCCACCGCCTCCGTGTATATCCGGCCGCGCTGCCGTGTGTTTCCTGGCCGCGATGCCGTCGACTACTTGCCCCGACGCCCTTATGGCGGCTGATCTTTATCTGTATGTCGCATGGGCACGCTCGAGTAATATGCAGCGCTGCTACTGCTCTCAAGGGCGTCGCAGCTGCTCTCTCTTGTGCAGACCACTTCATGGGATTCTCAGTACTTAATGGAGAAGTTAAATAAGGGTTTGCTATAGCAGTTTCCCTTTCCTAAATATAATGATCCGACTGTAGGCTAATAAGAGGTATTGAAGGATGTATTATTTTTCCGAAAACAACAACTCTCTGTAGTTTAATTTTAGCTTCTAATGTGTGCTCATCTGTACACATTCCTCTCTGTTTTTCACAGTGTCATGATTCAGTTTTATCGCCTATTCATACTAACATGAATTAGCAGTTTCACACCACACTTTGTAAACTGAGATGTGCCGATGTTATAGTTTGTAAATAATATGTGATATCCGATTGTTATTGCAGAAACCTGCAAGGAACTTCTTCCTGGATGAGTACTGATTGTCATGGACGCAGTGGGAGTGACCCCTGCCACTTCCCTTGCTCCGTGCTGCTGAGATCTCCGGGGTCCCCAACCAATTGTGGATGACAAAAGAGTGGTGCTGCTGATGCCTACCCAATGGTATCATGGGTGGAGACTGGTGAAGTTGATGTTAGTTTCAGGGATATCTGATGGCATCTTCGATCTGATTCACACAAATGGATGCATTACGCATAATCACAAGATAAATTTGACGGTTCATTCCTGCCACATTTATATCCTAATTGTTATGTTTGTCTTTATATTCCCTATATGAAATTGCAGAAATTGCTGCATAATCATGCATTTAAAATATTCCCTTTTTAATGTCCTCCTCTGCATTTATAGTTCAGAAAAATGCTAACAATTATTTGCTGCTTCAATACCCTATTACATTCTTTGGCAAATTTATTCACAGTATATCAGTTTCAGAATTCTTCGTTGATTTCTTAAGGCCTCATGATGTCAGTGCTTCTACAATAGAAGTGCACCAAGGTGTTGTAATAGGAGAATTATCCTAACATAGAGAACCTATGTTTTAAGTAACAAGAGAAACTTTATTATATCTACATACGGCGTGCATATTTATGGTATGGAACTCTTCGCTTAAAGATTGTTAGCGTTAGCTCGATGCAATTGAGACCAACCTTATGAAAGGCTTGGAATGTTAATTTTATTCCAATTTATAAGCCAAGCAAAAACGTTAAGATTAAGATGTGTATTCCAGATGTCAATACTAAAAATCATTTCACTCTTCCTCTATTGCGCTGCCAAAGCTTGGTCATTGCTAGACTCATATGTGTCTGAATGTTCTAGAAGAAGCATGTCTCTGAATTTGCTGGCAAGTGGTACAAACTACAGAAGGGGCTATAATATTGTAAGGGCATGAGCAATGGTGGCATACACAACTAGCTGCTCCATGTAAAAAAGTTGTAAGAAGCAACATGGTGAATTTTATCTCTCCAATGGAAGCTACAACTTTAGTCAGAAAAAAAAGAGAAGAGACCCCACAAATATGACACTATGTATCTCTTTCTCTCTCCAAAAAGCATGCTTTTAAAGCTTAAGATCCCACTTCTTGAAGAGGAGGCTGCCTCCTCATCCGAACCTACTTTGGACCACCCGAACCTAGCTAAAGGTGTGAAGCAGCACCTCTAGGGCAGTGCATTGGGCATGTCCTAAGTGGCCTTTGATCACTTCGATGAAATGCCTAATCAGGTGATGTCACAGAATTTGGCGCGCTATGATGGCCGTCATTCTTTTACCAGGTATGTCCACTCAGCCTTGCATCATCATCTAGCATGTCGTTTTTTTAGTTCAGCTTAGTTTGTGTGCATGCACATTGTATTATATATGGTACCCTGGTTCCTTGCAAAGCAAAATTAATCCGTGCTGATACTGTGGTAAAATATTACAGGATACCATACCATGTCTTGAGTGTAGATGTATGCATAATGTTTCAAGCTTGAACACACCAATAAGAAAATATAATACCCCCACTTATTGATACTCCATTGTGGACTATACCTAGCGAGGATTTATTCCTTGGCATATTAGCAATGCTGCTTCTTCTGGTGGTATCCTATTATTTTCCTCTTCATTACGATATCTTATATTGGATCTCTCCAACATGAACCAGTGAGAAGTATTAGCATATGATGATGGCTTTTTTTGACTCTCCTCGACCATTTTACGGGATATGCTGCACCATTATGATTGACCGAGTCACAAAAGAGCTCGAACCCTCTATTTATTGTCCTTCAAATATACTATTTTGTTATAATGCTGAAGTGCTGTAATCTTGAAAGAGCTCTAAGCTCCCTGGCTTTGAGGGCTTCTGATTGATCGGGGTGTCGCTATCGCTGGGCCTACCTGTAGGTGATTTAGCGCTTGGCTGCTGATGGATTTGGCAGTTGGCGGCTGCTTCACTTCTGGTTGAACTGGGCCTACCTGGGGGTATGTGCGATGGTTGCGTATGGCAAGGTACCGCAGTCACCCACGCGTGAGCCCTCCGGCGGGTAGGCTGTGAGCTGGAGGAGTGCTGACCAGAAGCCAAAGAAGAAGAAGAAACAAATCAGGTCAAGTGTGCCTCCGAGACAATCAAGTCGGACTGCGACACCACCGCTGTAAGGGAAATGAGAGGTTATTCATCTCGATGAGGCCCGCTTCCTCAACACGGACAAGGCTGGACCTTCAGCGACATTGGATGCAGCCCCTCTGTCTCTTACCTCCCCGTCCAAAAGACAACGAGATCATCGTCTTCTCCACAATGAGGACGATGCGGTCGAGTGTTTTCTGAAATGCTACAGTTAGCTACTGATTGGTTCTATACTCAGTACAATAAGTATTTTCTTTTCTGTATTTTCTGTTGCTATGTATGGCTGTGACCGATGTACTAAAGACTACCTTCATCTTACTGTGTTTCTCTGTAGTCACTACAGCTAATAGTAAGTGATGGTCTATATATGTTCAGTTACTTCTGAAATTTTGAAGATAGAAATTTCAGAAGACAAATTTCTTTTATATGTCTTCTATTTGTGAAGTAAAGGAGAACATACCAGTAGATAGTAGCTGATCTTGCATCAATTTGACAGATTGTATAGAGTGCTTCCGATTTGCCAAAATAGGTGTAGCTAGACTGCTACACCTTCTTTTTTTACCTTGACCGAAAACATAGAGCCACCGCCACGCTCAACTCCTCGACATCTAGCTACAAGCCTGTTGGAGGCCAATGGCAACAATCATGTCGCGCCCAAGCCCCATCTTCTGCACCAAGGTATTAGAGCATCTCCAGTCGCGTCCTCCAAAGGGATTTGGGGCGCGCCGGACGAAAAATGCGTTCCAGCCGCGTCCCCCAAAGCCCTTTTTTGTCCGGCGCGCCCCTATACGGTGTCCGGCGCCCCGAGCCCGTTCCCGTCCCACAGGGGACGCTTCGGGGACGCCGGACACAACGAAAAGCGAGGCGGGCTCCCACATGTCGGCGACTATTTGCATAAACCGTTGGTTCGCGCCTCTTTTCTCGTCGCTCCTTCCTTCCCGCGCCTCCCACCCCACCGCCGCCGCTGGATTTCCCGGCTGTTTGGGCGTCTGATCTCTCGCCGAGAGTCGGCACCGTTGTCGCGGCCGGGGCTCTCGCCGGTCGTGCCGCCGCCGCCGCGTCGCCGGCCGCGTCCCCGAACGCGCCGTCAAATCCGCCCCACCTCCACGCACGAAGGTGCTCGACGACTCTGCCGTGTAGGCGCGATTGGCCGCCGTTTGTTGCGTCGTCCGCCTCGGCGCAATTTTAACCATTGATTTTGCTTTAGCCATGGACAGCGACGATGAGATGGTTGCCCCGCCGCTGGAGGACGAGCAAGCGTTCGACGACGACCTGCGGGAGCATTTGCTGATCATCGCGTCCCTCCGGGACATGCTTGACGCCGAGGCGGAGAAGAGGGAAGAGGCCGCGCCGCGGAGGATCAAGGCCGGGAAGAAGGAAGTCGAAGCCCCGGCAGAGGATGGAGGGGCATGCCATGCCGCACAACGACTACTTCGCCGACGATGCAACACAGCCGACAATTTTCGGCGCCGGTACAGGATGAGCAAGGGGTTGTTCATGAATATCCTCCACGGCGTTCGAGAGTTCGACCCTACTTCAAGCTCAAGCTCGACGCCGTAGGCGTTCTCGGGTTCTCGTCCATTCGAAGTGCACCGCCGCCATGAGGATGCTTGCATACGGAGCACCTGCCGATACACAGGACGACTACCTTCGCATGAGTGAGTCTACTGCCATTGAGTGCATGTACAAGTTTTGCCGAGCTGTGGTGGGAAAGTTTGGCAAATACTACTTGAGAGGGCCAACTTAGGAAGAGACTGCAAGGATCATGGCACAAAATGCTGCCAGAGGATTTCCTGGAATGCTTGGAAGCATCGATTGCATGCACTGGGCATGGAAGAACTGCCCGTTTGCTTGGCAATGTATATACAAAGGCCGTCATGGATATTGCAGTGTGGTGCTTGAAGCTGTGGCAGATTATGACCTGTGGATTTGGCATTCTTTCTTTGGCATGGCGGGATCACACAATGACATCAACGTGTTGCAGCGGTCTCCGGTGTTCAGCAGACTAGTGGAAGGGCATGCTGCACCATGCAACTATGAGATCAATGGCCACCAATATACCAAAGGCTATTATCTAGCCGATGGTATATATCCAAAATGGGCCACTTTTGTCCAAACAATCTCGAATCCATCAGGTCTGAAGAATTCTCACATTGCTACGCGATAGGAGGCTTGGCAGGAAGGATGTCGAGCGGGCATTTGGTGTGCTTCAAGCACAATTTGCCATTGTCCGGTACCCTGCTCTAAGCTGGTCTCACGACCAAATGTGGAAGGTGATGCAGGGCTTGTGTGATCATGCACAACATGATCATCGAGGATGACCGCAAGAATCATGTTAGGTCACATGTTGGTCCCTATGAGTGTCAAGGCCCTCTCGCGGAGGTTGATCATGAGTTGCCCGCAGATTTTGCTGATTTTCTCGCCATGCACGCAGAGATCCGTGACAGCAATGTGCATGAGCAACTTCAAGCTGATCTCGTTGAGCATTTGTGGAGGATCAAAGGAAATACCGTGGCACCTTGATGTAGCATCTAGCCCTATTTATTATATTTGATTACTTATTTTATTGTTTGTTGTAATTTAATTTGAAAACAGTCCTCGCAAATATTTTTATTCATATGCTACATTTGATATAAATGGTTTATGTATTTGATATAAATGGTTTATGTATTTGATATAAATGGTTTATGTGTTAAAAAAAATTATTTTAAATGTTTGGGGGTGGCGTTTGGGGAACGCAGCTGGGAGCGACGTCCCCCAAACGCGGCACGAACAAACCACGTTCCCCAAACGCTCAATCCGGCGCGGTTTGGGGGACGCTTTGGGGGACGCGGCTGGAGATGCTCTTAGATCTCGACCAGCCGCAGCGCTCCATCGCCATGCACGCGAGCAAAACAAAGCTCCCCCTTTTACCCCACAGCCTACCCGCAGCCTTAACGTACTGAATCTCTCCATACTCCGGCTCTGGTCTCCGTCGCCTGCTTGCTCTGTTCTTGCATCTATATCCCTTGCTCTGCTACTCTCTCCTTACAGCTCCCACACGCAAGGTCTGAGCAGAAAGATCTATTCGTGCGGCTTGGCCTCTACTATGGAATGTGTCCTCCAACGTACGCATGCTAGCACTTTTGAAAGGAAAGCTAATTTACTCTGCCACACTTAAATGTTACAGTTCCTTATTCAAGGCACATTCCAAATTAGTTAGCACTAGCAATATATGATAATACCACAGGCGCGGCGTGCGCCGCGCCACTGCTTCCTAGTATATATCATCGTAGGTTATAGCTTTCGCCATCCTACAATGAGGGGTAAGGAGAGATGGTGCATTGATGATATTGATGTCTACATATGCTTGCATACTCCCTCCGTCCCAGTTCGCAAGGCAAAATTTTCAAATATCTTGGCCTAAAGTGAATTCTCATTGGCTCAAATTTGCACGTTAAAACATGCAAAAACTTTGCCTTTCACATCATGGAGTACTAGTGCGCGGTGGTTTCACATGCATGGAGTACTAGTGCATGGTGGGAGATGAAAAGAGGAGTGTTTGCACGCAAAAATGAATTAGTTTACTCCCACATGCAAAATGTGCCTAGGAGGTGAGGGATTTTGGAACAAATATTTTTTAGGAATTTGCCTTGCGAACTGGGATGGAGGGAGTATAAACTACGAGGGCATAAACTTCAGTGCCGGAGCAGCCCTAATTAGGACCCTGACTATCCTCAAGGTTGACGAAGATGACAAGGAATGCATTCTTTTTGTCAACCACAACAGCAAAACCTACAAGCAGCTTCCAAGTTTTTCCCATCAAGCTGCGCGATTAGAAATATAACACACCAGCAGCAGCGCATCATCAGTCAGGGCTTGCCCAGCAGCTCACGCACAGTCTGTGCAAGCCCGGGCTCGCTCCTGATGCCCTCAGCCCATCTCGCATTGATCCGCACCACTTCAAGGCTCTGCTTCAACGTCTTCTCCAATCGTGCCGTTGTGCGGGTCTCAAAGAACTTGGAAATCTCTGCTGCCTTGTCATTGGAGGAAAACTGACAAGAAACAAGCAACTGCGCATTAGCTATGGCCCGCCTCATGGAAACAATGCCTGCAAAATTAAGTACTCCCTCCGATCCATAATAAGTATCGCGTTTTTAGTTCAAATTGTATAGGTTGCGGAAATAGGCAGACTCGGCAATAGAACTGTGGTTAGATGTACCAATGGGACAATGTCTTCAACAAACACTGACACTAGTTTGCTCGCCGGAAATGTTTTGAAGATATGCTCCCAGTTTTCCTGGAGACAGACAAAATGGGACACGTATTAGCACCGTGTTTCAAATATTTCAGTATACTAACACTAACATGACCAATCAATCATTTCCCAAGGTATGAGATGAAGGAACCACAAAATATAAATGGTGGGGCGGTGCCTCAAATTCACTCTACTGAAAGAAGATATAGAAAGGAAGTCTGTATAAAAGAATCGGGATCACAAAACAAATTCATAAATATTGTTCGCTTGCTTACTTCAAAATATGCAACTTGAATAGTTCATGTTGACAAATATAAAAGCACCTGGATCCTCTTTGTAATCCATAAATCTCAAAATGAAGTTAATAGGAAAACACATCCAATAATTGGACATATCTCAACTGAAGTTTGTAGAAAGAGAAACATCCAACGTTTAGATTTTCCATTTTCTCCAGAGTACATACAAACATTCTCTGTTCCAAACAGGGTCCAGAAATCACACCTTCATGCGCAGATAAAAGGGTTATCAGTCACAGGTGAAAGTATAATACTACCTCTGTCCATAAATAGATGCCAAAAGTTTGTCTAAATTTGAATGTATCTAGACACGATTTAGTGTATAGATACATCCGAATTTAAATAAATCTTTGGCATCTATTTATGGACGGAGGGAGTACCTGTTAGAGTAGTTTATACTCCCTGTATATTTGCCCCATTACGACACCTATACAGGTGTATATGCTGGCACTTTGCCTCATGGAAATACCAGATGCATATTTCCTAACATGGTATCATAGCCCTAGGATTTAGGTTCGGACGGATCTTCCCTTTCTAAATAGATGACCCCAATTTGCTGGCCTCCCGTGAAGCCACGTCACCCCATATACCTTTTCTTAAGAGCTTCATGTGATGCATTTTATCTGTCTTCTCGGCTGAAACGCAGGTGTGATATTCCCTTTAACTCCTCTTGTTTACTTCTTCGGATTTCATGTTTCTTAAACCACTGATGGCTTCTTCATCTCCCAATAAAAGTACATCTAGGATCTTCTTAGAGCATGTCTAACAGGCCCCGTATTTCGCTGCCCCGTATAAGTCTCTTATTTCGCCCCGTATCGAAAAACTGCTCCATTTCGAGCCATGCCGTCTAGCAGACCCCGTATTTCGCCCCGTATTTTCAAAAATTAAAACCCCGGGAAGTTCTTCTTCATTGATCATACTAGGGATCATACATACATTTTGATCATACTACAGATCATACTACATCTAAACCTACCTCTACTCGTCCAGGATGACGTAGGGGATGAAGGCGATCCTCGCCGCCTCCTCCCGCGCCTCCCGGGCCTCCCGCGCCCGCCGCGCCTCGAACTCCCGGACGGCGGCGATGGCCGCCGCCCTCCTCCTCCGCCTCCGCCGCCGCTTTCTCGGCGGCATCCGCCTCGGACAAGGCGACCGCACGGCGGTAGGCCGCCTCCTCTTCCTCCTCTTCCGCCGCCGCCGCTTCCTCCTCGCCGCCTCCGCTTCCTCCGCCGCCGCCGCTGCCGCCGATGGTCGCCCTCCATTCCGCCAACGCCGCGCGGTCGCGCGAGCCCACTGCGCGCGCCATTTCTCGAACGCCTCGCCGCTCATCGGCTTGAGCGGCGGGTCCCGCTTGTACCACCGCCCACCCGCGGCGAACTCGCGGAGCGGGTCCGGCACGTACGCGCGCGCTGCGTACTTGCGGGCCGCGCGACGGCTCCCGGCGGCGGAAAGTTTGCACTTCAGCCGCCACGCTTCCTCTACGGTGTCCGGCGAGCGGGATCGCTTCGATCCGCTCGCCGGCGAGGCCTCATCGCGGCGGCGGGAGTCCATCCTAGCTTTTGGGGTGGAATGCGTGGCGGGGGAGCGGCTAATTGCTCGCCGGAGCAGGAGGAGGAGGCGGCGGCGCGCGGCGGAGCTAGGGTTGCGAGTGAGGGGTTAACCCCTCACTCGCACCTCGCGCCCACTATATGTACGGGGCGACGGGGCCGATTTCCGGGCCCCGTATTCCGCCGAAACGGGGCGGCCCGAATACGGGGCCTGCTAGACGGCCCAAACCGCGCCTGCCCCGTATGTCGCCGGAATTTTACGGGGTGGGCGGGTTATACGGGGCCTGTTAGACATGCTCTTACTCTTGCCAGTCTTAGTGATGGGCGAATTGTTGATACTATGATGGAGCACAAAGTCCACTTCCGAGATTCTAATGGCGAGCCTCTTTCTGACCCGACTCACTATCTTCATCTTGTTGGGTGTCTTGTCTACCTAGTTGTCACTCGTCTGGATATTTCCTATCCAATTCACACTCTGAGTCAGTTTGAGTCAGTTTGTTTTTGTTCCCACTCAGATTCACCCTCCTCCGGGTTCTATGATATCTTCTTGTGATTATCTCTCACTATCTTTTCTTTCCATGCTCCAATTTGTTACAACTTCAGGCTTATTTGGATGCTACTTGGGCTAGTGATCCTTTGGATCGTTGGTCCTTTCTAGTAGCAGTGATTTCTTTTGTGGTTCTCTCATTGCCTAGAAGACGGCATACTGCACTTTGCCGTTGGATTGTAGAGGCTGAGTTGCAGGCTATGGATCTTTTAATATCACAAGTGACTTGGCTAATGTGGTTGCTTGAGCCTTGAGGATTTTGGTGTTTTTGTTACTACACTGACTCCTCTTTTCTCAGACATTACAGGTGCGTGTGAGACCATCTGAAGCACGAGCTCACCAATTACTGATGCCGACTATTCCTTCATGTGCTCCCATGTGCAGGTTCAGGTGGTTATTGTACAGTATGTGTCTTCCGAGTTCTCCTCACCAATCTACCTCTCCAAATTAAGTGTCATTAACCCACCATGAGTTTGGGGGTAGGGTGTAAGTTATAATGAGGGGTTTCCTTGCATATTTACACACTAGTACATGTTGTATATTTTTTAACTGTACCTTCAACCAGTTCCACGCAATTTCACGTGCCTCTATTTGAACACCTCTAAGGGCAGTATATGTATCCTGAATGCGGACCTATAAACAAGAGAGGCATGCAGATCTGAGTACAACTTGCAAGTAGTTAACACAGAAGTACAAGCTCAAAAAGACCTTACACTACAATCGTGGAATAAAGTAGAACAAAGTAACGATTGTTGCATTTACCTCATTGGCGAAAATCAAGTTCAGCGACTCAAGGACAATATCCTTATCTTGGCAAGAAGATAATATGCCTACAAACAATTAAAGAAGTGCTTTCAGACCAACCAAAAACATTAACCTCTGTTAGTATCACATAGCTGAAGGCCTACACACCTAACACAGTAAACCTTTCTTCCCCCTCAGCTGACTCACTGTAGACTTTTCGAAGAGCATCATAGCCTGATCTGTTTGAGCTACTAACATTCTGCATGACAGCAAGGTATGCAGCCTGCAGAATAACGGAAGTTGGAAATGGAAGCAGTAATCATAGGAGCACCATGCAAAGTAATAGCAAAAGGTGGGACCTTTCTAGTATCCGGAGAAAGAAGAGAAGTGTTGTGGTCATGTATGAAGATGTTAAAGCGCCTAACTCCTTCGTTAATGGTCTTACCATGTCCAAGTTGGACAAGTGCAATCAAGAGAAGTGGTCTAAGCATTACATCCACGTGGCTCTCACCATTCTTGGGATCCCAGCCTAACTTTCTTAAAGATTAGAGCACAAAGACACTTGTCATATAGTCAGAAAGAAGAAACACACAAATTTATGGAAACATATAGTAATAATACATAAAGAATCATATGATTGTGCATGCATTGCCACATAGAAGATACGTTCAAGAAACTTGAGCTAGAAGAGAATTATTTTATTTATGTTTTCTCTTCATTTTTGAAAAAATTACTGGACAGATGCTATCTTGTAATGTAACACATCAAGAGACTCATAAGCACTTAAATATGACATGATTGAGCATACTCTGCAGGTGAAAAAAGAATCTTGATCAAAAGTTGTTTGATGTCACTGGCTAAGCCAGGAGTAGCGTCAAGTGCTATTTTAGCAATACTTGTAGTCACCTGCGAAGCAAAAGCAAAAAAAAAAAAAAAAAAGATATAGGTGATTTATCTTCAAGAAAAATGGAACTGATGGAATCAACTGGACCAACAAGAGTTATATACCGAGTTGATGTGTGAAAGAACACTAAAATCTGCTTCCCAACGATAACAGTAGAGTAAACGTAGCAATGAAGCCAATGTTTGCTGGCGGGCCATACAAAGGGCATGTGAGTCATCAACAATGCCTGCAATATTAATGTTATAACACCCACCACCAAAATATTGCAAGCAAACTCAACATGCCACATATTGTGTGTACCAATTTTATCCATTACTGAGAGCTTATTCGTCTCCAACGCATTTTGAAGTGCAGCTGCAAGTTCCTCATCATATTTAACTCTGTAAAATCCTGTTCCATTTATATTCAACTTAGTCCAAAAGTTTCCGCCCTTCTTGCGGTCAGCACATTGTGAAGCAATGACCAGCTTATCATGTTTAAGTTTGAATAAGAACTTCTTCGGTGTTTCATATACACCACAGCCTGAAGTTATAGGGACAATCCACATGCCAGGGCTAGATGATCCATCTAATAAAAACTTGGCCTGCAACAAAAAGGAATCAGCAAATTCGTAAAGAAAAATACTATATAACGGGTATCAGCAAATTCCCAACGATTATTTGTCAGCATGTGACAAGATGGGGATGATTGATATTTATCCCCCATCTTGAAGGGGGCTCTGTGTGTTAGATCCTGGCCCATGAGGCCCATTTGTATAAGTAGTAGTATCTGTAGCAAGAGATGGAATAGAGAACCGAAGGTTCCAAAGAAAACCCTCAGATCGACAAGTTCTTCTACGAGATTCAACAAATTTGTTCCTGATACTGTTCACGCCCACGTTGAACCCCATAATATTTGCTCAGATATTGGGGTTGCTGCGTAGATAAATTAATATGTCGAGGGACGGATTAATGGTCATACGGGCAGGCACAGACACCAACGCCTGAAACCGTCTTTATAATCTATAGAAAAACAGAAAAAAGCCAAGACTACAAGAATTTAATGTAGAGTAAGTTAGGCTGAGCAGAACCAACGCTGGGCATTAGTAATTTATGGATCTGCCCCTGCATAAGGGGCACTATAGCATTTTCGATTATGTCCACCTTTAGGTACCTTCTTCTGAGAGGAGCAACTATAACAGTCAGTTATATATGTTCAAAAACTGGTAAGAAAAAAAAAAGGTTTGGTCAAGCTTTATCATTACTAGTGAGTAGATGAGTTATTAAAGAAGCAACTCCAGGCAGCACGACTCTACCTTAACCAAACAATAAAAAGGAAATTTAAACAAAACAAACGTGTACTTAGTCGTTCTCTTGACGATAAATTCATAATAAATATGAAGGATAGTTATTTAAGATAACTTATTACCTGATCAAGTTCCATGTCATTCCCTTTAAGTTTTGCATTAATGACAGGGTACCCTTTTTGCTTCGTCCATGTAGACATCAAATCCTTGACAGGTTCACCAGTTTCCTTTTCAATTACAGCCCATAAGTCCTCGGTTTTAGCATTTGAGTATGCATATTTCTTCATATATGAAGCCAGTGCTTTCTGATAAAATAGGTTCATAACTTTAGTGTAATACACTAGGATAACTTTCTGGAGTTAAACAATATCAAGGGAAAACAAGATAGATAGGAGACTGCAGCAATCTGTCTCAATAAATAAAGCAATTGATTAAAAATTGAGTTCCAGCATATATGTCAATGCGAATTTGATAGATTCATAATATAATCAACGAAGGGGTCAAAGATAGCTAAAGTTAACTCCATCCATTTGTTTTCTCTATGGGTGTGATGTATACTACAACAAACATAAGATGACCGCCACATCTCAAATATGACCTCTAAAGATAAAAGTTGCATGTTGTCTCTATATGCTCACTTACCAAACCATCCACCTTTACCCATGTGACCAGTGAAGTATAAATGGACCTATATAGTGTTTGCATGAAAACAAGTACAGGACAATTTAGGAAGAAATGGCTACTTTTCTCAACATGTTTCAAAAACAACAGTATCCCTAAAAAACTGTTTACAAAAACTTATGCACGAACTAGAACTAGTACGATTCAATACTGAAGAACATACAAAGATTTAATCTATTGGATAAGCCATGGAGACATCTAGTGTATCCGTCAGATGAAGAAGGGGAAATGCCATCAACATTAAGTATCACTGTTTCCACGAAGAACAATAGATCAGCTTGAGACAGATCCGGTCCACTGTTAAGCAACATGACTAAGAAAATAACTCTCATAGAGTTTAGGCAGAGGCGGTACTAGACCTGAAAACGATCTGCGCCAAGGTAACCTTGTAGCATCCGGATAAGAGAAGCACCCTTGTCATAGCTAATAGCATCAAAAATCTCATTAACTTCACTGGCTTGGTTTATTTCAACCTGAGGATCCAGTAAACGAATAGTCAAAAGTGTAAAATGAATCACAGGTCAGCATGAGAAGTCAAAAATGTTAAAGCCACAAGCTGAATATGTGTTGATGCATCTACTGAAGTTAATCTTCGAAGTAATATTTCAGACTAGAAAGATTTAAGCATCAATTTCAATATTCCGTAGACACTTTACGAGTTAAGCATGATAATGTGTCCATAACAACAACAAAATCATCAATTAAACTCGCCATAGTCAAAATTTACGATTTCAAATAGGTTCTTGTAGTTCTACCACAATATAGTGCATGCCATCTATTGTGTTTTGAGGAAGTAGTGCACAACTTATCCAACCACCAGACCAGGCTACGAAGTAAAAAATGAGATTACCTCAATAGGATGAGACTCTTCTAATGAATCCAATCTTAGAGCACCGGTTGTGTTATCAAGAAACTGAGTCCAGATATTCCATTGCGGAAAAATGGAATCTACTGCTAGATGGCTCACCTGTGAAAACAGAAAGCCTATTCATTCAGCATATGCTGGTAAACCTGGTAAATCATTTTCAGATAGGGAGTAATTTATTTGCTTTACCCATGTAGCAAATCCCTCATTTAACCACAAGTGAGTCCACCATTCCATGGTTACAAGATTGCCGAACCATTGATGAGCCAATTCATGTGCCACAATAATGGCAACCTAGAACAATACATGCTGATATAAATAAACGAAAGGATATATACAGATAAAAAGGTTACTTAAAAAATATAGGTATAGCAAAGGAATTATAGATGATCATAAGATAGTGTAGTTTTATTGTGATACCGATTTATGTATGTAAAAAGCGCACAGTTAAGTAGTGAACAGCAAAAGATGAACATATATAATTAAATAAGTTTCTGAGCAATGATAGTTACCTTCTGTTTGCTGGAGGCTGATGACGACTTCTCATCAAAAAGCAAAGCTAGTTCCTGGAATGTGACCAATCCATAGTTCTCCATCGCTCCAGCAGAAAAATCAGGGATAGCAACCATATCCAACTTGGGAAGTGGATAAGGAGTGTCAAAGTAACTGAGAAATGGAGGAAATGAATTTTTTCTTAATGATACTGTTTCAGAAACTACCATGGCTTGGCAGACTATTTCACTTTTTTTAGATAAAAGGCATAGTGCCCGGCTTTAAAGGCAGACTATTTCATTAACACAAATCATGTATCTTTGTTAGAAACCAAAGTGTGGAAGCAAGGCTAGATTGCATTCTTACTCTTTATAGAGATCCAACGACTTCACTCCAACATCTAGTGCAAACCTCCCTTGACTACTCTTACCAACTTGAGTGTACACACGAACTCTCGTGCCTGAATAACATTAAACATACAAACGAAATGAAACGACTCATTCAACTATTTGAATGGACAATGTCAAAGTAATGAGAGAA
Organism: Lolium rigidum; assembly: GCF_022539505.1. Classification (NCBI taxonomy): domain Eukaryota; kingdom Viridiplantae; phylum Streptophyta; class Magnoliopsida; order Poales; family Poaceae; genus Lolium; species Lolium rigidum. Next base: position 98,512,525 of record NC_061510.1, on the reverse strand, counting down.
ACAGAGATGATACCTTGTGATGTCACACCCTCTACATACTCAAACAAACCAACTACTATGGCCACTAAATAAGTTGACATAAGTGGCGATTCCTCGTAACGGACAGTCTTTATAGGACCAGCAACTGTCGTGGTAGCTACAGGCATGTTGGACAGTGCTACAAGCTCAGACGGAACTTCAAGTGTTAGCTTAAACTTTGCCTGGAGAAAATAAATAGTAATACAAAGTGTTAGAAAATATATATCTGCCCTTACACATGGTCCACGTACACATTTCTCATTTCTGGGCGGAACATAAAGTCATGTGTTGACTAAGAAGAATATGATTGACATATGTACACATAGACATAGTCAACACACGAGCAGACTAAAAATGTCATTTAGCAGTACCAAAATAGTACTATTCTCTCTGACCCAAGTTGTACTAATTCTGCACAAGTAATATGGTACCGACTACCGAGGGAGAGTACCTCTGATCCAAATTAGTTGTCGCAAGTTCAACCAACCTAGACAGATTTAGACAACATTTCGCCTAAATCTGTGACAATTAATTTGGATAGGAGGGAGTAGATCAAACAAGCCAGGTGGCAAAAATCTCCGCAGTGCTATCGGTAATTACCTTGAATGCAGGCTCGTCCCAGCAGGGGAAGCACCGCCGCGCATCTACAGACTCAAACTGTGTCACCGCCATGTTCCTCTCCTTCCCCTTATGCTGGTACTTGCTGCAATCAAATGGAATAATAAATAGCAGGAAAGGAAATCATGCCAACCCTAGCTGTGCACAAATTGCTCAATTAGATCCTAAGTCAGGCAGGCATACCTCCTGTAGAAGCCTCTCATCTGGTTGTTGAGAGTCCCGTTGAAGTCCATCTTGAGCACGCCCTCGCCAAGCGGCAACTGCTTCGCAAACCCGAGCACCAGTATACCGTCATCCTTGAAGAAGACCACCTCCTCGGGCGCCAGAACCTGCGAGAGTTGGGCGCGGTGGCACCAGGCAGGGATGATGAGGTTGTATGTGGCGCTATGGATTAAGAGGGGAAGCTCATCTTCAATTCTTCCCTTTACCTGGAAGTGGATGGAGGCGCGGTCAACGGAGAGGTCGGCGGCGTTGAGCACGAGGAAGCGGGTGGGCGCGGAGACGGCGACGGTGATGGCCACCGAGCCGGAGAAGGTGCAGGCGACGAGGTCGGGGCGGAGGCGGAGCTCGTAACGGCGCGGCGCGGCGAAGCGGGGTAGCCGCGCCTGGCCGCGGAACTGGGCCACCGAGCCGCCCGTCCCCGGCCGGCGGGCCGGAAAATACCTTGAGATTCGCGCTCTGCGTGGGTGCATCGTCGAGCTGGGTTTAGCGCGAGGCAAAAGAATGAGGGTCTGGGAAAGTAAATATGAGGTTGCTAGGTATCTTCATGGGTAGTAATTTATATGTAGTATCATATTGTATCATTTATTATGTTGTAGATTTATCTTGTTTGAGGCGTGTGATGTTATGTTAACATAGCTTTACCATCTCACTTTCTTTCTTCATTTATTAGCATGTCATGTTACCAAAATGCTTTGAGATATGTGATATTACTAGCTATATTACTTCCACTATGAGCAGTCTGAGGGAGGCGAAATAAACAAATACTACAAACTTTGTATGCTCAATTTGTAGATTGTTACACATTTTTTGTAGAATCGTTTAATTGTTTTATCAGGTTTTGAGTTGCTAACCATATGTATCAACTAGTTGTTTACATATTGAATGTGATATCTACGATACGTGCCCTGGATTAGTATTTTATGGGTATGAATTTAATCTAGTAAACACGGATGTAATATAGAAACCGCATTTATACAACATACTGTCAACGCATGCATGTAGCCCATTGCCACGTACTCGTATGATTCATTTTCTTTTTATACTTTAAAATGTTTTCTCTTTTGAACCATAAGTCAAAAATTAGATCCCTTTTTATGAGCTTTTTCGCGACGATATCTTTAAAACTAGATCTCATGTTAATATATTTTGATAAAAAATTCGATCCTAGTTGCCATGTTAGAGTCACTTTGTTACCAGCTTAGCCAAAGTTGGTTACCAGGTCAAAATTTACGAGGTTAACCTGGCAACTATAGTAATTTTACCTGGCAACTAACGTGTGAAAAAACATCATCAAAACATATTAAGATGAGATCTTGTTTTAAAACCCTCTTCGATATGCACTCAAATGTGAAAACGGTTTGTCAATTAGATTAACTGTTTAAGAGAAAGATCATTTTGAATTCGTGAATGTGGAGAAAATTGTCTGCATGCGTATGGGTGTTGGTTGCATCTCACTATCTCTAAAGAATACTAAGCTCAGGTGCTTTCGCCTGTGGCTGCTCCAAGTGTCGGCAGCTAACGCAGCGCGTGGCGTGGACGTTTTTGTTTGGTCTATGTTCCACCGCATGTTTGGTATGTTCGTGGTCGGTTGGTTTCAGGCCCACCGTTCTTGTTAGACCCGTCTTCTCGATCAAGAGTATGGAATGATGGCTGACACCATGCCGTCGCACGGAGTTACTTCCCGTAACACATGATCACCTTTTATTTTAAGATCTACTCCCTTCGTCCCTAAAAATACGATTTAACTTTATTAGAATTTAGATGTATTTACATACTAAATCGGGTCTAGATATAAAATTTAAGACATTGTTTTATTAACAGCGGTACTACTTCATTTCAAAAGATATTAAAGCATCTGCAACAGATGCATGCTCATGTAGATACCAAATAGGTGCACTAAAATAGCGTTTTGGCATGCCCAAAACAAATCTAGATATGCGCGAGTTCAACTAGTCCATGAAATTTCAGCGTGCGCCAGTCTTGCCGCCGTCGGTCGCCATGGAGCTCCCCCCCGCGGCGCCGCCCCTCCAAGCCAATTCGAGCTCCAGAACCTCAAGCTCCAACACCATTTGTTAGACGCGTGGCATCACCACCACGTCTTGTACGCTGGTCCATCACTTCGTCGCAAGTCTAGCATAGCTGCACACCAGCAGTCCTCTCGATGCTCTGCCGCTCGGCTCTGCATCGACCCTGCTACCGACATCTATACATCCCCGAAGCAATAAGAAAATTTGTGTGGATAGAGGTATTGACGCGACACCAAAATTTGTTGTTGTCAGCTTTTTGGGCCACATGTCAGTAACACGAGAGCTTGGAATGTTGCGTGCGCAACATCTAAACTTTGTCCAAACACGTATCCCACCGCTCGCTTGTTCCCCGGTCTTTCCAGTTTCCACAAACAAAACCCTAGTTGTTGCTTCCCCTGCTCTGCCGCCGACACCGGGGGGGCATGCTGTTCTCCACCGCGTCCTTCGCTGCCTCCACATCGACACGGGGGGAGGGGGGACATCTCCGTTCTCCACCACCTATGTGTCGATACTTAGGTATGTACACCGTTGTTCCCTACCCCTATATAGCCACTGCTCTAGGTCTTTACTTTTAATTTGTCTCGATCTTTAGATGCTCATAGATGGACAAGTCATGGATGTATACGTTTAGGCACACAGATACATACACACAGGGATTGGAAGTTTTTTAGATTATGCGTTCTCCCGGTCAGCAGATAAATAAAGGAATTAAACTTTATCCTTGCTACAATTATGCTAATGTGTTTTGGAGTGACCGTGTGAAAGGACGAGATGTCGCCTAGAGGGGGGGTGAATAGGCGTTTAAAAACTCTTACGGACTTGGCTTGTAAGAATGCGGAATTAAACTATGTTTATTCTACAAGCACAAATCCTAAATATGCTAGGCTCAACTAAGTGCAATAACAACAACTAGAGCTAAGCAAGATAGGCACAAGATATATATATGAGCAACAAGTGATAGCAAGATATAATAGATACTTCAAGCTCGATGGCTATCACAAGAAAAGTAAGCTCGGGTATAGAAATAACCGAGGCACGCGGAGACGAAGATGTATTCACGTGTTCCCTTCCTTTGTAAGAATGTGCGTCACGTTTGGAGAGGTGGAGGTCCCACGAAGGATTCCCCAACGCCACGAAGGCTCACCTTCTTCTCCGAGCCAAACCCACGAAGGATAATGGCCCTTTCCTTATGGTTAGCTTTTCCTCCACTCCGGAGATGGAAAGCTCCAAAACCACTTCACAAGCTCCACGAAGGAGAAGTTCGGGCCTCTTCACAATCTTCTTTGAAGAGATCACCGGAGCACCAAACCGCCAAGCCAACTAGGAGGTCTCCCTCCAAGAGTAACAAGCTCACGATCTCTCACTCGAACAAATTGTGGTGGAGAGCTCAATACTATGCAATGATGCAAAGCAAGAACACTAGAGGTGTTCAAATCCTTGACACTCAAATCCCACCAAAGCAACAAATGCTAGGATGAGATTAGAGAGGAAGAACAATGGAGAAAATCAACAAATGACTCCAATATCTAGATCCCAAGAGATACCCTCACTTAGAGGAGGAATGGATTGGATGAGGTTGTAGATCTAGATCTCCTCTTTCAAATCCCCCAAGACTATGCAAGAATCATAGGAGGGAATGGAGAGGAAGCAAGCTCAAGAAGGTCAACAATGGTGCAAAAACGTGTCTAAGAACCCTAAGAACAATGGGGAAGAAGCCCCTTTTATAGCCCCTCCAAAATATGACCGTTTGGGGGCAGAATCGAGCCACCCGGTAGCAGCACTCGGTGGTACCGAGCTGGCTACCGACCTACCCGGTAACAGCACTCGGTGGACCGGGTTGTGTACCGAAACAGCGATAAATTTTGCATCTGGACTTCGATTTCGATGATCTTGGGCTCGTTGGAATCAAGACAACGAGCCCTACAACATTATGCATAGAACTATCATAGTCCAACCATTGAGTAAGAAACATAATATAAAAGGTTTTGCCTATCTATAAAAAATTAAAAACATCAAACCAGTAAAACCTCCAACCATGAAAACGCAATAGAAGATGCATGTGAATTCCGTTTCGATGAACTTGGGCTTGTTGTAAAGCTAGAAACAAGCTCAATAACCTCACACAGAGAAACACCAAGAAGCAACAAGATTTATGGAATGCAAAGCATGCAAAGGGTTGAGCTCCCTAAGACTATGTGATCAAGTTACCCAACCGAAAGCCCCTCTTGATAGTCCGGCTATGTATCCTATAACCCGGTCTCCCAACAACCACCTTGAAACCGGTAAAAGGAAAACCTAGCAAGGCCATACCTTTCCCTTGCGCATCCCGCTTGATCTTGATGATAACTCTTCAAGCTCCACTCAAAACAGAATGCATCACTTGATCATTGTTGCTTCGTGAAGACTCACAAATGCTCCCCCATACACCATGATGGGAAAACTCCATTGATGCACATCTTCACGTGTCCATTATCACCAAATGGACAGCAAGCTAGCATATGATCCTCTTGAGATGCTCAACTTGAACTTGCCCAACTCAACCTTGATGACAATCACCACTTGATGTCATCCTCTCATGGGCTATATTAAATCTCACTTTGGATGCATGCCCATGTAAAGATACCTAACCCACATAGACAACACAAGGGCACATATATGATGGATTAGTTCATAAATCATAATTGACAAGGCTTACTGATACGTCTCAAACGTATCTATAATTTCTTATGTTCGATGCTACTTTTATGATGATACTCACATGTTTTATACACACTTTACATCATTATTATGCATTTTCCGGCACTAACCTATTGACAAGATGCCGAAGCGCCGATTGCTTGTTTTTGCTGTTTTTGGTTTCAGAAATCCTACAAAGGAAATATTCTCGGAATTGGACGAAATCAACGCCCAGGGTCTTATTTTTCCACAGAGCTTCCAGAAGACCGAAGAGCTTACGAAGTGGGGCCACGAGGGGCCGTAACCATAGGGCGGCGCGGCCAACATGGGGCCCGCGCCGGCCTATGGTGTGGGGCCCCTGCGCCGCCTCCAACTCTGTCCTTCCGCCTACTTAAACTCCCCGTCGCGAGAACCCTACTACCGAGAGCCACGATACAGAAAAAGTTCTAGATACGCCGCCGCCGCCAATCCCATCTCGGGGGATTCAGGAGATCGCCTCCAGCACCCTGCCGGAGAGGGGAATCATCTCCCGGAGGAATCTACATCACCATGATCGCCTCCGGACTGATGTGTGAGTTGTTCATCCTTGAACTATGGGTCCATAGCAGTAGCTAGAGGATTGTCTTCTCCTCTTGTGCTATCATGTTAGATCTTGTGAGCTGCCTATCATGATCAAGATCATCTATTTGTAATGCTACATGTTGTGTTTGTTGGGATCCGATGAATATGAAATACTATGTCAAGTTGATTATCAATCTATCATGTATGTGTTGTTTTTGTTCTTGCATGCTCTCCGTTGCTAGTAGAGGCTCTGGCCAAGTTGATACTTGTAACTCCAAGAGGGAGTATTTATGCTCGATAGTGGGTTCATGCCTCCATTGAATGCTGGGACGATGTGATGAAAGTTCTAAGGTTGTGGATGTGCTTGTTGCCACTAGGGATAAAACATCAATGCTTTGTCTAAGGATATTTGTGTTGATTACATTACGCACCATACTTAATGCAATTGTCTGTTGTTTGCAACTTGATACTGGAAGGGGTGCGGATGCTAACCCGAAGGTGGAATTTTTAGGCATAGATGCATGCTGGATAGCGGTCTATGTACTTTATCGTAATGCCCTGATTAAATCTCATAGTAGTCATCGTGATATGTATGTGCATTGTTATGCCCTCTCTATTTGTCAATTGCTCAACTGTAATTTGTTCACCCAACATGCTAATTCTTATTGGAGAGACACCACTAGTGAACTGTGGACCCCGGTCCATTCTTTTACATCTGAAATACAATCTACTGCAAACTCGTTCTCTCATCGTTCTTCGCAAACAAACATCATTTTCCACACCATACGTTTAATCCTTTGTTTACAGACAAGCCGGTGAGATTGACAACCTCACTCGTTAAGTTGGGGCAAAGTATTTTGATTGTGTTGTGCAGGTTCCACGTTGGCGCCGGAATCCCCGGTGTTGCGCCGCACTACACTCCGTCACCAACAACCTTCACGTGACCCTTGACTCCTACTCGGTTCGATAACCTTGGTTTCTTACGAGGGAAAACTTGCTGCTGTACGCATCACACCTTCCTCTTTGGGTTCCCAACAGACGTGTGTCAACTGCACGCCAACAAGATATTTTCTGGCGCCGTTGCCGGGGAGATCAAGACACGCTGCAAGGGGAGTCTCCCACATCCAATCTCTTTACTTTGTTTTTGTCTTGCTTTACTTTATTTTTATTTACTGCTTTGTTTGCTTTCTCTATATCAAAAATACAAAAAAAATAGTTACTTGCATTTACTTTATTTACTGTCTTGTTTGCGCTCTCTATATTAAAAACACAAAAAAATTAGTTACTTGTATTTACTTTATTTACCTTTTGTTTATTTCATCATGCTTTCTCCTAAGTTCACTCTGAAAGATATACCGGTAGGGCGTGGGTCTATCATTGGAAGAGATAATATAGAAGAATTTTTCACTCATGTTAGTACGGTTAAAGATTTTGAGGATAGACACTTGGCAGAACTTGCTCCTACTTATGAAATTGCTACTGCCTCTTTAGTACACATGTTGGAAGCTAGATTCGTTAATCTTAATCCTATAATGCAACATATGTTTCTTACACTCGGTGATATGGGAGAAGGAGAAAAGAAAGATTTTGTTTTAGAAACCCTTAGAGAATTTAGAGATGTAGCTAGAGAAGCTAGGAAAGTCTTTATTAAACATAAGATGCTTGGGTGTTTTACGAATTTTGCAAATACCCTTGAAAAGATGAAAAAAGATAGGCTAAAGTACACTAATAAAACCAATTGTGAGGGGGAGATTAAAGTACCAATACCTCTTAAGCTCATAGGAATGCATGAGGCACTAGAAAAGAATTTTGATTGGATTGTTCACGAAAATTTATTTGAGGAGGATAGTAAGCCTAAAAGTAATGAAAGGGGAGCCTACGAAACTTACATAGACAAGATACAATGCATTGTTGAGAAAATTCCCAACTCTAATGTTGATGCTTCATCTCTTGATAGTACTTGATTCACACTTTCTGCGCCTAGCTGAAAGGCGTTAAAGAAAAGCGCTTATGGGAGACAACCCATTATTTTACTTCGCACTTTTGTTTTATATTTGAGTCTTGAAGTTGTTACTACTGTATCAACCTCTCCTTATCTTTATTTTATTGCATTGTTGTGCCAAGTAAAGTCTTTGATAGTAAGGTTGATACTAGAATTGGATTACTGCGCAGAAACAGATTTTTTGCTGTCACGAAATTGAGTAGCCCCGTCTGTAGGTAACTCAGAAAAATCTGCCAATTTACGTGCGTGATCCTCAGATATGTACGTAACTTTCATTCAATTTGATCTTTTTCATCTGAGCAAGTTAAGTGCCCCTGAAAAATTCGTCTTTACGGACTGTTCTGTTTTGACAGATTCTGCCTTTTATTTCGCATTGCCTGTTTTGCTATGTTGGATGGATTTCTTTGTTCCATTAACTTTCAGTAGCTTTGTGCAATGTCCAGAAGTGTTAAGAATGATTATGTCACCTATGAATATGTGAATTTTCGATTATGCACTAACCCTCTAATGAGTTTGTTTTGAGTTTGGTGTGGAGGAAGTTTTCAAGGGTCAAGAGAGGAGGATGATACAATATGATCTAGAAGAGTGAAAAGTCTAAGCTTTGGATGCCCCCGTGGTTCATCCCTGCATATTTCAAGAAGACTCAAGCATCTAAGCTTGGGGATGCCCAAGGCATCCCTTCTTCATCGACAACTTATCAGGTCACCTCTAGTGAAACTATATTTTTATTCCGTCACATCTTATGTGCTTTACTTGGAGCGTCTGTATGTTTTTGTTTTTGTTTGAATAAAATCGGATCCTAGCATTCTTTGTTTGGGAGAGAGACATGCTCCGTTGTTTCATATGAACACTGGTGTTCTTAGCTTTACTTTTAATGTTCATGGCGAAGGTTGAAACTGCTTCGTTCATTGTTATATGGTTGGAAACAGAAAATGCTTCATGTAGTAATTGGTATATGGTCTTGAATAATTTGATACTTGGCAATTGTTTTGCTCAAATAGATCATGTTTAAGCTCTTGCATCATGTACTTTGCACCTATTAATGAAGAACTACCATAGAGCTTGTTGAAATTTGGTTTGCATGATTGGTCTCTCTAAAGTCTAGATATTTTCTGGTGAGGTGTTTGAACAACAAGGAAGACAGTGTAGAGTCTTATAATGCTTGCAATATGTTCTTATATAAGTTTTGCTGTACCGGTTCATACTTGTGTTTGCTTCAAACAACCTTGCTATCCAAAGCCTTGTATTGAGAGGGAATACTTCTCGTGCATCTAAATCCTTGAGCCAAAAACTATGCCATTTGTGTCCACCATAACTATCTACTACATGGTATTTCTCTGCCATTCCAAAGTAAATTACTTGAGTGCTACCTTTAAAATTCCATTCTTTGTATTTGCAATATATAGCTCATGGGAAAATACCTTAAAAACTATTGTGGTATTGAATATGTTACTTATGTATCTTATTTCTTATAAGTTGCTTGTTGAGCGGTAACCATGTTTTTGGGGACGCCATCAACTATTACACCTTTGTATAATATCATGTGAGTTGCTATGCATGTTCGTCTTGTCTGAAGTAAGGGTGATTTATCATGATCAAATGGTTTGAGTATGCATATTGTTAGATAAGAACATTGGGACGCTAAGTAAAGCCATGAATCATGGTGGAAGTTTCAGTTTGGACATCAATCCTCAATCTCTTATGAGATTATTATCTGTTGTTGAATGCTTATGCATTAAAGAGGATTCCATTATATGTTGTCTATGTTGACCCGGTATGGATGTCCTAAGTTGAGATCTATCAAAAACGAGAAATCAAATGCGATCTATCTCCTTGGACCTTTGTACAGGCGACATAGAGGTACCCCTTTGTGACACTTGGTTGAAACATATGTTATGCAATGATAATCCATGTAAATCCAAGCTAATTAGGACAAGGTGCGAGCACTATTGGTATTCTATGCATGAGGCTTGCAACTTATAGGATGTCTTATGCATAACACATATGAATTATTACTACCGTTGACAAAATTGTTTCTATGTTTTCAAAATGAAAAGCTCTAGCACAAAAACAGTAATCCATGCTTCCCTCTGCGAAGGGCCCATTCTTTTACTTTATGTTGAGTGAGTTTACCTACTTCTTTCTATCTTAGAAGCAAACACTTGTGTCAACTGTGTGCATTAATTCCTACATACTTGCTTATTTGCATTCATCATATTACTTTGTGTTGACAATTATCCATGAGATAAACATGTTGAAGTTGAAAGCAACCGCTGAAACTTATATCTTCCTTTGTGTTGCTTCAAAGCTTTCTACTAAGAATTTATTGCTTTATGAGTTAACTCCTGTGCAAGTCTTATAGATGCTTGTCTTGAAAGTACTATTCATGAAAAGTCTTTGTTATATGATTCAGTTGTTTAGTCATTGTCTTTACCATTGCTTCGAATCACTTCATTCATCTCATATGCTTTACAATAGTATTGATCAAGATTATGATAGCATGTCACTTCAGAAATTATCCTTGTTATCGTTTACCTACTCGAGGGCGAGTAGGAACTAAGCTTGGGGATGCTTGATACGTCTCAAACGTATCTATAATTTATTATGTTCCATGCTACTTTTATGATGATACTCACATGTTTTATACATACTTTACATCATTATTATGCATTTTCCGGCACTAACCTATTGACAAGATGCCGAAGCGCCACTTGCTGTTTTCTGCTGTTTTTGGTTTCAGAAATCCTACAAAGGAAATATTCTCGGAATTGGATGAAATCAACGCCCAGGGTCTTATTTTTCCACGGAGCTTCCAGAAGACCGAAGAGCATACGAAGTGGGGCCACGAGGGGCCGTAACCATAGGGCAGCGCGGCCAGCATGGGGCCCGCGCCGGCCTATGGTGTGGGGCCCCTGCGCCGCCTCCAACTCTGCCCTTCCGCCTACTTAAACTCTCCGTCACGAAAACCCTATTACCGAGAGCCACGATACAGAAAAAGTTCCGAGACGC